>NC_090444.1:85702503-86005533 GCF_031143425.1 Pleurodeles waltl
GGAAAGAGGTAAGTGTGGTATTGTAAGCAGGGAGATGGAATGAGGTAAGAGTGGTATTGTAAGCAGAGGGATGGAATGAGGTAAGAGTGGTATTGTAAGCAGAGGGATAGAATGAGGTAAGAGTGGTACTGTAAGCAGAGGGATGGAATGAGATTAGAGTGGTACTGTAAGCAGAGGGATGGAATGAGGTAAGAGTGGTATTGTAAGCAGAGGGATGGAATGAGGTAAGAGTGGTACTGTAAGCAGAGGGATGGAATGAGGTAAGAGCGGTACTGTAAGCAGAGGATGGAATGAGGTAAGAGTGGTATTGAAAGAAGAGGGATGGAATGAGGTAAGAGTGGTATTGTAAGCAGAGGGATGGAATGAGGTAAGAGTGTTACTCTAATCAGAGGGATAGAATGAGGTAAGAGCGGTACTGTAAGCAGAGGGATGGAATGAGGTAAGAGTGGTATTGTAAGCAGAGGGATGGAATGCCATGGAATGAGGTAAGAGTGGTATTGTAAGCAGAGGGATAGGATGAGGTAAGACTGGTACTGTAAGCAGAGGGATGGAATGAGGTAAGAGTGGTACTGTAAGCAGAGGGATGGAAAGAGGTAAGAGTGGTATTGTAAGCAGGGAGATGGAATGAGGTAAGAGTGGTATTCTATCTATGGTATTGGGATAGAATGAGGTAAGAGTGGTACTGTGAGCAGAGGGATGGAATGAGGTGAGAGCGGTATTGTAAGCAGAGGGATGGAATGAGGTGAGAGGGGTATTGTAAGCAGAGGGATGGAATGAGGTGAGAGGGGTATTGTAAGCAGAGGGATGGAATGAGGTGAGAGCGGTATTGTAAGCAGAGGGATGGAATGAGGTAAGAGCGGTATTGTAAGCAGAGGGATGGAATGAGGTGAGAGCGGTATTGTAAGCAGAGGGACAGAATGAGGTAAGAGCGGTATTGTAAGCAGAGGGATAGAATGACGTAAGAGCGGTATTGTAAGCAGAGGGATGGAATGAGGTGAGAGGGGTATTGTAAGCAGAGGGATGGAATGAGGTGAGAGCGGTATTGTAAGCAGAGGGATAGAATGAGGTAAGAGCGGTATTGTAAGCAGAGAGATGGAATGAGGTAAGAGCGGTATTGTAAGCAGAGAGATGGAATGAGGTAAGAGCGGTATTGTAAGCAGAGGGATGGAATGAGGTAAGAGCGGTACTGTAAGCAGAGGGATGGAATGAGGTAAGAGCGGTTTTGTAAGCAGAGGGATGGAATGAGGTAAGAGCGGTACTGTAAGCAGAGGGATAGAATGAGGTACGAGCGGTTTTGTAAGCAGAGGGATGGAATGAGGTAAGAGCGGTATTGTAAGCAGGGGGATGAAATGAGGTAAGGGTGGTACTGTAAGCAGGGGGATGGAATGAGGTAAGTGCGGTGTTGTAAGCAGAGGGATGGAATGAGGTAAAAGCGGTACTGTAAGCAGAGGGATGGAATGAGGTAAGAGCGGTACTGTAAGCTGAGGGATGGAATGAGGTAAAAGTGGTATTTTAAGCAAAGGGATGGAATGAGGTAAGAGCGGTATTGTAAGCAGGGGGATGGAATGAGGTAAGAGTGGCATTGTAAGCAGAGGGATGGAATGAGATTAGAGTGGTACTGTAAGCAGAGGGATGGAATGAGGTAAGAGTGGTATTGTAAGCAGAGGGATGGAATGAGGTAAGAGTGGTACTGTAAGCAGAGGGATGGAATGAGGTAAGAGCGGTACTGTAAGCAGAGGATGGAATGAGGTAAGAGTGGTATTGTAAGCAGAGGGATGGAATGAGGTAAGAGTGGTACTGTAAGCAGAGGGATGGAATGAGGTAAGAGCGGTACTGTAAGCAGAGGATGGAATGAGGTAAGAGTGGTATTGAAAGAAGAGGGATGGAATGAGGTAAGAGTGGTATTGTAAGCAGAGGGATGGAATGAGGTAAGAGTGTTACTGTAATCAGAGGGATAGAATGAGGTAAGAGCGGTACTGTAAGCAGAGGGATGGAATGAGGTAAGAGTGGTATTGTAAGCAGAGGGATGGAATGCCATGGAATGAGGTAAGAGTGGTATTGTAAGCAGAGGGATAGGATGAGGTAAGACTGGTACTGTAAGCAGAGGGATGGAATGAGGTAAGAGTGGTACTGTGAGCAGAGGGATGGAATGAGGTGAGAGCGGTATTGTAAGCAGAGGGATGGAATGAGGTGAGAGGGGTAGTGTAAGCAGAGGGATGGAATGAGGTGAGAGGGGTATTGTAAGCAGAGGGATGGAATGAGGTGAGAGCGGTATTGTAAGCAGAGGGATCGAATGAGGTAAGAGCGGTATTGTAAGCAGAGGGATGGAATGAGGTGAGAGCGGTTTTGTAAGCAGAGGGATAGAATGAGGTAAGAGTGGTATTGTAAGCAGAGGGATAGAATGACGTAAGAGCGGTATTGTAAGCAGAGGGATGGAATGAGGTGAGAGGGGTATTGTAAGCAGAGGGATGGAATGAGGTGAGAGCGGTATTGTAAGCAGAGGGATAGAATGAGGTAAGAGCGGTATTGTAAGCAGAGAGATGGAATGAGGTAAGAGCGGTATTGTAAGCAGAGAGATGGAATGAGGTAAGAGCGGTATTGTAAGCAGAGGGATGGAATGAGGTAAGAGCGGTACTGTAAGCAGAGGTATGGAATGAGGTAAGAGCGGTTTTGTAAGCAGAGGGATGGAATGAGGTAAGAGCGGTACTGTAAGCAGAGGGATAGAATGAGGTACGAGCGGTTTTGTAAGCAGAGGGATGGAATGAGGTAAGAGCGGTATTGTAAGCAGGGGGATGGAATGAGGTAAGGGTGGTACTGTAAGCAGGGGGATGGAATGAGGTAAGTGCGGTGTTGTAAGTAGAGGGATGGAATGAGGTAAAAGCGGTACTGTAAGCAGAGGGATGGAATGAGGTAAGAGCGGTACTGTAAGCTGAGGGATGGAATGAGGTACAAGCGGTTTTGTAAGCAGAGGGATGGAATGAGGTAAGAGCTGTATTGTAAGCAGGGGTATGGAATGAGGTAAGGGTGGTACTTTAAGCAGGGGGATGGAATGAGGTAAGTGCGGTGTTGTAAGCAGAGGGATGGAATGAGGTAAAAGCCGTACTGTAAGCAGAGGGATGGAATGAGGTAAGAGCGGTACTGTAAGCTGAGGGATGGAATGAGGTAAAAGTGGTATTTTAAGCAAAGGGATGGAATGAGGTAAGAGCGGTATTTTAAGCAGGGGGATGGAATGAGGTGAGAGTGGCATTGTAAGCAGAGGGATGGAATGAGGTAAGGGTGTTACTGTAAGCAGAGGGGTGGAATGAGCTCAGAGTGGTATTGTAAGTAGAGGGATAGAATTAGGTAAGAGTGGTATTGTAAGCAAAAGGATGGAATGAGGTAACAGTGGTATTGTAAGCAGAGGGACGGGATGAGGTAAGAGTGGTACTGTAAGCAGAGGGATGGAATGAGTTAAGAGCGGTACTGTAAGCAGGGGGATGGAATGAGGTAAGAGCAGTACTGTAAGCAGAGGGATGGAATGAGGTAAGAGCGGTACTGTAAGCAGAGGGATGGAATGGGGTAAGAGTGATATTAAAAGCAGAGGGATGGAATGAGGTAAGGGTTTTTATTGTAGGCAGAGCGATGGAATGCCATGGAATGAGGTAAGAGTGGTATTGTAAGCAGAGAGATGGAATGGGGTAAGAGTGATATTGTAAGCAGAGGGATGGAATGAGGTAAGAGCGGTATTGTAAGCAGAGAGATGGAATGAGGTAAGAGCATTATTGTAAGCAGAGGGATGGAATGAGGTAAGAGCGGTACTGTAAGCAGAGGGATGGAATGAGGTAAGAGCGGTTTTGTAAGCAGAGGGATGGAATGAGGTAAGAGCGGTACTGTAAGCAGAGGGATAGAATGAGGTACGAGCGGTTTTGTAAGCAGAGGGATGGAATGAGGTAAGAGCGGTATTGTAAGCAGGGGGATGGAATGAGGTAAGGGTGGTACTGTAAACAGGGGGATGGAATGAGGTAAGTGCGGTGTTGTAAGCAGAGGGATGGAATGAGGTAAAAACGTACTGTAAGCAGAGGGATGGAATGAGGTAAGAGCGGTACTGTAGGCTGAGGGATGGAATGAGGTAAAAGTGGTATTCTAAGCAAAGGGATGGAATGAGGTAAGAGGGGTATTGTAAGCAGGGGGATGGAATGAGGTGAGATTGGCATTGTAAGCAGAGGGATGGAATGAGGTAAGGGTGTTACTGTAAGCAGAGGGATGTAATGAGGTAAGAGTGGTATTGTAAGCAGAGGGATAGAATGAGGTATGAGTGGTACTGTAAGCAAGGGGATGGAATGAGGTAAGAGTGGTATTGTAAGCAGAGGGATGGAATGAGGTAAGAGTGTTACTGTAATCAGAGGGATAGAATGAGGTAAGAGCGGTACTGTAAGCAGAGGGATGGAATGAGGTAAGAGTGGTATTGTAAGCAGAGGGATGGAATGCCATGGAATGAGGTAAGAGTGGTATTGTAAGCAGAGGGATAGGATGAGGTAAGACTGGTACTGTAAGCAGAGGGATGGAATGAGGTAAGAGTGGTACTGTGAGCAGAGGGATGGAATGAGGTGAGAGCGGTATTGTAAGCAGAGGGATGGAATGAGGTGAGAGGGGTAGTGTAAGCAGAGGGATGGAATGAGGTGAGAGGGGTATTGTAAGCCGAGTGATGGAATGAGGTGAGAGCGGTATTGTAAGCAGAGGGATGGAATGAGGTAAGAGCGGTATTGTAAGCAGAGGGATGGAATGAGGTGAGAGCGGTTTTGTAAGCAGAGGGATAGAATGAGGTAAGAGTGGTATTGTAAGCAGAGGGATAGAATGACGTAAGAGCGGTATTGTAAGCAGAGGGATGGAATGAGGTGAGAGGGGTATTGTAAGCAGAGGGATGGAATGAGGTGAGAGCGGTATTGTAAGCAGAGGGATAGAATGAGGTAAGAGCGGTATTGTAAGCAGAGAGATGGAATGAGGTAAGAGCGGTATTGTAAGCAGAGAGATGGAATGAGGTAAGAGCGGTATTGTAAGAAGAGGGATGGAATGAGGTAAGAGCGGTACTGTAAGCAGAGGTATGGAATGAGGTAAGAGCGGTTTTGTAAGCAGAGGGATGGAATGAGGTAAGAGCGGTACTGTAAGCAGAGGGATAGAATGAGGTACGAGCGGTTTTGTAAGCAGAGGGATGGAATGAGGTAAGAGCGGTATTGTAAGCAGGGGGATGGAATGAGGTAAGGGTGGTACTGTAAGCAGGGGGATGGAATGAGGTAAGTGCGGTGTTGTAAGCAGAGGGATGGAATGAGGTAAAAGCGGTACTGTAAGCAGAGGGATGGAATGAGGTAAGAGCGGTACTGTAAGCTGAGGGATGGAATGAGGTACAAGCGGTTTTGTAAGCAGAGGGATGGAATGAGGTAAGAGCTGTATTGTAAGCAGGGGTATGGAATGAGGTAAGGGTGGTACTTTAAGCAGGGGGATGGAATGAGGTAAGTGCGGTGTTGTAAGCAGAGGGATGGAATGAGGTAAAAGCGGTACTGTAAGCAGAGGGATGGAATGAGGTAAGAGCGGTACTGTAAGCTGAGGGATGGAATGAGGTAAAAGTGGTATTTTAAGCAAAGGGATGGAATGAGGTAAGAGCGGTATTGTAAGCAGGGGGATGGAATGAGGTGAGAGTGGCATTGTAAGCAGAGGGATGGAATGAGGTAAGGGTGTTACTGTAAGCAGAGGGGTGGAATGAGTTCAGAGTGGTATTGTAAGTAGAGGGATAGAATTAGGTAAGAGTGGTATTGTAAGCAAAGGGATGGAATGAGGTAACAGTGGTATTGTAAGCAGAGGGACGGGATGAGGTAAGAGTGGTACTGTAAGCAGAGGGATGGAATGAGTTAAGAGCGGTACTGTAAGCAGAGGGATGGAATGAGGTAAGAGCAGTACTGTAAGCAGAGGGATGGAATGAGGTAAGAGCGGTACTGTACGCAGAGGGATGGAATGAGGTAAGAGCGGTTTTGTAAGCAGAGGGATGGAATGAGGTAAGAGCGGTACTGTAAGCAGAGGGATAGAATGAGGTACGAGCGGTTTTGTAAGCAGAGGGATGGAATGAGGTAAGAGCGGTATTGTAAGCAGGGGGATGGAATGAGGTAAGGGTGGTACTGTAAACAGGGGGATGGAATGAGGTAAGTGCGGTGTTGTAAGCAGAGGGATGGAATGAGGTAAAAACGTACTGTAAGCAGAGGGATGGAATGAGGTAAGAGCGGTACTGTAAGCTGAGGGATGGAATGAGGTAAAAGTGGTATTTTAAGCAAAGGGATGGAATGAGGTAAGAGGGGTATTGTAAGCAGGGGGATGGAATGAGGTGAGATTGGCATTGTAAGCAGAGGGATGGAATGAGGTAAGGGTGTTACTGTAAGCAGAGGGATGTAATGAGGTAAGAGTGGTATTGTAAGCAGAGGGATAGAATGAGGTATGAGTGGTACTGTAAGCAAGGGGGTGGAATGAGGTAAGAGTGGTATTGTAAGCAGAGGGATGGAATAAGGTAAGAGTGGTACTTTAAGCAGAAAGATGGAATGGGGTAAGAGTGGTATTGTAAGCAGAGGGATAGAATGAGATAAGAGTGGTACTGTAAGCAGAGGGATGGAATGAGGTAAGAGTGGTATTGTAAGCAGAGGGATGGAATGCCATGGAATGAGGTAAGAGTGGTATTGTAAGCAGAGGGATGGAATGAGGTAAGAGCGGTATTGTAAGCAGAGGATTGGAATGAGGTTAGAGTGGTACTGTAAGCAGAGGGATAGAATGAGGTAAGAGTGGTACTGTAAGCAGAGGGATGGAATGAGGTAAGAGTGGTATTGTAAGCAGAGGCATGGAATGAGGTAAGAGTGGTACTGTAATCAGAGGGGTGGAATGGGGTGAGAGTGGTACTGTAAGCAGGGAGATAGAATGAGGTAAGAGTGGTATTGTAAGCAGAGGGATGGAATGAGGTAAGAGTGGTAATGTAAGCAGAGGGATGGAATGAGGTAAGAGTGGTATTGTAAGCAGAGGGATGGAATGAGGTTAGAGTTGTAATGTAAGCAGAGGGATGGAATGAGGTAAGAGTGGTATTGTAAGCAGAGGGATAGAATGAGGTAACATTGGTACTGTAAGCAACTAGATGGAATGAGGTAAGAGTGGTATTGTAAGCAGAGGGATGGAATGAGGTGAGAGTGGTATTGTAAGCAGAGGGATAGAATGAGGTAAGAGTGGTACTGTAAGCAGAGGGATGGAATGAGGTAAGAGTGGTATTGTAAGCAGATGGATAGAATGAGGTAAGAGTGGTACTGTAAGCAAGGGGGTGGAATGAGGTAAGAGTGGTATTGTAAACAGAGGGATGGAATGCCATGGAATGAGGTAAGAGTGGTATTGTAAGCAGAGGGATGGAATGAGGTAAGAGCGGTATTGTAAGCAGAGGGATGGAATGAGGTAAGAGTGGTACTGTAAGCAGAGGGATAGAATGAGGTAAGAGTGGTACTGTAAGCAGAGGGATGGAATGAGGTAAGAGAGGTACTGTAAGCAGGGAGATGGAATGAGGTAAGAGTGGTACTGTAAGTAGAGGGATGGAATGAGGTAAGAGTGGTAATGTAAGCAGTGCGATGGAATGAGGTAAGAGTGATATTGTAAGCAGAGGGTTGGAATGAGGTATGGTGGTACTGTAAGCAGAGGGATGGAATGAGGTAAGAGTGGTACTGTAAGCAGAGGGATAGAATGGGGTATAGTGGTATTGTAGGCAGAGGGATGGAATGAGGAAAGAGTGGTATTGTAAGCAGAGGGATGGAATGAGGTAAGAGTGGTATTGTAAGCAGAGGCATGGAATGAGGTAAGAGTGGTACTGTAAGCAGAGGGGTGGAATGGGGTGAGAGTGGTACTGTAAGCAGCAGGGAGATAGAATGAGGTAAGAGTGGTATTGTAAGCAGAGGGATGGAATGAGGTAAGAGTGGTAATGTAAGCAGAGGGATGGAATGAGGTAAGACTGGTATTGTAAGCAGAGGGATGGAATGAGGTAAGAGTGGTACTTTAAGCAGAGGGATAGAATGGGGTATAGTGGTATTGTAGGCAGAGGGATGGAATGAGGTAAGAGTGGTATTGTAAGCAGAGGGATGGAATGAGGTGAGAGTGGTATTGTAAGCAGAGGGATGGAATGAGGTAAGAGTGGTATTGTAAGCAGAGGGATGGAATGTGGTAAGAGTGGTATTGTAATCAGAGGGGTGGAATGAGGTAAGAGTGGTTTTGTAAGCAGAGGGATGGAATGAGGTAATAGTGGTATTGTAAGCAGGGAGATAGAATGAGGTAAGAGTGGTATTGTAAGCAGAGGGATGGAATGAGGTAATAGTGGTATTGTAAGCAGGGAGATGGAATGAGGTAAGAGTGGTATTGTAAGCAGAGGGATGGAATGAGGTAAGAGTGGTATTGTAAGCAGCGGGATAGAATGAGGTAAGAGTGGTACTGTAAGCAGAGGGATGGAATGAGGTAAGAGTGGTATTTTAAGCAGAGGGATGGAATGGGGTAAGAGTGGTATTGTAAGCAGAGGGATAGAATGAGGTAAGAGTGGTACTGTAAGCAGAGGGATGGAATGAGGTAAGAGTGGTATTGTAAGCAGGGGGATGGAATGAGGTAAGAGTGGTATTGTAAGCAGAGGGATGGAATGCCATGGAATGAGGTAAGAGTGGTATTGTAAGCAGAGGGATGGAAAGAGGTAAAAGTGGAATTGTAAGCAGAGGGATAGAATGAGATAAGAGTGGTACTGTAAGCAGAGGGATGGAATGAGATAAGAGTGGTATTGTAAGCAGAGGGATGGAATGAGGTGAGAGCTGTACTGTAAGCAGAGGGATGGAATGAGGTAAGAGTGGTATTGTAAGCAGAGGGATGGAATGAGGTAAGAGTGGTATTGTAAGCAGAGGGATGGAATAAGGTGAGAATGGTATTGTAAGCAGAGGGATGGAATGAGGTAAGAGTGGTATTGTAAGCATAGGGATGGAATGAGGTAAGAGTGGTATTGTAAGCATCGGGATGGAATGAGGTGAGAGTGGTATTGTAAGCAGAGGGATGGAATGAGGTAAGAGTGGTATTGTAAGCAGAGCGATGGAATGAGGTAAGAGTGGTATTGTAAGTAGAGCGATGGAATGAGGTAAGAGTGGTATTGTAAGCAGAGGGATGGAATGAGGTAAGAGTGGTACTGTAAGCAGAGGGATGGAAAGAGGTAAGAGTGCTATTGTAAGCAGAGGGATAGAATGGGGTAAGAGTGGTGTTGTAAGCAGAGGGATGGAATGCCATGGAATGAGGTGAGAGTGGTATTGTAAGCAGAGGGATGGAAAGAGGTAAGAGTGGTATTGTAAGCAGGGAGATGGAATGAGGTAAGAGTGGTATTGTAAGCAGAGGGATGGAATGAGGTGAGAGTGGTACTGTAAGCAGAGGGATGGAATGAGATAAGAGTGGTACTGTAAGCAGATGGATGGAATGAGGTAAGAGTGGTATTGTAAGCAGGGAGATGGAATGAGGTAAGAGTAGTACTGTAAGCAGAGGGATAGAATGAGGTAAGAGTGGTGTTGTAAGCAGAGGGATGAAATGAGGTAAGAGTGGTATTGTAAGAATAGGGATGGAATGAGGTAAGAGAGGTATTGTAAGCAGAGGGGTGGAATGAGGTAAGAGTGGTATTGTAAGCAGGGAGATGGAATGAGGTAAGAGTGGTATTCTAAGCAGAGGGATGGAATGAGGTAAGATTGGTGCTGTAAGCAGAGGGATGGAATGAGGTAAGAGTGGCATTGTAAGCAGAGGGGTGGAATGAGGTAAGAGTGGTATTGTAAGCAGAGGGATGGAATGAGGTAAAAGTGGTACTGTAAGCACAGGGATGGAAAGAGGTAAGAGTGGTATTGTAAGCAGAGGGATAGAATGAGGTAAGAGTGGTGTTACAAGCTGAGGGATGGAATGAGGTGAGAGTGGTATTGTGAGCTGAGGGATGGAATGAGGTAAGAGTGGTGCTGTAAGCAGAGGGATGGAAAGAGGTAAGAGTGGTATTGTAAGCAGGGAGATGGAATGAGGTAAGAGTGGTATTCTAAGCAGAGGGATGGAATGAGGTTAGAGTGGTATTGTAAGCAGAGGGAAGGAAAGAGGTAAGAGTGGTACTGTAAGCAGGGAGATGGAATGAGGTAAGAGTGGTATCGTAAGTAGAGGGATAGAATGAGGTAAGAGCGGTACTGTAAGCAGAGGGATGGAATGAGATAAGAGCGGTACTGTAAGCAGAGGGATGGAATGAGGTAAGAGCGGTATTGTAAGCAGGAGGATGAAATGAGGTAAGAGCGGTACTGTAAGCAGAGGGATGGAATGAGGTAAGAGCAGTATTGAAAGCAGATGGATGAAATGAGGTAAGAGTGGTATTGTAAGCAGAGGGATGGAATGAGGTAAGAGTGGTGGTGTAAGCAGATGGATGGAATGAGGTAAGAGTGGTATTGTAAGCAGAGGGATGGAATGAGGTAAGAGTGGTATTGTAAGCAGAGGGATGGAATGAGGTAAGAGTGGTACTGTAATCAGAGCGATGGAAAGAGGTAAGAGTGGTATTGTAAGCATAGGGATAGAATGAGGTAAGAGTGGTATTGTAAGCAGAGGGATAGAATGAGGTAAGAGTGGTGTTGTAAGCAGAGGGATGGAATGAGGTAAGAGCGGTATTGTAAGCAGGGAGATGGAATGAGGTAAGGGTGGTACTGTAAGCAGAGGGATGGGATGAGGTAAGAGCGGTGTTGTAAGCAGAGGGATGGAATGAGGTAAAAGCGTTACTGTAAGCAGAGGGATGGAATGAGGTAAGATCGGTACTGTAAGCAGAGGGATGGAATGAGGTAAAAGTGGTATTTTAAGCAAAGGGATGGAATGAGGTAAGAGCTATTGGAAGCAGGGGGATGGAATGAGGTGAGAGTGGTATTGTAAGCAGAGGGATGGAATGAGGCAGGGTGTTACTGTAAGCAGAGGGGTGGAATGAGGTAAGAGTGGTATTGTAGGCAGCGGGATAGAATTAGGTAAGAGTGGTATTGTAAGCAAAAGGGTGGAATGAGGTAAGAGTGGTACTTTAAGCAGAGGGATAGAATGGGGTATAGTGGTATTGTAGGCAGAGGGATGGAAAGAGGTAAGAGTGGTATTGTAAGCAGGGAGATGGAATGAGGTAAGAGTGGTATTCTAAGCAGAGGGATGGAATGAGGATAGAGTGGTATTGTAAGCAGAGGGATGGAATGAGGTAAGAGTGGTACTGTAAGCAGAGGGATGGAATGAGGTAAGAGTGGTATTGTAAGCAGAGGGATAGAATGAGGTAAGAGTGGTGTTGTAAGCAGAGGGATGGAATGAGGTAAGAGTGGCATTGTGAGTAGAGGGATGGAATGAGGTGAGAGTGGGAATGTAAGCAGAGGGATGGAATGAGGTAAGAGTGGTACTGTAAGCAGAGGGATGAAAAGAGGTAAGAGTGGTATTGTAAGCAGGGAGATGGAATGAGGTAAGAGTGATATTGTAAGCAGAGGGATGGGATGAGGTAAGAGTGGTACTGTAAGCAGAGGGATGGAATGAGGTAAGAGTGGTACTGTAAGCAGAGGGATGGAAAGAGGTAAGTGTGGTATTGTAAGCAGGGAGATGGAATGAGGTAAGAGTGGTATTGTAAGCAGAGGGATGGAATGAGGTAAGAGTGGTATTGTAAGCAGAGGGATAGAATGAGGTAAGAGTGGTACTGTAAGCAGAGGGATGGAATTAGATTAGAGTGGTACTGTAAGCAGAGGGATGGAATGAGGTAAGAGTGGTATTGTAAGCAGAGGGATGGAATGAGGTAAGAGTGGTACTGTAAGCAGAGGGATGGAATGAGGTAAGAGCGGTACTGTAAGCAGAGGATGGAATGAGGTAAGAGTGGTATTGAAAGAAGAGGGATGGAATGAGGTAAGAGTGGTATTGTAAGCAGAGGGATGGAATGAGGTAAGAGTGTTACTCTAATCAGAGGGATAGAATGAGGTAAGAGCGGTACTGTAAGCAGAGGGATGGAATGAGGTAAGAGTGGTATTGTAAGCAGAGGGATGGAATGCCATGGAATGAGGTAAGAGTGGTATTGTAAGCAGAGGGATAGGATGAGGTAAGACTGGTACTGTAAGCAGAGGGATGGAATGAGGTAAGAGTGGTACTGTAAGCAGAGGGATGGAAAGAGGTAAGAGTGGTATTGTAAGCAGGGAGATGGAATGAGGTAAGAGTGGTATTCTATCTATGGTATTGGGATAGAATGAGGTAAGAGTGGTACTGTGAGCAGAGGGATGGAATGAGGTGAGAGCGGTATTGTAAGCAGAGGGATGGAATGAGGTGAGAGGGGTATTGTAAGCAGAGGGATGGAATGAGGTGATAGGGGTATTGTAAGCAGAGGGATGGAATGAGGTGAGAGCGGTATTGTAAGCAGAGGGATGGAATGAGGTAAGAGCGGTATTGTAAGCAGAGGGATGGAATGAGGTGAGAGCGGTATTGTAAGCAGAGGGACAGAATGAGGTAAGAGCGGTATTGTAAGCAGAGGGATAGAATGACGTAAGAGCGGTATTGTAAGCAGAGGGATGGAATGAGGTGAGAGGGGTATTGTAAGCAGAGGGATGGAATGAGGTGAGAGCGGTATTGTAAGCAGAGGGATAGAATGAGGTAAGAGCGGTATTGTAAGCAGAGAGATGGAATGAGGTAAGAGCGGTATTGTAAGCAGAGAGATGGAATGAGGTAAGAGCGGTATTGTAAGCAGAGGGATGGAATGAGGTAAGAGCGGTACTGTAAGCAGAGGGATGGAATGAGGTAAGAGCGGTTTTGTAAGCAGAGGGATGGAATGAGGTAAGAGCGGTACTGTAAGCAGAGGGATAGAATGAGGTACGAGCGGTTTTGTAAGCAGAGGGATGGAATGAGGTAAGAGCGGTATTGTAAGCAGGGGGATGGAATGAGGTAAGGGTGGTACTGTAAGCAGGGGGATGGAATGAGGTAAGTGCGGTGTTGTAAGCAGAGGGATGGAATGAGGTAAAAGCGGTACTGTAAGCAGAGGGATGGAATGAGGTAAGAGCGGTACTGTAAGCTGAGGGATGGAATTAGGTAAAAGTGGTTTTTTAAGCAAAGGGATGGAATGAGGTAAGAGCGGTATTGTAAGCAGGGGGATGGAATGAGGTAAGAGTGGCATTGTAAGCAGAGGGATGGAATGAGATTAGAGTGGAACTGTAAGCAGAGGGATGGAATGAGGTAAGAGTGGTATTGTAAGCAGAGGGATGGAATGAGGTAAGAGTGGTACTGTAAGCAGAGGGATGGAATGAGGTAAGAGCGGTACTGTAAGCAGAGGATGGAATGAGGTAAGAGTGGTATTGTAAGCAGAGGGATGGAATGAGGTAAGAGTGGTACTGTAAGCAGAGGGATGGAATGAGGTAAGAGCGGTACTGTAAGCAGAGGATGGAATGAGGTAAGAGTGGTATTGAAAGAAGAGGGATGGAATGAGGTAAGAGTGGTATTGTAAGCAGAGGGATGGAATGAGGTAAGAGTGTTACTGTAATCAGAGGGATAGAATGAGGTAAGAGCGGTACTGTAAGCAGAGGGATGGAATGAGGTAAGAGTGGTATTGTAAGCAGAGGGATGGAATGCCATGGAATGAGGTAAGAGTGGTATTGTAAGCAGAGGGATAGGATGAGGTAAGACTGGTACTGTAAGCAGAGGGATGGAATGAGGTAAGAGTGGTACTGTGAGCAGAGGGATGGAATGAGGTGAGAGCGGTATTGTAAGCAGAGGGATGGAATGAGGTGAGAGGGGTAGTGTAAGCAGAGGGATGGAATGAGGTGAGAGGGGTATTGTAAGCAGAGGGATGGAATGAGGTGAGAGCGGTATTGTAAGCAGAGGGATGGAATGAGGTAAGAGCGGTATTGTAAGCAGAGGGATGGAATGAGGTGAGAGCGGTATTGTAAGCAGAGGGATAGAATGAGGTAAGAGCGGTATTGTAAGCAGAGGGATAGAATGACGTAAGAGGGGTATTGTAAGCAGAGGGATGGAATGAGGTGAGAGGGGTATTGTAAGCAGAGGGATGGAATGAGGTGAGAGCGGTATTGTAAGCAGCGGGATAGAATGAGGTAAGAGCGGTATTGTAAGCAGAGAGATGGAATGAGGTAAGAGCGGTATTGTAAGCAGAGAGATGGAATGAGGTAAGAGCGGTATTGTAAGCAGAGGGATGGAATGAGGGAAGAGCGGTATTGTAAGCAGGGGGATGGAATGAGGTAAGGGTGGTACTGTAAGCAGGGGGATGGAATGAGGTAAGTGTGCGGTGTTGTAAGCAGAGGGATGGAATGAGGTAAAAGCGGTACTGTAAGCAGAGGGATGGAATGAGGTAAGAGCGGTACTGTAAGCTGAGGGATGGAATGAGGTACAAGCGGTTTTGTAAGCAGAGGGATGGAATGAGGTAAGAGCGGTATTGTAAGCAGGGGTATGGAATGAGGTAAGGGTGGTACTGTAAGCAGGGGGATGGAATGAGGTAAGTGCGGTGTTGTAAGCAGAGGGATGGAATGAGGTAAAAGCGGTACTGTAAGCAGAGGGATGGAATGAGGTAAGAGCGGTACTGTAAGCTGAGGGATGGAATGAGGTAAAAGTGGTATTTTAAGCAAAGGGATGGAATGAGGTAAGAGCGGTATTGTAAGCAGGGGGATGGAATGAGGTGAGAGTGGCATGGTAAGCAGAGGGATGGAATGAGGTAAGGGTGTTACTGTAAGCAGAGGGGTGGAATGAGTTCAGAGTGTTATTGTAAGTAGAGGGATAGAATTAGGTAAGAGTGGTATTGTAAGCAAAGGGATGGAATGAGGTAACAGTGGTATTGTAAGCAGAGGGACGGGATGAGGTAAGAGTGGTACTGTAAGCAGAGGGATGGAATGAGGTAAGAGCGGTACTGTAAGCAGAGGGATGGAATGAGGTAAGAGCAGTACTGTAAGCAGAGGGATGGAATGAGGTAAGAGCGGTACTGTAAGCAGAGGGATGGAATGGGGTAAGAGTGATATTAAAAGCAGAGGGATGGAATGAGGTAAGGGTTTTTATTGTAGGCAGAGCGATGGAATGCCATGGAATGAGGTAAGAGTGGTATTGTAAGCAGAGAGATGGAATGGGGTAAGAGTGATATTGTAAGCAGAGGGATGGAATGAGGTAAGAGTGATATTGTAAGCAGAGGGATGGAATGAGGTAAGAGTGGCATTGTAAGCAGAGGGATAGAATGAAGTAAGAGTGATATTGTAAGCAGAGGGATGGATTGGGGTAAGAGTGATATTTTAAGCAGAGGGTTGGAATGAGGTAGGAGTGGTGTTGTAAGCAGAGGGATAGAATGAAGGAAGAGCGGTACTGTAAGCAGAGGGATGGAATGCCATGGAATGAGGTAAGAGTGGTATTGTGAGCAGAAGGATGGAGTGAGGTAAGAGTGGTATTGTAAGCAGAGGGATGGAATGAGGTAAGAGTGGTATTGTAAGCAGAGCGATGGAATGCCATGGAATGAGGTAAGAGCGGTACTGTAAGCTGAGGGATGGAATGAGGTAAAAGTGGTATTTTAAGCAAAGGGATGGAATGAGGTAAGAGCGGTATTGTAAGCAGGGGGATGGAATGAGGTGAGAGTGGCATTGTAAGCAGAGGGATGGTATGAGGTAAGGGTGTTACTGTAAGCAGAGGGGTGGAATGAGGTCAGAGTGGTATTGTAAGCATAGGGGTGGAATGAGGTAAGAGAGGTATTGTAAGCAGAGGGATGGAATGAGGTAAGAGTGGTATTGTGAGCAGAGGGATGGAATGAGGTAAGAGTGGTACTGTAAGCAGAGGGATGGAAAGAGGTAAGAGTGGTATTGTAAGCAGGGAGATGGAATGAGGTAAGAGTGGTATTGTAAGCAGAGGGATGGAATGAGGTAAGAGTGGTACTGTAAGCAGAGGGGTGGAATGAGGTAAGAGTGGTATTGTAAGCAGAGGGATGGAATGAGGTAGGAGTGCTACTGTAAGCAGAGGGATGGAAAGAGGTAAGAGTGGTATTGTAAGCAGGGACATGGAATGAGGTAAGAGTGGTATTCTAAGCAGAGGGATGGAATGAGGTAAGATTGGTGCTGTAAGCAGAGGGATGGAATGAGGTAAGAGTGGCATTGTAAGCAGAGGGGTGGAATGAGGTAAGAGTGGTATTGTAAGCAGAGGGATGGAATGAGGTAAAAGTGGTACTGTAAGCACAGGGATGGAAAGAGGTAAGAGTGGTATTGTAAGCAGAGGGATAGAATGAGGTAAGAGTGGTATTGTAAGCAGAGGGATGGAATGAGGTGAGAGTGGTATTGTAAGCAGAGGGATGGAATGAGGTAATAGTGGTATTGTAAGCAGAGGGATGGAATGAGGTAGGAGTGGTACTGTAAGCAGAGGGATGGAAAGAGGTAAGAGTGGTATTGTAAGCAGGGAGATGGAATGAGGTAAGAGTGGTATTCTAAGCAGAGGGATGGAATGAGGTTAGAGTGGTATTGTAAGCAGAGGGAAGGAAAGAGGTAAGATTGGTGCTGTAAGCAGAGGGATGGAATGAGGTAAGAGTGGCATTGTAAGCAGAGGGGTGGAATGAGGTAAGAGTGGTATTGTAAGCTGAGGAATGGAATGAGGTGAGAGTGGTATTGTGAGCTGAGGGATGGAATGAGGTAAGAGTGGTGCTGTAAGCAGAGGGATGGAATGAGGTAAGAGTGGTATTGTAAGCAGAGGGATGGAATGAGGTGAGAGTGGTATTGTAAGCAGAGGGATGGAATGAGGTAATAGTGGTATTGTAAGCAGAGGGATGGAATGAGGTAGGAGTGGTACTGTAAGCAGAGGGATGGAAAGAGGTAAGAGTGGTATTGTAAGCAGGGAGATGGAATGAGGTAAGAGTGGTATTCTAAGCAGAGGGATGGAATGAGGTTAGAGTGGTATTGTAAGCAGAGGGAAGGAAAGAGGTAAGAGTGGTATTGTAAGCAGGGAGATGGAATGAGGTAAGAGTGATATTGTAAGTAGAGGGATAGAATGAGGTAAGAGCGGTACTGTAAGCAGAGGGATGGAATGAGATAAGAGCGGTACTGTAAGCAGAGGGATGGAATGAGGTAAGAGCGGTATTGTAAGCAGGGGGATGGAATGAGGTAAGAGCGGTACTGTAAGCAGAGGGATGGAATGAGGTAAGAGCGGTATTGAAAGCAGATGGATGAAATGAGGTAAGAGTGGTATTGTAAGCAGAGGGATGGAATGAGGTAAGAGTGGTATTGTAAGCAGAGGGATGGAATGAGGTAAGAGTGGTATTGTAAGCAGAGGGATGGAATGAGGTAAGAGTGGTACTGTAAGCAGAGCGATGGAAAGAGGTAAGAGTGGTATTGTAAGCAGAGGGATAGAATGAGGTAAGAGTGGTATTGTACGCAGAGGGATAGAATGAGGTAAGAGTGGTGTTGTAAGCAGAGGGATGGAATGAGGTAAGAGTGGTACTGTGAGCAGAGGGATGGAATGAGGTGAGAGTGGTATTGTAAGCAGAGGGATAGAATGAGGTAAGAGTGTTATTGTAAGCAGAGGGATAGAATGAGGTAAGAGCAGTACTGTAAGCAGAAGGATGGAATGAGGAAAGAGCGGTTTTGTAAGCAGAGGGATGGAATGAGGTAAGAGCGGTATTGTAAGCAAGGGGATGGAATGAGGTAAGGGTGGTACTGTAAGCAGAGGGATGGGATGAGGTAAGAGCGGTGTTGTAAGCAGAGGGATGGAATGAGGTAAAAGCGGTACTGTAAGCAGAGGGATGGAATGAGGTAAGAGCGGTACTGTAAGCAGAGGGATGGAATGAGGTAAAAGTGGTATTTTAAGCAAAGGGATGGAATGAGGTAAAAGCTATTGTAAGCAGGGGGATGGAATGAGGTGAGAGTGGTATTGTAAGCAGAGGGATGGAATGAGGTAAGGGTAATACTGTAAGCAGAGGGGTGGAATGAGGTAAGAGTGGTATTGTAAGCAGCGGGATAGAATTAGGTAAGAGTGGTATTGTAAGCAAAGGGGTGGAATGAGGTAAGAGTGGTATTTTAAGCAGAGGGATGGAATGGTGTAAGAGTGGTACTGTAAGCAGAGGGATAGAATGAGGTAAGAGTGGTACTGTAAGCAGAGGGATGGAATGAGGTAAGAGTGGTACTGTAAGCAGAGGGATGGAAAGAGGTAAGAGTGGTATTGTAAGCAGGGAGATGGAATGAGGTAAGAGTGGTATTCTAAGTAGAGGGATGGAATGAGGATAGAGTGATATTGTAAGCAGAGGGATGGAATGAGGTAAGAGTGGTACTGTAAGCAGAGGGATGGAATGAGTTAAGAGTGGTATTGTAAGCAGAGGGATAGAATGAGGTAAGAGTGGTGTTGTAAGCAGAGGGATGGAATGAGGTAAGAGTGGCATTGTGAGCAGAGTGATGGAATGAGGTGAGAGTCGGATTGTAAGCAGAGGGATGGAATGAGGTAAGAGTGGTACTGTAAGCAGAGGGATGGAAAGAGGTAAGAGTGGTATTGTAAGCAGGGAGATGGAATGAGGTAGGAGTGGTATTGTAAGCAGAGGGATGGGATGAGGTAAGAGTGGTACTGTAAGCAGAGGGATGGAATGAGGTAAGAGTGGTACTGTAAGCAGAGGGATGGAAAGAGGTAAGTGTGGTATTGTAAGCAGGGAGATGGAATGAGGTAAGAGTGGTATTGTAAGCAGAGGGATGGAATGAGGTAAGAGTGGTATTGTAAGCAGAGGGATAGAATGAGGTAAGAGTGGTACTGTAAGCAGAGGGATGGAATGAGATTAGAGTGGTACTGTAAGCAGAGGGATGGAATGAGGTAAGAGTGGTATTGTAAGCAGAGGGATGGAATGAGGTAAGAGTGGTACTGTAAGCAGAGGGATGGAATGAGGTAAGAGCGGTACTGTAAGCAGAGGATGGAATGAGGTAAGAGTGGTATTGAAAGAAGAGGGATGGAATGAGGTAAGAGTGGTATTGTAAGCAGAGGGATGGAATGAGGTAAGAGTGTTACTGTAATCAGACGGATAGAATGAGGTAAGAGCGGTACTGTAAGCAGAGGGATGGAATGAGGTAAGAGTGGTATTGTAAGCAGAGGGATGGAATGCCATGGAATGAGGTAAGAGTGGTATTGTAAGCATAGGGATAGAATGAGGTAAGACTGGTACTGTAAGCAGAGGGATGGAATGAGGTAAGAGTGGTACTGTAAGCAGAGGGATGGAAAGAGGTAAGAGTGGTATTGTAAGCAGGGAGATGGAATGAGGTAAGAGTGGTATTCTATCTATGGTATTGGGATAGAATGAGGTAAGAGTGGTACTGTGAGCAGAGGGATGAAATGAGGTGAGAGCGGTATTGTAAGCAGAGGGATGGAATGAGGTGAGAGGGGTATTGTAAGCAGAGGGATGGAATGAGGTGAGAGGGGTATTGTAAGCAGAGGGATGGAATGAGGTGAGAGCGGTATTGTAAGCAGAAGGATGGAATGAGGTAAGAGCGGTATTGTAAGCAGAGGGATGGAATGAGGTGAGAGCGGTATTGTAAGCAGAGGGATAGAATGAGGTAAGAGCGGTATTGTAAGCAGAGGGATAGAATGACGTAAGAGCGGTATTGTAAGTAGAGGGATGGAATGAGGTGAGAGGGGTGTTGTAAGCAGAGGGATGGAATGAGGTGAGAGCGGTATTGTAAGCAGAGGGATAGAATGAGGTAAGAGCGGTATAGTAAGCAGAGAGATGGAATGAGGTAAGAGCGGTATTGTAAGCAGAGAGATGGAATGAGGTAAGAGCGGTATTGTAAGCAGAGGGATGGAATGAGGTAGGAGCGGTACTGTAAGCAGAGGGATGGAATGAGGTAAGAGCGGTTTTGTAAGCAGAGGGATGGAATGAGGTAAGAGCGGTACTGTAAGCAGAGGGATAGAATGAGCTACGAGCGGTTTTGTAGCAGAGGGATGGAATGAGGTAAGAGCGGTATTGTAAGCAGGGGGATGGAATGAGGTAAGGGTGGTACTGTAAACAGGGGGATGGAATGAGGTAAGTGCGGTGTTGTAAGCAGAGGGATGGAATGAGGTAAAAACGTACTGTAAGCAGAGGGATGGAATGAGGTAAGAGCGGTACTGTAAGCTGAGGGATGGAATGAGGTAAAAGTGGTATTTTAAGCAACGGGATGGAATGAGGTAAGAGGGGTATTGTAAGCAGGGGGATGGAATGAGGTGAGATTGGCATTGTAAGCAGAGGGATGGAATGAGGTAAGGGTGTTACTGTAAGCAGAGGGATGGAATGAGGTAAGAGTGGTATTGTAAGCAGAGGGATAGAATGAGGTATGAGTGGTACTGTAAGCAAGGGGGTGGAATGAGGTAAGAGTGGTATTGTAAGCAGAGGGATGGAATAAGGTAAGAGTGGTACTTTAAGCAGAAAGATGGAATGGGGTAAGAGTGGTATTGTAAGCAGAGGGATAGAATGAGATAAGAGTGGTACTGTAAGCAGAGGGATGGAATGAGGTAAGAGTGGTATTGTAAGCAGAGGGATGGAATGCCATGGAATGAGGTAAGAGTGGTATTGTAAGCAGAGGGATGGAATGAGGTAAGAGCGGTATTGTAAGCAGAGGATTGGAATGAGGTAAGAGTGGTACTGTAAGCAGAGGGATAGAATGAGGTAAGAGTGGTACTGTAAGCAGAGGGATGGAATGAGGTAAGAGTGGTATTGTAAGCAGAGGCATGGAATGAGGTAAGAGTGGTACTGTAATCAGAGGAGTGGAATGGGGTGAGAGTGGTACTGTAAGCAGGGAGATAGAATGAGGTAAGAGTGGTATTGTAAGCAGAGGGATGGAATGAGGTAAGAGTGGTAATGTAAGCAGAGGGATGGAATGAGGTAAGAGTGGTATTGTAAGCAGAGGGATGGAATGAGGTTAGAGTGGTAATGTAAGCAGAGGGATGGAATGAGGTAAGAGTGGTATTGTAAGCAGAGGGTTGGAATGAGGTATGGTGGTACTGTAAGCAGAGGGATGGAATGAGGTAACAGTGGTACTGTAAGCAGAGGGATATAATGGGGTATAGTGGTATAGTAGGCAGAGGGATGGAATGAGGTAAGAGTGGTACTGTAAGCAGAGGGATAGAATGGGGTATAGTGGTATTGTAGGCAGAGGGATGGAATGAGGTAAGAGTGGTACTGTAAGCAGAGGGATAGAATGGGGTATAGTGGTAGTGTAGGCAGAGGGATGGAATGAGGAAAGAGTGGTATTGTAAGCAGAGGGATGGAATGAGGTAAGAGTGGTATTGTAAGCAGAGGCATGGAATGAGGTAAGAGTGGTACTGTAAGCAGAAGGGTGGAATGGGGTGAGAGTGGTACTGTAAGCAGGGAGATGGAATGAGGTAAGAGTGGTATTGTAAGCAGAGGGATGGAATGAGGTAAGAGTGGTAATGTAAGCAGAGGGATGGAATGAGGTAAGAGTGGTATTGTAAGCAGAGGGATGGAATGAGGTATGGTGGTACTGTAAGCAGAGGGATGGAATGAGGTAAGAGTGGTACTTTAAGCAGAGGGATAGAATGGGGTATAGTGGTATTGTAGGCAGAGGGATGGAATGAGGTAAGAGTGGTATTGTAAGCAGAGGGATGGAATGAGGTAAGAGTGGTATTGTAAGCAGAGGGATGGAATGAGGTAAGAGTGGTATTGTAAGCAGAGGGATGGAATGTGGTAAGAGTGGTATTGTAATCAGAGGGGTGGAATGAGGTAAGAGTAGTTTTGTAAGCAGAGGGATGGAATGAGGTAATAGTGGTATTGTAAGCAGGGAGATAGAATGAGGTAAGAGTGGTATTGTAAGCAGAGGGATGGAATGAGGTAATAGTGGTATTGTAAGCAGGGGGATGGAATGAGGTAAGAGCGGTACTGTAAGCAGAGGGATGGAATGAGGTAAGAGCGGTATTGAAAGCAGATGGATGAAATGAGGTAAGAGTGGTATTGTAAGCAGAGGGATGGAATGAGGTAAGAGTGGTGGTGTAAGCAGATGGATGGAATGAGGTAAGAGCGGTATTGTAAGCAGAGGGATAGAATGAGGTAAGAGCTGTACTGTAAGCAGAGGGATGGAATGAGGTAAGAGGGGTATTGTAAGCAGAGGGATGGAATGAGGTAA
Organism: Pleurodeles waltl; assembly: GCF_031143425.1. NCBI lineage: Eukaryota > Metazoa > Chordata > Amphibia > Caudata > Salamandridae > Pleurodeles > Pleurodeles waltl. The sequence goes on from NC_090444.1 coordinate 85,724,622, forward strand.
GAGCGGTATTGTAAGCAGCGGGATAGAATGAGGTAAGAGTGGTACTGTAAGCAGAGGGATGGAATGGGATGAGAGTGGTACTGTAAGCAGGGAGATGGAATGAGGTGAGAGTGGTATTGTAAGCAGAGGGATGGAATGTGGTAAGAGTGATATTGTAAGCAGAGGGATGGAATGAGGTAAGAGTAGTATTGTAACCACAGGGTTGGAATGAGGTAATAGTGGTATTGTAAGCAGAGGGACAGAATGAGGTATAGTGGTATTGTAAGCAGAGGGATGGAATGAGGTACAGTGGTATTGTAAGCAGAGGGATGGAATGAGGTATGGTGGTACTGTAAGCAGAGGGATGGAATGAGGTAAGAGTGGTATTGTAAGCAGAGGGATGGAATGCCATGGAATGAGGTAAGAGTGGTATTGTAAGCAGAGGGATGGAAAGAGGTGAGAGTGGTATTGTAAGCAGAGGGATGGAATGAGGTAAGAGTGGTATTGTAAGCAGAGGGATAGAATGAGGTAAGAGTGGTACTGTAAGCAGAGGGATGGAAAGAGGTGAGAGTGGTACTGTAAGCAGACGGATAGAATGAAGAAAGAGTGGTATTGTGAGCAGAGGGATGGAATGAGGTAAGAGTGGTATTGTAAGCAGAGGGATAGAATGAGGTAACAGTGGTACTGTAAGCAACTAGATGGAATGAGGTAAGAGTGGTATTGTAAGCAGAGGGATGGAATGAGGTGAGAGTGGTATTGTAAGCAGAGGGATAGAATGAGGTAAGAGTGGTACTGTAAGCAGAGGGATGGAATGAGGTAAGAGTGGTATTGTAAGCAGGGAGATGGAATGAGGTAAGAGTGGTACTGTAAGCAAGGGGGTGGAATGAGGTAAGAGTGGTATTGTAAGCAGAGGGATGGAATAAGGTAAGAGTGGTACTGTAAGCAGAGGGATAGAATGGGGTATAGTGGTATTGTAGGCAGAGGGATGGAATGAGGTAAGAGTGGTATTGTAAGCAGAGGGATGGAAAGAGGTGAGAGTGGTACTGTAAGCAGAGGGATGGAATGAGGTAAGAGTGGTATTCTAAGCAGAGGGATAGAATGAGGTAAGAGTGGTATTGTAAGCAGAGGGATGGAAAGAGGTGAGAGTGGTACTGTAAGCAGACGGATAGAATGAAGAAAGAGTGGTATTGTGAGCAGAGGGATGGAATGAGGTAAGAGTGGTACTGTAAGCAGAGGGATGGAATGCCATGGAATGAGGTAAGAGTGGTATTGTAAGCAGAGGGATAGAATGAGGTAACAGTGGTACTGTAAGCAACTAGATGGAATGAGGTAAGAGTGGTATTGTAAGCAGAGGGATGGAATGAGGTGAGAGTGGTATTGTAAGCAGAGGGATAGAATGAGGTAAGAGTGGTACTGTAAGCAGAGGGATGGAATGAGGTAAGAGTGGTATTGTAAGCAGAGGGATAGAATGAGGTAAGAGTGGTACTGTAAGCAAGGGGGTGGAATGAGGTAAGAGTGGTATTGTAAGCAGAGGGATGGAATAAGGTAAGAGTGGTACTGTAAGCAGAGGGATGGAATGGGGTAAGAGTGGTACTGTAAGCAGAGGGATGGAATGAGGTAAGAGTGGTATTGTAAACAGAGGGATGAAATGCCATGGAATGAGGTAAGAGTGGTATTGTAAGCAGAGGGATGGAATGAGGTAAGAGCGGTATTGTAAGCAGAGGGATGGAATGAGGTAAGAGTGGTACTGTAAGCAGAGGGATAGAATGAGGTAAGAGTGGTACTGTAAGCAGAGGGATGGAATGAGGTAAGAGAGGTACTGTAAGCAGGGAGATGGAATGAGGTAAGAGTGGCACTGTAAGCAGAGGGATGGAATGAGGTAAGAGTGGTAATGTAAGCAGTGCGATGGAATGAGGTAAGAGTGATATTGTAAGCAGAGGGTTGGAATGAGGTATGGTGGTACTGTAAGCAGAGGGATGGAATGAGGTAAGAGTGGTACTGTAAGCAGAGGGATGGAATGAGGTAAGAGTGGTAATGTAAGCAGAGGGATAGAATGGGGTATAGTGGTATTGTAGGCAGAGGGATGGAATGAGGTAAGAGTGGTACTGTAAGCAGAGGGATAGAATGGGGTATAGTGGTATTGTAGGCAGAGGGATGGAATGAGGAAAGAGTGGTATTGTAAGCAGAGGGATGGAATGAGGTAGGAGTGGTATTGTAAGCAGAGGCATGGAATGAGGTAAGAGTGGTACTGTAAGCAGAGGGGTGGAATGGGGTGAGAGTGGTACTGTAAGCAGGGAGATAGAATGAGGTAAGAGTGGTATTGTAAGCAGAGGGATGGAATGAGGTAAGAGTGGTAATGTGAGCAGAGGGATGGAATGAGGTAAGACTGGTATTGTAAGCAGAGGGATGGAATGAGGTAAGAGTGGTACTGTAAGCAGAGGGATGGAATGAGGTAAGAGAGGGACTGTAAGCAGAGGGATAGAATGAGGTAAGAATGGTATTGTGAGCAGAGGGATGGAATGAGGTAAGAGTGGTACTGTAAGCAGAGGTATGGAATGGCATGGAATGAGGTAAGAGTAGTATTGTAAGCAGAGGGATAGAATGAGGTAAGAGTGGTTTTGTAAGCAGGGAGATGGAATGAGGTAAGAGTGGTATTGTAAGCAGCGGGATAGAATGAGGTAAGAGTGGTACTGTAAGCAGAGGGATGGAATGAGGTAAGAGTGGTATTTTAAGCAGAGGGATGGAATGGGGTAAGAGTGGTATTGTAAGCAGAGGGATAGAATGAGGTAAGAGTGGTACTGTAAGCAGAGGGATGGAATGAGGTAAGAGTGGTATTGTAAGCAGGGGGATGGAATGAGGTAAGAGTGGTATTGTAAGCAGAGGGATGGAATGCCATGGAATGAGGTAAGAGTGGTATTGTAAGCAGAGGGATGGAAAGAGGTAAAAGTGGAATTGTAAGCAGAGGGATAGAATGAGGTAAGAGTGGTATTGTAAGCAGAGGGATGGAATGAGGTGAGAGCTGTACTGTAAGCAGAGGGATGGAATGAGGTAAGAGTGGTATTGTAAGCAGAGGGATGGAATGAGGTAAGAGTGGTATTGTAAGCAGAGGGATGGAATAAGGTGAGAATGGTATTGTAAGCAGAGGGATGGAATGAGGTAAGAGTGGTATTGTAAGCATAGGGATGGAATGAGGTAAGAGTGCTATTGTAAGCATAGGGATGGAATGAGGTGAGAGTGGTATTGTAAGCAGAGGGATGGAATGAGGTAAGAGTGGTATTGTAAGCAGAGCGATGGAATGAGGTAAGAGTGGTATTGTAAGTAGAGCGATGGAATGAGGTAAGAGTGGTATTGTAAGCAGAGGGATGGAATGAGGTAAGAGTGGTACTGTAAGCAGAGGAATGGAAAGAGGTAAGAGTGCTATTGTAAGCAGAGGGATAGAATGGGGTAAGAGTGGTGTTGTAAGCAGAGGGATGGAATGAGATAAGAGTGGTACTTTAAGCAGAGGGATAGCATGGGGTATGGTGGTACTGTAAGCAGAGGGATGGAATGAGGTAAGAGTGGTACTTTAAGCAGAGGGATAGAATGGGGTATAGTGGTATTGTAGGCAGAGGGATGGAATGAGGTAAGAGTGGTATTGTAAGCAGAGGGATGGAATGAGGTAAGAGTGGTATTGTAAGCAGAGGGATGGAATGAGGTAAGAGTGGTATTGTAAGCAGAGGGATGGAATGTGGTAAGAGTGGTATTGTAATCAGGGGGTGGAATGAGGTAAGAGTAGTTTTGTAAGCAGAGGGATGGAATGAGGTAATAGTGGTATTGTAAGCAGGGAGATAGAATGAGGTAAGAGTGGTATTGTAAGCAGAGGGATGGAATGAGGTAATAGTGGTATTGTAAGCAGGGGGATGGAATGAGGTAAGAGCGGTACTGTAAGCAGAGGGATGGAATGAGGTAAGAGCGGTATTGAAAGCAGATGGATGAAATGAGGTAAGAGTGGTATTGTAAGCAGAGGGATGGAATGAGGTAAGAGTGGTGGTGTAAGCAGATGGATGGAATGAGGTAAGAGCGGTATTGTAAGCAGAGGGATAGAATGAGGTAAGAGCTGTACTGTAAGCAGAGGGATGGAATGAGGTAAGAGGGGTATTGTAAGCAGAGGGATGGAATGAGGTAAGAGCGGTATTGTAAGCAGCGGGATAGAATGAGGTAAGAGTGGTACTGTAAGCAGAGGGATGGAATGGGATGAGAGTGGTACTGTAAGCAGGGAGATGGAATGAGGTGAGAGTGGTATTGTAAGCAGAGGGATGGAATGTGGTAAGAGTGATATTGTAAGCAGAGGGATGGAATGAGGTAAGAGTAGTATTGTAACCACAGGGTTGGAATGAGGTACTAGTGGTATTGTAAGCAGAGGGACGGAATGAGGTATAGTGGTATTGTAAGCAGAGGGATGGAATGAGGTACAGTGGTATTGTAAGCAGAGGGATGGAATGAGGTATGGTGGTACTGTAAGCAGAGGGATGGAATGAGGTAAGAGTGGTATTGTAAGCAGAGGGATGGAATGCCATGGAATGAGGTAAGAGTGGTATTGTAAGCAGAGGGATGGAAAGAGGTGAGAGTGGGACTGTAAGCAGACGGATAGAATGAAGAAAGAGTGGTATTGTGAGCAGAGGGATGGAATGAGGTAAGAGTGGTACTGTAAGCAGAGGGATGGAATGCCATGGAATGAGGTAAGAGGGGTATTGTAAGCAGAGGGATAGAATGAGGTAACAGTGGTACTGTAAGCAACTACATGGAATGAGGTAAGAGTGGTATTGTAAGCAGAGGGATGGAATGAGGTGAGAGTGGTATTGTAAGCAGAGGGATAGAATGAGGTAAGAGTGGTACTGTAAGCAGAGGGATGGAATGAGGTAAGAGTGGTATTGTAAGCAGAGGGATAGAATGAGGTAAGAGTGGTACTGTAAGCAAGGGGGTGGAATGAGGTAAGAGTGGTATTGTAAGCAGAGGGATGGAATAAGGTAAGAGTGGTACTGTAAGCAGAGGGATGGAATGGGGTAAGAGTGGTACTGTAAGCAGAGGGATGGAATGAGGTAAGAGTGGTATTGTAAACAGAGGGATGGAATGCCATGGAATGAGGTAAGAGTGGTATTGTAAGCAGAGGGATGGAATGAGGTAAGAGCGGTATTGTAAGCAGAGGGATGGAATGAGGTAAGAGTGGTACTGTAAGCAGAGGGATAGAATGAGGTAAGAGTGGTGCTGTAAGCAGAGGGATGGAATGAGGTAAGAGAGGCACTGTAAGCAGGGAGATGGAATGAGGTAAGAGTGGTACTGTAAGCAGAGGGATGGAATGAGGTAAGAGTGGTAATGTAAGCAGTGCGATGGAATGAGGTAAGAGTGATATTGTAAGCAGAGGGTTGGAATGAGGTATGGTGGTACTGTAAGCAGAGGGATGGAATGAGGTAAGAGTGGTACTGTAAGCAGAGGGATGGAATGAGGTGAGAGTGGTAATGTAAGCAGAGGGATAGAATGGGGTATAGTGGTATTGTAGGCAGAGGGATGGAATGAGGTAAGAGTGGTACTGTAAGCAGAGGGATAGAATGGGGTATAGTGGTATTGTAGGCAGAGGGATGGAATGAGGAAAGAGTGGTATTGTAAGCAGAGGGATGGAATGAGGTAAGAGTGGTATTGTAAGCAGAGGCATGGAATGAGGTAAGAGTGGTACTGTAAGCAGAGGGGTGGAATGGGGTGAGAGTGGTAATGTAAGCAGGGAGATAGAATGAGGTAAGAGTGGTATTGTTAGCAGAGGGATGGAATGAGGTAAGAGTGGTAATGTGAGCAGAGGGATGGAATGAGGTAAGACTGGTATTGTAAGCAGAGGGATGGAATGAGGTAAGAGTGGTACTTTAAGCAGAGGGATAGAATGGGGTATAGTGGTATTGTAGGCAGAGGGATGGAATGAGGTAAGAGTAGTATTGTAAGCAGAGGGATGGAATGAGGTAAGAGTGGTATTGTAAGCAGAGGGATGGAATGAGGTAAGAGTGGTATTGTAAGCAGAGGGATGGAATGTGGTAAGAGTGGTATTGTAATCAGAGGGGTGGAATGAGGTAAGAGTGGTTTTGTAAGCAGAGGGATGGAATGAGGTAATAGTGGGATTGTAAGCAGGGAGATTGAATGAGGTAAGAGTGGTATTGTAAGCAGAGGGATGGAATGAGGTAATAGTGGTATTGTAAGCAGGGAGATGGAATGAGGTAAGAGTGGTATTGTAAGCAGAGGGATGGAATGAGGTAAGAGTGCTATTGTAAGCAGAGGGATAGAATGAGGTAAGAGTGGTATTGTAAGCAGAGGGATGGAAAACCATGGAATGAGGTAAGAGTGGTATTGTAAGCAGAGAGATAGAATGAGGTAAGAGTGGTACTGTAAGCAGAGGGATGGAATGAGGTAAGAGAGGGACTGTAAGCAGAGGGATAGAATGAGGTAAGAATGGTATTGTGAGCAGAGGGATGGAATGAGGTAAGAGTGGTACTGTAAGCAGAGGTATGGAATGGCATGGAATGAGGTAAGAGTAGTATTGTAAGCAGAGGGATAGAATGAGGTAAGAGTGGTTTTGTAAGCAGGGAGATGGAATGAGGTAAGAGTGGTATTGTAAGCAGCGGGATAGAATGAGGTAAGAGTGGTACTGTAAGCAGAGGGATGGAATGAGGTAAGAGTGGTATTTTAAGCAGAGGGATGGAATGGGGTAAGAGTGGTATTGTAAGCAGAGGGATAGAATGAGGTAAGAGTGGTACTGTAAGCAGAGGGATGGAATGAGGTAAGAGTGGTATTGTAAGCAGGGGGATGGAATGAGGTAAGAGTGGTATTGTAAGCAGAGGGATGGAATGCCATGGAATGAGGTAAGAGTGGTATTGTAAGCAGAGGGATGGAAAGAGGTAAAAGTGGAATTGTAAGCAGAGGGATAGAATGAGGTAAGAGTGGTATTGTAAGCAGAGGGATGGAATGAGGTGAGAGCTGTACTGTAAGCAGAGGGATGGAATGAGGTAAGAGTGGTATTGTAAGCAGAGGGATGGAATGAGGTAAGAGTGGTATTGTAAGCAGAGGGATGGAATAAGGTGAGAATGGTATTGTAAGCAGAGGGATGGAATGAGGTAAGAGTGGTATTGTAAGCATAGGGATGGAATGAGGTAAGAGTGGTATTGTAAGCATAGGGATGGAATGAGGTGAGAGTGGTATTGTAAGCAGAGGGATGGAATGAGGTAAGAGTGGTATTGTAAGCAGAGCGATGGAATGAGGTAAGAGTGGTATTCTAAGTAGAGCGATGGAATGAGGTAAGAGTGGTATTGTAAGCAGAGGGATGGAATGAGGTAAGAGTGGTACTGTAAGCAGAGGGATTTGAAAGAGGTAAGAGTGCTATTGTAAGCAGAGGGATAGAATGGGGTAAGAGTGGTGTTGTAAGCAGAGGGATGGAATGAGATAAGAGTGGTATTGTAAGCAGAGGGATGGAATGCCATGGAATGAGGTGAGAGTGGTATTGTAAGCAGAGGGATGGAAAGAGGTAAGAGTGGTATTGTAAGCAGGGAGATGGAATGAGGTAAGAGTGGTATTGTAAGCAGAGGGATGGAATGAGGTGAGAGTGGTACTGTAAGCAGAGGGATGGAATGAGGTAAGAGTGGTACTGTATGCAGAGGGATGGAATGAGATAAGAGTGGTACTGTAAGCAGAGGGATGGAATGAGGTAAGAGTGGTATTGTAAGCAGGGAGATGGAATGAGGTAAGAGTGGTACTGTAAGCAGAGGGATAGAATGAGGTAAGAGTGGTAATGTAAGCAGAGGGATGAAATGAGGTAAGAGTGGTATTGTAAGAATAGGGATGGAATGAGGTAATAGTGGTATTGTAAGCAGGGAGATAGAATGAGGTAAGAGTGGTATTGTAAGCAGAGGGATGGAATGAGGTAATAGTGGTATTGTAAGCAGGGGGATGGAATGAGGTAAGAGCGGTACTGTAAGCAGAGGGATGGAATGAGGTAAGAGCGGTTTTGAAAGCAGATGGATGAAATGAGGTAAGAGTGGTATTGTAAGCAGAGGGATGGAATGAGGTAAGAGTGGTGGTGTAAGCAGAGGGGTGGAATGAGGTAAGAGTGGTATTGTAAGCAGAGGGATGGAATGAGGTAAAAGTGGTACTGTAAGCACAGGGATGGAAAGAGGTAAGAGTGGTATTGTAAGCAGAGGGATAGAATGAGGTAAGAGTGGTGTTACAAGCTGAGGGATGAAATGAGGTGAGAGTGGTATTGTGAGCTGAGGGATGGAATGAGGTAAGAGTGGTACTGTAAGCAGAGGGATGGAAAGAGGTAAGAGTGGTATTGTAAGCAGGAAGATGGAATGAGGTAAGAGTGGTATTCTAAGCAGAGGGATGGAATGAGGTTAGAGTGGTATTGTAAGCAGGGAGATGGAATGAGGTAAGAGTGGTATTGTAAGTAGAGGGATAGAATGAGGTAAGAGCGGTACTGTAAGCAGAGGGATGGAATGAGATAAGAGCGGTACTGTAAGCAGAGGGATGGAATGAGGTAAGAGCGGTATTGTAAGCAGGGGGATGGAATGAGGTAAGAGTGGTATTGTGAGCAGAGGGATGGAAAGAGGTAAGAGTGTTATTGTAAGCAGGAAGATGGAATGAGGTAAGAGTGGTATTCTAAGCAGAGGGATGGAATGAGGTTAGAGTGGTATTGTAAGCAGGGAGATGGAATGAGGTAAGAGTGGTATTGTAAGTAGAGGGATAGAATGAGGTAAGAGCGGTACTGTAAGCAGAGGGATGGAATGAGATAAGAGCGGTACTGTAAGCAGAGGGATGGAATGAGGTAAGAGCGGTATTGTAAGCAGGGGGATGGAATGAGGTAAGAGCGGTACTGTAAGCAGAGGGATGGAATGAGGTAAGAGCGGTATTGAAAGCAGATGGATGAAATGAGGTAAGAGTGGTATTGTAAGCAGAGGGATGGAATGAGGTAAGAGTGGTGGTGTAAGCAGATGGATGGAATGAGGTAAGAGTGGTATTGTAAGCAGAGGGATGGAATGAGGTAAGAGTGGTATTGTAAGCAGAGGGATGGAATGAGGTAAGAGTGGTACTGTAAGCAGAGCGATGGAAAGAGGTAAGAGTGGTATTGTAAGCAGAGGGATAGAATGAGGTAAGAGTGGTATTGTAAGCAGAGGGATAGCATGAGGTAAGAGTGGTGTTGTAAGCAGAGGGATGGAATGAGGTAAGAGTGGTACTGTGAGCAGAGGGATGGAATGAGGTGAGAGTGGTATTGTAAGCAGAGGGATAGAATGAGGTAAGAGTGTTATTGTAAGCAGAGGGATAGAATGAGGTAAGAGCAGTACTGTAAGCAGAGGGATGGAATGAGGTAAGAGCGGTTTTGTAAGCAGAGGGATGGAATGAGGTAAGAGCGGTATTGTAAGCAGGGGGATGGAATGAGGTAAGGGTGGTACTGTAAGCAGAGGGATGGGATGAGGTAAAAGCGGTGTTGTAAGCAGAGGGATGGAATGAGGTAAAAGCGTTACTGTAAGCAGAGGGATGGAATGAGGTAAGAGCGGTACTGTAAGCAGAGGGATGGAATGAGGTAAAAGTGGTATTTTAAGCAAAGGGATGGAATGAGGTAAGAGCTATTGTAAGCAGGGGGATGGAATGAGGTGAGAGTGGTATTGTAAGCAGAGGGATGGAATGAGGTAAGGGTGTTACTGTAAGCAGAGGGGTGGAATGAGGTAAGAGTGGTATTGTAGGCAGCGGAATAGAATTAGGTAAGAGTGGTATTGTAAGCAAAGGGGTGGAATGAGGTAAGAGTGGTACTTTAAGCAGAGGGATGGAATGGTGTAAGAGTGGTACTGTAAGCAGAGGGATAGAATGAGGTAAGAGTGGTACTGTAAGCAGAGGGATGGAATGAGGTAAGAGTGGTACTGTAAGCAGAGGGATGGAAAGAGGTAAGAGTGGTATTGTAAGCAGGGAGATGGAATGAGGTAAGAGTGGTATTCTAAGCAGAGGGATGGAATGAGGATAGAGTGGTATTGTAAGCAGAGGGATGGAATGAGGTAAGAGTGGTACTGTAAGCAGAGGGATGGAATGAGGTAAGAGTGGTATTGTAAGCAGAGGGATAGAATGAGGTAAGAGTGGTGTTGTAAGCAGAGGGATGGAATGAGGTAAGAGTTGTGTTGTAAGCAGAGGGATGGAATGAGGTAAGAGTGGTGTTGTAAGCAGAGGGATGGAATGAGGTAAGAGTGGTGTTGTAAGCAGAGGAATGGAATGAGGTAAGAGTGGTACTGTAAGCAGAGGGATGGAAAGAGGTAAGAGTGGTATTGTAAGCAGGGAGATGGAATGGGGTAAGAGTGGTATTCTAAGCAGAGGGATGGAATGAGGATAGAGTGGTATTGTAAGCAGAGGGATGGAATGAGGTCAGAGTGGTACTGTAAGCAGAGGGATGGAATGAGGTAAGAGTGGTATTGTAAGCAGAGGGATAGAATGAGGTAAGAGTGGTGTTGTAAGCAGAGGGATGGAATGAGGTAAGAGTGGCATTGTGAGCAGAGGGATGGAATGAGGTGAGAGTGGGAATGTAAGCAGAGGGATGGAATGAGGTAAGAGTGGTACTGTAAGCAGAGGGATGAAAAGAGGTAAGAGTGGTATTGTAAGCAGGGAGATGGAATGAGGTAAGAGTGATATTGTAAGCAGAGGGATGGGATGAGGTAAGAGTGGTACTGTAAGCAGAGGGATGGAATGAGGTAAGAGTGGTACTGTAAGCAGAGGGATGGAAAGAGGTAAGTGTGGTATTGTAAGCAGGGAGATGGAATGAGGTAAGAGTGGTATTGTAAGCAGAGGGATGGAATGAGGTAAGAGTGGTATTGTAAGCAGAGGGATAGAATGAGGTAAGAGTGGTACTGTAAGCAGAGGGATGGAATGAGATTAGAGTGGTACTGTAAGCAGAGGGATGGAATGAGGTAAGAGTGGTATTGTAAGCAGAGGGATGGAATGAGGTAAGAGTGGTACTGTAAGCAGAGGGATGGAATGAGGTAAGAGCGGTACTGTAAGCAGAGGATGGAATGAGGTAAGAGTGGTATTGAAAGAAGAGGGATGGAATGAGGTAAGAGTGGTATTGTAAGCAGAGGGATGGAATGAGGTAAGAGTGTTACTCTAATCAGAGGGATAGAATGAGGTAAGAGCGGTACTGTAAGCAGAGGGATGGAATGAGGTAAGAGTGGTATTGTAAGCAGAGGGATGGAATGCCATGGAATGAGGTAAGAGTGGTATTGTAAACAGAGGGATAGGATGAGGTAAGACTGGTACTGTAAGCAGAGGGATAGAATGAGGTAAGAGTGGTACTGTAAGCAGAGGGATGGAAAGAGGTAAGAGTGGTATTGTAAGCAGGGAGATGGAATGAGGTAAGAGTGGTATTCTATCTATGGTATTGGGATAGAATGAGGTAAGAGTGGTACTGTGAGCAGAGGGATGGAATGAGGTGAGAGCGGTATTGTAAGCAGAGGGATGGAATGAGGTGAGAGGGGTATTGTAAGCAGAGGGATGGAATGAGGTGAGAGGGGTATTGTAAGCAGAGGGATGGAATGAGGTGAGAGCGGTATTGTAAGCAGAGGGATGGAATGAGGTAAGAGCGGTATTGTAAGCAGAGGGATGGAATGAGGTGAGAGCGGTATTCTAAGCAGAGGGATAGAATGAGGTAAGAGCGGTATTGTAAGCAGAGGGATAGAATGACGTAAGAGCGGTATTGTAAGCAGAGGGATGGAATGAGGTGAGAGGGGTATTGTAAGCAGAGGGATGGAATGAGGTGAGAGCGGTATTGTAAGCAGAGGGATAGAATGAGGTAAGAGCGGTATTGTAAGCAGAGAGATGGAATGAGGTAAGAGCGGTATTGTAAGCAGAGAGATGGAATGAGGTAAGAGCGGTATTGTAAGCAGAGGGATGGAATGAGGTAAGAGCGGTACTGTAAGCAGAGGGATAGAATGAGGTACGAGCGGTTTTGTAAGCAGAGGGATGGAATGAGGTAAGAGCGGTATTGTAAGCAGGGGGATGGAATGAGGTAAGGGTGGTACTGAAAGCAGGGGGATGGAATGAGGTAAGTGCGGTGTTGTAAGCAGAGGGATGGAATGAGGTAAAAGCGGTACTGTAAGCAGAGGGATGGAATGAGGTAAAAGCGGTACTGTAAGCAGAGGGATGGAATGAGGTAAGAGCGGTACTGTAAGCAGAGGGATGGAATGAGGTAAGACCGGTTTTGTAAGCAGAGGGATGGAATGAGGTAAGAGCGGTACTGTAAGCAGAGGGATAGAATGAGGTACGAGCGGTTTTGTAAGCAGAGGGATGGAATGAGGTAAGAGCGGTATTGTAAGCAGGGGGATGGAATGAGGTAAGGGTGGTACTGTAAGCAGGGGGATGGAATGAGGTAAGTGCGGTGTTGTAAGCAGAGGGATGGAATGAGGTAAAAGCGGTACTGTAAGCAGAGGGATGGAATGAGGTAAGAGCGGTACTGTAAGCTGAGGGATGGAATGAGGTACAAGCGGTTTTGTAAGCAGAGGGATGGAATGAGGTAAGAGCGGTATTGTAAGCAGGGGGATGGAATGAGGTAAGGGTGGTACTGTAAGCAGGGGGATGGAATGAGGTAAGTGCGGTGTTGTAAGCAGAGGGATGGAATAAGGTAAAAGCGGTACTGTAAGCAGAGGGATGGAATGAGGTAAGAGCGGTACTGTAAGCTGAGGGATGGAATGAGGTAAAAGTGGTATTTTAAGCAAAGGGATGGAATGAGGTAAGAGCGGTATTGTAAGCAGGGGGATGGAATGAGGTGAGAGTGGCATTGTAAGCAGAGGGATGGAATGAGGTAAGGGTGTTACTGTAAGCAGAGGGGTGGAATGAGTTCAGAGTGGTATTGTAAGTAGAGGGATAGAATTAGGTAAGAGTGGTATTGTAAGCAAAGGGATGGAATGAGGTAACAGTGGTATTGTAAGCAGAGGGACGGGATGAGGTAAGAGTGGTACTGTAAGCAGAGGGATGGAATGAGGTAAGAGCGGTACTGTAAGCAGAGGGATGGAATGAGGTAAGAGCAGTACTGTAAGCAGAGGGATGGAATGAGGTAAGAGCGGTACTGTAAGCAGAGGGATGGAATGAGGTGAGAGTGGTATTGTAAGCAGGGAGATGGAATGGGGTAAGAGTGATATTAAAAGCAGAGGGATGGAATGAGGTAAGGGTTTTTATTGTAGGCAGAGCGATGGAATGCCATGGAATGAGGTAAGAGTGGTATTGTAAGCAGAGGGATGGAATGAGGTAACAGTGGTATTGTAAGCAGAGGGGTGGAATGAGGTGAGAGTGATATTGTAAGCAGAGGAATGGAATGAGGTAAGAGTGATATTGTAAGCAGAGGGATGGAATGAGGTAAGAGTGGTATTGTAAGCAGAGGGATAGAATGAAGTAAGAGTGATATTGTAAGCAGAGGGATGGAATGCCATGGAATGAGGTAAGAGTGGTATTGTGAGCAGAAGGATGGAGTGAGGTAAGAGCGGTACTGTAAGCAGAGGGATGGAATGAGGTAAGAGCAGTACTGTAAGCAGAGAGATGGAATGAGGTAAGAGTGGTAATGTAAGCAGAGGGATGGAATGAGGTAAGAGTGATATTGTAAGCAGAGCGATGGAATGCCATGGAATGAGGTAAGAGTGGTATTGTAAGCAGAGAGATGGAATGAGGTAACAGTGGTACTGTAAGCAGGGAGATGGAATGAGGTAAGAGTGATATTGTAAGCAGAGGGATAGAATGGGGTAAGAGCGGTATTGTAAGCAGAGGGATGGAATGAGGTAAGAGTGATATTGTAAGCAGAGGGATGGAATGAGGTAAGAGTGGTATTGTAAGCAGAGGGATAGAATGGGGTAAGAGTGGTATTGTAAGCAGAGGGATGGAATGAGGTAAGAGTGGTACTGTAAGGAGAGGGTGGAATGAGGTAAGAGTGGTATTGTATGCAGAGGGATAGAATGAGGTGAGAGTGGTATTGTAAGCAGAGGGATGGAATGAGGTAAGAGTGATATTGTAAGCAGAGGGATGGAATGAGGTAACAGTGGTACTGTAAGCAGAGGGATGGACAGAGGTAAGAGTGGTATTGTAAGCAGGGAGATGGGATGAGGTAAGAGTGGTATTGTAAGCAGAGGGATGGAAAGAGGTAAGAGTGGTATTGTAAGCAGAGGGATGGAATGAGGTAAGAGTGGTATTGTAAGCAGAGGGATGGAAAGAGGTAAGAGTGGTATTGTAAGCAGAGGGATGGAATGAGGTAAGAGTGATATTGTAAGCAGAGGGATGGAATGAGGTAAGAGTGGTATTGTAAGCAGAGGGATGGAATGAGGTAAGAGTGGCATTGTAAGCAGAGAGATGGAATGAGGTAAGAGTGGTATTGTAAGCAGAGGGATGGAATGAGGTAAGAGTGGTATTGTAAGCAGAGGGATGGAATGAGGTGAGAGCTGTATTGTAAGCAGAGGGATGGAATGGGGTAAGAGTGATATTGAAAGCAGAGGGATGGAATGAGGTAAGCGTTTTTATTGTAGGCAGAGCGATGGAATGCCATGGAATGAGGTAAGAGTGGTATTGTAAGCAGAGGGATGGAATGAGGTTAGAGTGGTATTGTAAGCAGAGGGATGGAATGAGGTAAGAGTGATATTGTAAGCAGAGGGATGGAATGAGGTAAGAGTGGTATTTTAAGCAGAGGGATGGAATGAGGTAAGAGTGGTGCTGTAAGCAGAGGGATGGAATGAGGTAAGATTGGTATTGTAAGCAGAGGGATGGAATGAGGTAAGAGTGATATTGTAAGCAGAGGGATGGAATGAGGTAAGAGTGGTACTGTAAGCAGAGGGATGGAATGAGGTAAGAGTGATATTAAAAGCAGAGGGATGGAATGAGGTAAGAGTGATATTAAAAGCAGAGGGATGGAATGAGGTAAGAGTGGTATTGTAAGCAGAGGGATGGAATGAGGTAAGAGTGGTACTGTAAGCAGAGGGATGGAATGAGGTAAGAGTGGTACTGTAAGCAGAGGGATGGAATGAGGTAAGAGTGGTATTGTAAGCAGAGGGATGGAATGCCATGCAATGAGGCACAACTGGTACTTGGCAGAGGGACAGAATGCCGAGGCGCGAGGCGCGAGGGACAGAAATGGAGTGGAAATGAATGAGAGAATGAGGAAATGGGTGATACAATGGGCACAGGGACCTGGAGTGGGCGACTGATGGTACTGTATACACAGAGATAAGATGCTGTTGGTGAGTAAACGAGGGAGGACGTTGTGAGAAGGCGTGTGGAAAATGGGTGGTTCTGTGAGTACAGGCCTGGAATGTTAGAGTACTGCCTACTGCACAGGGCTGGAATTCAATAGAGAGGGGTAATGACACTTGCAAGAAAAATGATTTCAGGGAATGTGCCCAGAGTTATCACAAATGGTTTGGGTTGGTTCAAGGCTTTCTAACCACCACATTTGTCGTAACTCATCATGAGTTACTCGGTTGTGCCCAGAAGTTAGCCCCAAGCTCTCTATCACAGCAACTCCGTTCCTGCAAGTCTGTGTGTTCCCTGCCTGTAGGATGGATTATCCCTTTCAGTTCAGGTACAAGAACTGATTTGCATTTGGTTGGCTAAATATGATGGAATGGAATGCACCTAGAGTTATAAACAGTGATTCCGATTGATTAAAACAGTTTTCCTTTGGTGTTGCTATGGAGACAGGACTTGGGGAGGGCATTATGGGTACAGTGAGATGATGGATAGTTGGGGGGAGACTGAACACAGGTCGGGGGCGAATAATGGAAACATAGGGGGTGACAAGATGACATGATGTGAGGAGGGTGGTGCCGTGAGCTCAGGGTGGCAGGGGGGTGTAATGTGACTACTGACAGGCCACCATGACAGGGAGAGAGGTATTAGAGTCAGCACATTTATTTATTTATTTGCAATTTTATATAGCGTGGACATGGCCCAAAGGCATCAGAGTACAGAGTTACATGGGGTTACATTAATAGTAATTGAACTCTGACACTTACGTCAATGTAATTATAAAGGAATTATCACAGGAGACAGTTACAACAACAGGGCGGAGGACATGAACAGTTCAACGAAGCAGATCAGGATGCTTTGGAGAAAGTAAATAAGTCTGGTCGAGGGTGAATTAACCAAGATGTCTGTCAAATAGGAGGCACTTGAGGGCCTTTTTGAAGGTTCCTAGGCAGGTGGTTAGACGGAGTGAGGGAGGTCGAGAGCTCCAGATTCTAGTGGCGTTGCCAGAGAAGGACTGATTCATGTATAGTTCTCGCCTGAAGTTGGGGGGTTCCAGGAGCAGGTATTGGGACTTCTGGAACCCCTATGTACTCTGGAGATTTTCAGTTTCTCGTTTAGATAAAAGGATGAGGAGGGGTGCAGCGCGCTGTGGGTGATGCAAGCAATTTAGAATTGGGCCCACACTTCAATGGAGAGCTATTGGAGGGTTAGCAGGGCAGGGCACATGTGGTCAAATTTCTTGAGACCTAAGACGAAGCGTGCTGGAGCATGTAGTGCTGCTCTCAGAGAGCCTAGGTGAACTTTGGAATGCCTGAGAGAAGGGCAATTCTATAGTCTAGTCTAGAGAAAACGAGAGACTGAACCACTGTTTTGAGGTCTTGTTCTGGAATCATTTGTCTGATGCCCCAGAGCTGCCTTAGTTGATATTGTGCGTGTTTGTCCATGGTTGCTCTGTGTCTGTGGAGATTAAGACGATTGTCTAAAGTGATTCAGAGGGATCTGGCACTCGTGACAACGGCAGGGCGGCCTACAAAGGCAGGAAGTTTCGCCATCCATTCTTGTACATGCGTTTTTGCTTTCGGAGGTGAGATCAAAGTAAATTCTGTTTTAGTTGGGTTGCGTTTTAAATGGTGGTTAGACATCCAGTTTTGAATCATTGATAGTGTATTTGATAGCAGAGCGATGTCCTGTGGGGATTACATTTTCAAGTATATTTGGATATTGTCGGTGTAGAGGTGGAAGAGAATCCCAGAGTTTCTGAGAATCACACATAGTGGTTCTAGGTGGAGGTTCAAGAGGGTTGGGGAGAATATCGACCCTTGGGGGACACCTTGGTACCTTGGTACTGGTCTCGAGAATGAGTTGCCTATTTTCACAATGTGGGAGCGGTTGGATAGGTAAGAGGAAAACAAGTTGAGGACCGTTCCTCCACATCCCATGTGTAGTTCAAGACTACGAAGGATGTCATGATGGTTGACAAATCCAGGAGGACGAGGAGTTGCTGGACTCGAGGATTCTAAGGGAATCATCAACTAATTGGAGGATCTCATTTTCTGTACTGTGACCCTTTCAGAAACCTTATTAGAGAGTGTCTAGGAGGTTGTTTGGATGTGTGAGGCTAGTTGGGATGCTACGCAGCTTTCAGTGACTTCGCCTGAAAATGGAAGTGTGGAGACTGGGTGGTAATAGATCCTGGAATAGCGTCCTGATGATAGTTAGAGGGTTTTACGCTGGAGATAATTCATAGTGGGTCCTGCTCAGAGATTGGAGAGAAAGATGAAGCTGGTTGTATTGATTCCCGTGGTAGAGATTCAACCGTTTCAAGGGAGTTTCAAGGGAGTTTCAAGGGAGTCATTAAGCGAAGTATGGATGGCTCTAACTTTTTTATCAAAGAAATCCACAAAGTCGTTGCAAAGGGACACGGATGACTTGGGAGCCGAAGTGATAGCGGGGTTAGTAGACTGGGCAATAACCTCGAACAGGCGCTTTGGTCTATTCTTTGCGGAATTCACAAGGGCTCTAATATGGCAGGATTTAGCTCTGAGGATTTGGCCTTTGTATTGTTTTCTCGCTATGTGAAGCTTAGTCATACTCTGGAAGGACAGTGCGTTCCTCACAGGGTGCCAGTGGCGGGTAGGGGGTTAATGTAAGCTTGAGGGCAGGGTGACATGGGGGTGAGGAGGGGTAGTACCGTGAGCACAAGGGGGGACAGGTGTAACATGACCGTAGAGTGGGTACTGTGAGCAAGGGGGTGGGGCACAGAGTGAGAGGGGTCTGTACTGTGAGCAGGGGGGTGGCACGGAGTGACAGGGTTTGGTACTGTGAGCAGGGGGTGGCACAGAGTGGGAGGGGTCGGTACTGTAAGTAGGGGGGTGGCACAGATTGAAGAGGGGTTGGTACTGTGAGCTGTAAGTAGGGGGGTGGCACAGATTGAAGAGTGGTCGGTACTGTGAGCAAGGGGTGGCACGGAGTGAAGAAGGGTTGGTACTGTGAGCAGAGGGGTGGGGCACGGAGTGAAGAGGGGTCAGTACTGTGAGCAGAGGGGGTGGCACGGAGTGAGAGGGGTCGGTACTGTAAGCAGGGTGGTGGCACAGATTGAAGAGGGGTTGGTACTGTGAGCAGGGGGGTGGCACGGAGTGAAGAGGGGTCGGTACTGTGAGCAGGGGTGGCACGGAGTGGGAAGGGTCGGTACTGTGAGCAGGGGGTGGGGCATGGAGTGAAGAAGGGTTGGTACTGTGAGCAGGGGGTGGCACGGAGTGAAGAGGGGTCGGTACTGGGGGCAGGACGGTGGCACGGAGTGAGAGGGGTCAGTACTGTGAGCAGGGGGTGGGGCACGGAGTGGGAGGGGTCGGTACTGTGAGCAGGGTGGTGGGGCACGGAGTGGGAGGGGTCGGTACTGTGAGCAGGGGGGTGGGGCACGGAGTGAGAGGGGTCAGTACTGTGAGCAGGGGGGTGGGGCACGGAGTGGGAGGGGTCGGTACTGTGAGCAGGGGGTGGCACGGAGTGAAGAGGGGTCGGTACTGGGGGCAGGACGGTGGCACGGAGTGAGAGGGGTCAGTACTGTGAGCAGGGGGTGGGGCACGGAGTGGGAGGGGTCGGTACTGTGAGCAGGGGGGTGGGGCACGGAGTGAGAGGGGTCAGTACTGTGAGCAGGGGGGTGGGGCACGGAGTGGGAGGGGTCGGTACTGTGAGCAGGGGGGTGGGGCACGGAGTGAGAGGGGTCAGTACTGTGAGCAGGGGGGTGGGGCACGGAGTGGGAGGGGTCGGTACTGTGAGCAGGGGGATGGGGCACGGAGTGAGAGGGGTCAGTACTGTGAGCAGGGGGGTGGCACGGAGTGGGAGAGGTTGGTACTGTAAGCAGGGGGTGGCACGGAGTGAAGAGGGGTCGGTACTGTAAGCAGGGGGGTGGCACGGAGTGGGAAGGGTTGGTACTGTAAGCAGGGGGGTGGCACGGAGTGAAGAGGGGTCGGTACTGTAAGCAGGGAGGTGGCACGGAGTGGGAAGGGTCGGTACTGTGAGCAGAGGGGTGGGGCACGGAGTGGGAAGGGTCGGTACTGTGAGCAGGGGGGTGGGGCACGGAGTGAGAGGGGTCAGTACTGTGAGCAGGGGGATGGGGCACGGAGTGGGAGGGGTCGGTACTGTGAGCAGGGGGGTGGCACGGAGTGAGAGGGGTCAGTACTGTGAGCAGGGGTGGCACGGAGTGGGAAGGATTGGTACTGTGAGCAGGGGGTGGCACGGAGTGAAGAGGGGTCGGTACTGTGAGCAGGGGGGTGGGGCACGGAGTGGGAGGGGTCGGTACTGTAAGCAGGGGGGTGGCACGGAGTGAAGAGGGGTCGGTACTGTGAGCAGGGGGTGGCACGGAGTGAGAGGGGTCAGTACTGTGAGCAGGGGGTGGGGCACGGAGTGGGAGGGGTCGGTACTGGGGGCAGGACGGTGGCACGGAGTGGGAGGGGTCGGTACTGTGAGCAGGGGGTGGGGCACGGAGTGGGAGGGGTCGGTACTGTGAGCAGGGGGTGGCACGGAGTGAAGAGGGGTCGGTACTGGGGGCAGGACGGTGGCACGGAGTGGGAGGGGTCGGTACTGTGAGCAGGGGGTGGGGCACGGAGTGGGAGGGGTCGGTACTGTGAGCAGGGGGTGGCACGGAGTGAAGAGGGGTCGGTACTGGGAGCAGGACGGTGGCACGGAGTGGGAGGGGTCGGTACTGTGAGCAGGGGGTGGCACGGAGTGAAGAGGGGTCGGTACTGGGAGCAGGACGGTGGCACGGAGTGGGAGGGGTCGGTACTGTGAGCAGGGGGTGGGGCACGGAGTGGGAGGGGTCGGTACTGTAAGCAGGGGGGTGGCACGGAGTGAAGAGGGGTCGGTACTGGGGGCAGGGCGGTGGCACGGAGTGGGAGGGGTCGGTACTGTGAGCAGGGGGGTGGGGCACGGAGTGGGAGGGGTCGGTACTGTGAGCAGAGGGTGGCACGGAGTGAAGAGGGGTCGGTACTGGGGGCAGGACGGTGGCACGGAGTGAAGAGGGGTCGGTACTGTAAGCAGGGGGGTGGCACGGAGTGAAGAGGGGTCGGTACTGTAAGCAGGGGGGTGGCACGGAGTGGGAAGGGTTGGTACTGTAAGCAGGGGGGTGGCACGGAGTGAAGAGGGGTCGGTACTGGGGGCAGGACGGTGGCACGGAGTGGGAGAGGTCGGTACTGTGAGCAGGGGGTGGGGCACGGAGTGGGAGGGGTCGGTACTGTAAGCAGGGGGGTGGCACGGAGTGAAGAGGGGTCGGTACTGGGGGCAGGACGGTGGCACGGAGTGGGAGGGGTCGGTACTGTGAGCAGGGGGGTGGGGCACGGAGTGGGAGGGGTCGGTACTGTGAGCAGAGGGTGGCACGGAGTGAAGAGGGGTCGGTACTGGGGGCAGGACGGTGGCACGGAGTGGGAGGGGTCGGTACTGTGAGCAGGGGGTGGCACGGAGTGGGAGGGGTCGGTACTGTGAGCAGGGGGGTGGGGCACGGAGTGGGAGGGGTCGGTACTGTGAGCAGGGGGTGGCACGGAGTGAAGAGGGGTCGGTACTGGGGGCAGGACGGTGGCACGGAGTGGGAGGGGTCAGTACTGTGAGCAGGGGGGTGGGGCACGGAGTGGGAGGGGTCGGTACTGTGAGCAGGGGGGTGGGGCACGGAGTGAGAGGGGTCAGTACTGTGAGCAGGGGGGTGGGGCACGGAGTGGGAGGGGTCGGTACTGTGAGCAGGGGGTGGCACGGAGTGAAGAGGGGTCGGTACTGTGAGCAGGGGTGGCACGGAGTGGGAAGGGTTGGTACTGTGAGCAGGGGGTGGCACGGAGTGAAGAGGGGTCGGTACTGTGAGCAGGGGTGGCACGGAGTGGGAAGGGTTGGTACTGTGAGCAGGGGGTGGCACGGAGTGAAGAGGGGTCGGTACTGTGAGCAGGGGTGGCACGGAGTGGGAAGGGTTGGTACTGTGAGCAGGGGGTGGCACGGAGTGAAGAGGGGTCGGTACTGGGGGCAGGACGGTGGCACGGAGTGGGAGGGGTCGGTACTGTGAGCAGGGGGTGGCACGGAGTGGGAGGTGTCGGTACTGTGAGCAGGGGGGTGGGGCACGGAGTGGGAGGGGTCGGTACAGTAAGCAGGGGGGTGGCACAGATTGAAATGGGGTTGGTACTGTGAGCAGGGGGGTGGCACGGAGTGAGAGGGGTCGGTACTATAAGCAGGGGGGTGGCACAGATTGAAGAGGGGTTGGTACTGTGAGCAGGGGGGTGGCACGGAGTGAGAGGGGTCGGTACTGTAAGCAGGGGGGTGGCACGGAGTGGGAAGGGTTGGTACTGTGAGCAGGGGGTGGCACGGAGTGGGAAGGGTTGGTACTGTGAGCAGGGGGTGGGGCACGGAGTGGGAGGGGTCGGTACCGTGAGCAGGGGGGTGGGGCACGGAGTGGGAGGGGTCGGTACTGTGAGCAGGGGGTGGCACGGAGTGAAGAGGGGTCGGTACTGGGGGCAGGACGGTGGCACGGAGTGGGAGGGGTCGGTACTGTGAGCAGGGGGGTGGGGCACGGAGTGAGAGGGGTCAGTACTGTGAGCAGGGGGGTGGGGCACGGAGTGGGAGGGGTCGGTACTGTGAGCAGGGGGTGGCACGGAGTGAAGAGGGGTCGGTACTGGGGGCAGGACGGTGGCACGGAGTGGGAGGGGTCGGTACTGTGAGCAGGGGGGTGGGGCACGGAGTGAGAGGGGTCAGTACTGTGAGCAGGGGGGTGGGGCACGGAGTGGGAGGGGTCGGTACTGTGAGCAGGGGGTGGCACGGAGTGAAGAGGGGTCGGTACTGGGGGCAGGACGGTGGCACGGAGTGGGAGAGGTTGGTACTGTAAGCAGAGGGATGCCATGGGGGAGGGGTGAAGATGTGCTCCGGTGAAGTCTGCCTTCAGGGCCCCCCACCCCTCCCCCAGGGGCTGCCTCTCCTCACACCTGCCATCTGCCTCCCTGCCCTCTGACCCCTCCTCATCCGGTCAATGATGCATTAACTCCGGTCCCAGGAGGCGTCTTTCATCGAGTGCGCGTGCACTAATTATTGTTTAAGGTCAGGACCCTCCTGACCCCCCCCCCCCCCATAGACACTGGTCTGGGGGTGCAGAGAGCGCGGGTTTCATATCCCACCTGCCAGTGGCATCTCGGGGCCCCGTCAGGTGACACAATCCACGCACCTGGGCCCGCAGTGTCTGCTTCGGTGCTAGGTGTGCCTCACGCACCAGCGCCCTCAAACACTGGCACACCACAGCCGAGCCAGGGTATACACCCCAAAATCGCTGCAGTCACTGTGGTGACGCAAGCGAAAAAAAACACTCAGCCACAGGCTTCGTAATGACACTCCAGGCACCTCTCTACCAGGGGTGGAACATAGAGGACTCCCGGGCAGGGCATATCCGGAATACTTTAACTTCTATCCTCGCAGACAGGTGGTCATCAACTGATTCATAAAGTCATCCATCCCCAGTGACGTCAGATGATTCCCTCACACACTCTATAGCCTCTTACTGACTGCTGAATGTGTGGATGGTAAGGCTGAAGTGTGTAGGACGTGGTGTTGTGGCCAGAGCTGCCGACTTTGGAACCACTGTCGGCGTCGGCTCAACGTCCTGTGATCCTGGGCAAAGGCCTTAACCTCCCAGTGCCTAAAAACATGAAAATCAGCTTGGGTTCAGAGGTGAGACATGAGCATCAGTGACCTGTCCTCTGCTGGGCCCAGAGTTGAGACATGAGCATCAGTGACCTGTCCTCTGCTGGGCCCAGAGGTGACAAAAGAGCATCAGTGACCGGTCCTCTGCTGGGCCCAGAGTTGAGACATGAGCATCGGTGACCTGTCCTCTGCTGGGCCCAGAGGTGACAAAAGAGCATCAGTGACCTGTCCTCTGCTGGGCCCAGAGGTGAGACAGGAGCATCGGTGACTGATCCTCTGCTGGGCCCAGAGGTGAGACAGGAGCATCAGTGACTGATCCTCTGCTGGGCCCAGAGGTGAGGCAGGAGCATCGGTGACCTGTCCTCTGCTGGGCTCAGAGGAGAGACAGGAGCATCAGTGACCTGCCCTCGGCTGAGCCCAGAGGCGAGACAGGAGCATCAGTGACTGATCATCTGCTGGGCCCAGAGGTGAGACAGGAGCATCAGTGACCTGTCCTCTGCTGGGCTCAGAGGTGACAAAGGAGCATCGGTGACCAGTCCTCTGCTGGGCCCAGAGGTGACAAAGGAGCATCAGTGACCGGTCCTCTGCTGGGCCCAGAGGTGAGGCAGGAGCATCAGTGACCTGTCCTCTGCTGGGCCCAGAGGTGAGACAGGAGCATCGGTGACTGATCCTCTGCTGGGCCCAGAGGTGAGACAGGAGCATCAGTGACTGATCCTCTGCTGGGCCCAGAGGTGAGGCAGGAGCATCGGTGACCTGTCCTCTGCTGGGCTCAGAGGAGAGACAGGAGCATCAGTGACCTGCCCTCGGCTGAGCCCAGAGGCGAGACAGGAGCATCAGTGACTGATCATCTGCTGGGCCCAGAGGTGAGACAGGAGCATCAGTGACCTGTCCTCTGCTGGGCTCAGAGGTGAGGCAGGAGCATCGGTGACCGATCCTCTGCTGGGCCCAGAGGTGAGACATGAGCATCAGTGACCTGTCCTCTTCTGGGCCCAGAGGAGACACAGGAGCATCAGTGACCTGTCCTCTGCTGGGCCCAGAGGAGACAGAGGAGCATCTGTGACCTGTCCTCTGCTGGGCCCAGAGGTGACACAGGAGCATCAGTGACCTTACCTCTGCTGGGCCCAGAGGAGACACATGAGCATCAGTGACCTGTCCTCTGCTGGGCCTAGAGGTGAGAAAGGAGCATCGGTGACTGATCCTCTGCTGGGCTCAGAGGTGAGGCAGGAGCATCAGTGACCTGTCCTCTGCTGGGCCCAGAGGTGAGAAAGGAGCATCAGTGACTGGGCTCAGAGGTGAGGCAGGAGCATCGGTGATCTGTCCTCTGCTGGGCCCAGAGGTGAGACATGAGCATCAGTAACCTGTCCTCTGCTGAGCCCAGAGGTGAGACACTAGCATCAGTGACCTGTCCTCTGCTGGGCCCAGAGGAGACACAGGAGCATCGGTGACCTGTCCTCTGCTGGGGCCCAGAGGTGAGGCAGGAGCATCGGTGACCTGTCCTCTGCTGGGCTCAGAGGAGAGACAGGAGCATCAGTGACCTGCCATCGGCTGGGCCCAGAGGTGAGACAGGAGCATCAGTGACTGATCCTCTGCTGGGCCCAGAGGTGAGACAGGAGCATCAGTGACCTGTCCTCTGCTGGGCTCAGAGGTGAGGCAGGAGCATCGGTGACCGATCCTCTGCTGGGCCCAGAGGTGAGACATGAGCATCAGTGACCTGTCCTCTGCTGGGCCCAGAGGTGAGACCTGAGCATCAGTGACCTTACCTTTGCTGGGCCCAGAGGAGACACATGAGCATCAGTGACCTGTCCTCTGCTGGGCCCAGAGGAGACAGAGGAGCATCGGTGACCTGTCCTCTGCTGGGCCCAGAGGTGACACAGGAGCATCAGTAACATTACCTCTGCTGGGCCCAGAGGAGACACATGAGCATCAGTGACCTGTCCTCTGCTGGGCCTAGAGGTGAGAAAGGAGCATCGGTGACTGGGCTCAGAGGTGAGGCAGGAGCATCAGTGACCTGTCCTCTGCTGGGCCCAGAGGTGAGAAAGGAGCATCAGTGACTGGGCTCAGAGGTGAGGCAGGAGCATCGGTGATCTGTCCTCTGCTGGGCCCAGAGGTGAGACATGAGCATCAGTGACCTGTCCTCTGCTGAGCCCAGAGGTGAGACACTAGCATCAGTGACCTGTCCTCTGCTGGGCCCAGAGGAGACACAGGAGCATCGGTGACCTGTCCTCTGCTGGGCCCAGAGGTGAGACAGGAGCATCGGTGACTGATCCTCTGCTGGGCCCAGAGGTGAGACAGGAGCATCAGTGACTGATCCTCTGCTGGGCCCAGAGGTGAGGCAGGAGCATCGGTGACCTGTCCTCTGCTGGGCTCAGAGGAGAGACAGGAGCATCAGTGACCTGCCCTCGGCTGAGCCCAGAGGCGAGACAGGAGCATCAGTGACTGATCATCTGCTGGGCCCAGAGGTGAGACAGGAGCATCAGTGACCTGTCCTCTGCTGGGCTCAGAGGTGACAAAGGAGCATCGGTGACCGGTCCTCTGCTGGGCCCAGAGGTGACAAAGGAGCATCGGTGACCGGTCCTCTGCTGGGCCCAGAGGTGAGGCAGGAGCATCAGTGACCTGTCCTCTGCTGGGCCCAGAGGTGAGACAGGAGCATCGGTGACTGATCCTCTGCTGGGCCCAGAGGTGAGACAGGAGCATCAGTGACTGATCCTCTGCTGGGCCCAGAGGTGAGGCAGGAGCATCGGTGACCTGTCCTCTGCTGGGCTCAGAGGAGAGACAGGAGCATCAGTGACCTGCCCTCGGCTGAGCCCAGAGGCGAGGCAGGAGCATCAGTGACTGATCATCTGCTGGGCCCAGAGGTGAGACAGGAGCATCAGTGACCTGTCCTCTGCTGGGCTCAGAGGTGAGGCAGGAGCATCGGTGACCGATCCTCTGCTGGGCCCAGAGGTGAGACATGAGCATCAGTGACCTGTCCTCTTCTGGGCCCAGAGGAGACACAGGAGCATCAGTGACCTGTCCTCTGCTGGGCCCAGAGGAGACAGAGGAGCATCTGTGACCTGTCCTCTGCTGGGCCCAGAGGTGACACAGGAGCATCAGTGACCTTACCTCTGCTGGGCCCAGAGGAGACACATGAGCATCAGTGACCTGTCCTCTGCTGGGCCTAGAGGTGAGAAAGGAGCATCGGTGACTGATCCTCTGCTGGGCTCAGAGGTGAGGCAGGAGCATCAGTGACCTGTCCTCTGCTGGGCCCAGAGGTGAGAAAGGAGCATCAGTGACTGGGCTCAGAGGTGAGGCAGGAGCATCGGTGATCTGTCCTCTGCTGGGCCCAGAGGTGAGACATGAGCATCAGTAACCTGTCCTCTGCTGAGCCCAGAGGTGAGACACTAGCATCAGTGACCTGTCCTCTGCTGGGCCCAGAGGAGACACAGGAGCATCGGTGACCTGTCCTCTGCTGGGGCCCAGAGGTGAGGCAGGAGCATCGGTGACCTGTCCTCTGCTGGGCTCAGAGGAGAGACAGGAGCATCAGTGACCTGCCCTCGGCTGGGCCCAGAGGTGAGACAGGAGCATCAGTGACTGATCCTCTGCTGGGCCCAGAGGTGAGACAGGAGCATCAGTGACCTGTCCTCTGCTGGGCTCAGAGGTGAGGCAGGAGCATCGGTGACCGATCCTCTGCTGGGCCCAGAGGTGAGACATGAGCATCAGTGACCTGTCCTCTGCTGGGCCCAGAGGTGAGACATGAGCATCAGTGACCTTACCTTTGCTGGGCCCAGAGGAGACACATGAGCATCAGTGACCTGTCCTCTGCTGGGCCCAGAGGAGACAGAGGGGCATCGGTGACCTGTCCTCTGCTGGGCCCAGAGGTGACACAGGAGCATCAGTAACATTACCTCTGCTGGGCCCAGAGGAGACACATGAGCATCAGTGACCTGTCCTCTGCTGGGCCTAGAGGTGAGAAAGGAGCATCGGTGACTGGGCTCAGAGGTGAGGCAGGAGCATCAGTGACCTGTCCTCTGCTGGGCTCAGAGGTGAGAAAGGAGCATCAGTGACTGGGCTCAGAGGTGAGGCAGGAGCATCGGTGATCTGTCCTCTGCTGGGCCCAGAGGTGAGACATGAGCATCAGTGACCTGTCCTCTGCTGAGCCCAGAGGTGAGACACTAGCATCAGTGACCTGTCCTCTGCTGGGCCCAGAGGAGACACAGGAGCATCGGTGACCTGTCCTCTGCTGGGCCCAGAGGTGAGGCAGGAGCATCGGTGCCCTGTCCTCTGCTGGGCTCAGAGGAGAGACAGGAGCATCAGTGACCTGCCCTCGGCTGGGCCCAGAGGTGAGACAGGAGCATCAGTGACTGATCCTCTGCTTGGCCCAGAGGTGAGACAGGAGCATCAGTGACCTGTCCTCTGCTGGGCTCAGAGGTGAGGCAGGAGCATCGGTGACCGATCCTCTGCTGGGCCCAGAGGTGAGGCAGGAGCATCGGTGACCTGTCCTCTGCTGGGCCCAGATGTGAGACATGAGCATCAGTGACCTTACCTCTGCTGGGCTCAGAGGTGACAAAAGAGCATCAGTGACCGGTCCTCTGCTGGGCCCAGAGTTGAGACATGAGCATCGGTGACCTGTCCTCTGCTGGGCCCAGAGGTGACAAAGGAGCATCAGTGACCTGTCCTCTGCTGGGCCCAGAGGTGAGACAGGAGCATCGGTGACTGATCCTCTGCTGGGCTCAGAGGAGAGACAGGAGCATCAGTGACCTGCCCTCGGCTGAGCCCAGAGGCGAGACAGGAGCATCAGTGACTGATCATCTGCTGGGCCCAGAGGTGAGACAGGAGCATCAGTGACCTGTCCTCTGCTGGGCTCAGAGGTGACAAAGGAGCATCGGTGACCGGTCCTCTGCTGGGCCCAGAGGTGACAAAGGAGCATCGGTGACCGGTCCTCTGCTGGGCCCAGAGGTGAGGCAGGAGCATCAGTGACCTGTCCTCTGCTGGGCCCAGAGGTGAGACAGGAGCATCGGTGACTGATCCTCTGCTGGGCCCAGAGGTGAGACAGGAGCATCAGTGACTGATCCTCTGCTGGGCCCAGAGGTGAGGCAGGAGCATCGGTGACCTGTCCTCTGCTGGGCTCAGAGGAGAGACAGGAGCATCAGTGACCTGCCCTCGGCTGAGCCCAGAGGCGAGACAGGAGCATCAGTGACTGATCATCTGCTGGGCCCAGAGGTGAGACAGGAGCATCAGTGACCTGTCCTCTGCTGGGCTCAGAGGTGAGGCAGGAGCATCGGTGACCGATCCTCTGCTGGGCCCAGAGGTGAGACATGAGCATCAGTGACCTGTCCTCTTCTGGGCCCAGAGGAGACACAGGAGCATCAGTGACCTGTCCTCTGCTGGGCCCAGAGGAGACAGAGGAGCATCTGTGACCTGTCCTCTGCTGGGCCCAGAGGTGACACAGGAGCATCAGTGACCTTACCTCTGCTGGGCCCAGAGGAGACACATGAGCATCAGTGACCTGTCCTCTGCTGGGCCTAGAGGTGAGAAAGGAGCATCGGTGACTGATCCTCTGCTGGGCTCAGAGGTGAGGCAGGAGCATCAGTGACCTGTCCTCTGCTGGGCCCAGAGGTGAGAAAGGAGCATCAGTGACTGGGCTCAGAGGTGAGGCAGGAGCATCGGTGATCTGTCCTCTGCTGGGCCCAGAGGTGAGACATGAGCATCAGTAACCTGTCCTCTGCTGAGCCCAGAGGTGAGACACTAGCATCAGTGACCTGTCCTCTGCTGGGCCCAGAGGAGACACAGGAGCATCGGTGACCTGTCCTCTGCTGGGGCCCAGAGGTGAGGCAGGAGCATCGGTGACCTGTACTCTGCTGGGCTCAGAGGAGAGACAGGAGCATCAGTGACCTGCCCTCGGCTGGGCCCAGAGGTGAGACAGGAGCATCAGTGACTGATCCTCTGCTGGGCCCAGAGGTGAGACAGGAGCATCAGTGACCTGTCCTCTGCTGGGCTCAGAGGTGAGGCAGGAGCATCGGTGACCGATCCTCTGCTGGGCCCAGAGGTGAGACATGAGCATCAGTGACCTGTCCTCTGCTGGGCCCAGAGGTGAGACCTGAGCATCAGTGACCTTACCTTTGCTGGGCCCAGAGGAGACACATGAGCATCAGTGACCTGTCCTCTGCTGGGCCCAGAGGAGACAGAGGAGCATCGGTGACCTGTCCTCTGCTGGGCCCAGAGGTGACACAGCAGCATCAGTAACATTACCTCTGCTGGGCCCAGAGGAGACACATGAGCATCAGTGACCTGTCCTCTGCTGGGCCTAGAGGTGAGAAAGGAGCATCGGTGACTGGGCTCAGAGGTGAGGCAGGAGCATCAGTGACCTGTCCTCTGCTGGGCCCAGAGGTGAGAAAGGAGCATCAGTGACTGGGCTCAGAGGTGAGGCAGGAGCATCAGTGATCTGTCCTCTGCTGGGCCCAGAGGTGAGACATGAGCATCAGTGACCTGTCCTCTGCTGAGCCCAGAGGTGAGACACTAGCATCAGTGACCTGTCCTCTGCTGGGCCCAGAGGAGACACAGGAGCATCGGTGACCTGTCCTCTGCTGGGCCCAGAGGTGAGACAGGAGCATCGGTGACTGATCCTCTGCTGGGCCCAGAGGTGAGACAGGAGCATCAGTGACTGATCCTCTGCTGGGCCCAGAGGTGAGGCAGGAGCATCGGTGACCTGTCCTCTGCTGGGCTCAGAGGAGAGACAGGAGCATCAGTGACCTGCCCTCGGCTGAGCCCAGAGGCGAGACAGGAGCATCAGTGACTGATCATCTGCTGGGCCCAGAGGTGAGACAGGAGCATCAGTGACCTGTCCTCTGCTGGGCTCAGAGGTGACAAAGGAGCATCGGTGACCGGTCCTCTGCTGGGCCCAGAGGTGACAAAGGAGCATCGGTGACCGGTCCTCTGCTGGGCCCAGAGGTGAGGCAGGAGCATCAGTGACCTGTCCTCTGCTGGGCCCAGAGGTGAGACAGGAGCATCGGTGACTGATCCTCTGCTGGGCCCAGAGGTGAGACAGGAGCATCAGTGACTGATCCTCTGCTGGGCCCAGAGGTGAGGCAGGAGCATCGGTGACCTGTCCTCTGCTGGGCTCAGAGGAGAGACAGGAGCATCAGTGACCTGCCCTCGGCTGAGCCCAGAGGCGAGACAGGAGCATCAGTGACTGATCATCTGCTGGGCCCAGAGGTGAGACAGGAGCATCAGTGACCTGTCCTCTGCTGGGCTCAGAGGTGAGGCAGGAGCATCGGTGACCGATCCTCTGCTGGGCCCAGAGGTGAGACATGAGCATCAGTGACCTGTCCTCTTCTGGGCCCAGAGGAGACACAGGAGCATCAGTGACCTGTCCTCTGCTGGGCCCAGAGGAGACAGAGGAGCATCTGTGACCTGTCCTCTGCTGGGCCCAGAGGTGACACAGGAGCATCAGTGACCTTACCTCTGCTGGGCCCAGAGGAGACACATGAGCATCAGTGACCTGTCCTCTGCTGGGCCTAGAGGTGAGAAAGGAGCATCGGTGACTGATCCTCTGCTGGGCTCAGAGGTGAGGCAGGAGCATCAGTGACCTGTCCTCTGCTGGGCCCAGAGGTGAGAAAGGAGCATCAGTGACTGGGCTCAGAGGTGAGGCAGGAGCATCGGTGATCTGTCCTCTGCTGGGCCCAGAGGTGAGACATGAGCATCAGTAACCTGTCCTCTGCTGAGCCCAGAGGTGAGACACTAGCATCAGTGACC
Organism: Pleurodeles waltl; assembly: GCF_031143425.1. Lineage (NCBI taxonomy): Eukaryota > Metazoa > Chordata > Amphibia > Caudata > Salamandridae > Pleurodeles > Pleurodeles waltl. Next base: position 85,755,252 of record NC_090444.1, read on the forward strand.
TGTCCTCTGCTGGGCCCAGAGGAGACACAGGAGCATCGGTGACCTGTCCTCTGCTGGGGCCCAGAGGTGAGGCAGGAGCATCGGTGACCTGTCCTCTGCTGGGCTCAGAGGAGAGACAGGAGCATCAGTGACCTGCCCTCGGCTGGGCCCAGAGGTGAGACAGGAGCATCAGTGACTGATCCTCTGCTGGGCCCAGAGGTGAGACAGGAGCATCAGTGACCTGTCCTCTGCTGGGCTCAGAGGTGAGGCAGGAGCATCGGTGACCGATCCTCTGCTGGGCCCAGAGGTGAGACATGAGCATCAGTGACCTGTCCTCTGCTGGGCCCAGAGGTGAGACATGAGCATCAGTGACCTTACCTTTGCTGGGCCCAGAGGAGACACATGAGCATCAGTGACCTGTCCTCTGCTAGGCCCAGAGGAGACAGAGGAGCATCGGTGACCTGTCCTCTGCTGGGCCCAGAGGTGACACAGGAGCATCAGTAACATTACCTCTGCTGGGCCCAGAGGAGACACATGAGCATCAGTGACCTGTCCTCTGCTGGGCCTAGAGGTGAGAAAGGAGCATCGGTGACTGGGCTCAGAGGTGAGGCAGGAGCATCAGTGACCTGTCCTCTGCTGGGCCCAGAGGTGAGAAAGGAGCATCAGTGACTGGGCTCAGAGGTGAGGCAGGAGCATCGGTGATCTGTCCTCTGCTGGGCCCAGAGGTGAGACATGAGCATCAGTGACCTGTCCTCTGCTGAGCCCAGAGGTGAGACACTAGCATCAGTGACCTGTCCTCTGCTGGGCCCAGAGGAGACACAGGAGCATCGGTGACCTGTCCTCTGCTGGGCCCAGAGGTGAGGCAGGAGCATCGGTGCCCTGTCCTCTGCTGGGCCCAGAGGTGAGACAGGAGCATCAGTGACCTGTCCTCTGCTGGGCTCAGAGGTGAGGCAGGAGCATCGGTGACCGATCCTCTGCTGGGCCCAGAGGTGAGGCAGGAGCATCGGTGACCTGTCCTCTGCTGGGCCCAGATGTGAGACATGAGCATCAGTGACCTTACCTCTGCTGGGCCCAGAGGAGACACATGAGCATCAGTGACCTGTCCTCTGCTGGGCCCAGAGGAGACAGAGGAGCATCGGTGACCTGTCCTCTGCTGGGCCCAGAGGTGACACAGGAGCATCAGTAACATTACCTCTGCTGGGCCCAGAGGAGACACATGAGCATCAGTGACCTGTCCTCTGCTGGGCCTAGAGGTGAGAAAGGAGCATCAGTGACTGGGCTCAGAGGTGAGGCAGGAGCATCAGTGACCTGTCCTCTGCTGGGCCCAGAGGTGAGAAAGGAGCATCAGTGACTGGGCTCAGAGGTGAGGCAGGAGCATCGGTGATCTGTCCTCTGCTGGGCCCAGAGGTGAGACATGAGCATCAGTGACCTGTCCTCTGCTGAGCCCAGAGGTGTCACACTAGCATCAGTGACCTGTCCTCTGCTGGGCCCAGAGGAGACACAGGAGCATCAGTGACCTGTCCTCTGCTGGGCCCAGAGGTGAGGCAGGAGCATCGGTGACCTGTCCTCTGCTGGGCCCAGAGGTGAGGCAGGAGCATCAGTGACCTGTCCTCTGCTGGGCCCAGAGGTGAGACAGGAGCATCAGTGACCTGTCCTCTGCTGTCCCCAGAGGAGACACATGAGCATCGGTGACCGATCCTCTGCTGGGCCCAGAGGTGAGACATGAGCATCAGTGACCTGTCCTCTGCTGGGCCCAGAGGAGACACAGGAGCATCAGTGACCTGTCCTCTGCTGGGCCCAGAGGTGAGAAAGGAGCATCAGTGACTGGGCTCAGAGGTGAGGCAGGAGCATCGGTGATCTGTCCTCTGCTGGGCCCAGAGGTGAGACATGAGCATCAGTGACCTGTCCTCTGCTGAGCCCAGAGGTGAGACACTAGCATCAGTGACCTGTCCTCTGCTGGGCCCAGAGGAGACAGACACAGGAGCATCGGTGACCTGTCCTCTGCTGGGCCCAGAGGTGAGGCAGGAGCATCGGTGACCTGTCCTCTGCTGGGCTAAGAGGTGAGGCAGGAGCATCGGTGACCTGTCCTCTGCTGGATCCAGAGGTGAGACAGGAGCATCGGTGACCTGTCCTCTGCTGGGCTCAGAGGTGAGGCAGGAGCATCAGTGACCTGTCCTCTGCTGCATCCAGAGGTGAGACAGGAGCATCGGTGACCTGTCCTCTGCTGGATCCAGAGGTGAGACAGGAGCATCGGTGACCTGTCCTCTGCTGGATCCAAAGGTGAGACAGGAGCATCAGTGACCTGTCCTCTGCTGGGCCCAGAGGTGAGACATGAGCATCAGTGACCTGTCCTCTGCTGGGCCCAGAGGAGACACAGGAGCATCAGTGACCTGTCCTCTGCTGGGCCCAGAGGTGAGAAAGGAGCATCAGTGACTGGGCTCAGAGGTGAGGCAGGAGCATCGGTGATCTGTCCTCTGCTGGGCCCAGAGGTGAGACATGAGCATCAGTGACCTGTCCTCTGCTGAGCCCAGAGATGAGACACTAGCATCAGTGACCTGTCCTCTGCTGGGCCCAGAGGAGACACAGGAGCATTGTGACCTGTCCTCTGCTGGGCCCAGAGGTGAGGCAGGAGCATCGGTGACCTGTCCTCTGCTGGGCTCAGAGGTGAGGCAGGAGCATCGGTGACCTGTCCTCTGCTGGGCTCAGAGGTGAGGCAGGAGCATCAGTGACCTGTCCTCTGCTGGATCCAGAGGTGAGACAGGAGCATCGGTGACCTGTCCTCTGCTGGATCCAGAGGTGAGACAGGAGCATCGGTGACCTGTCCTCTGCTGGGCTCAGAGGTGAGGGGGAGCATCAGTGACCTGTCCTCTGCTGGGCTCAGAGGTGAGGGGGGAGCATCAGTGACCTGTCCTCTGCTGGGCCCAGAGGTGAGACATGAGCATCAGTGACCTGTCCTCTGCTGGGCCCGGAGGTGAGACATGAACATCAGTGACCTGTCCTCTGCTGGGCCCAGGGGTGAGGCAGGAGCATCGGTGACTGATCCTCTGCTGGGCCCAGAGGAAACACAGGAGCATCGGTGACCTGTCCTCTGCTGGGCCCAGAGGTGACACAGTAGCATCAGTGACCTGTCCCCTACTGAGCCCAGAGGTGAGACAGGAGCATCAGTGACCTGTCCTCTGCTGGGCCCAGAGGTGACACAGGAGCATCAGTGACCTTACCTCTGCTGGGCCCAGAGGTGAGGCAGGAGCATCGGTGACCGGTCCTCTGCTGGGCCCAGAGGTGAGGCAGGAGCATCGGTGACCGGTCCTCTGCTGGGCTCAGAGGTGAGGCAGGAGCATTGGTGACCGGTCCTCTACTGGGCCCAGAGGTGAGGCAGGAGCATCGGTGACCTGTCCTCTGCTGGGCCCAGAGGAGACACAGGAGCATCGGTGACCTGTCCTCTGCTGGGCCCAGAGGTGAGACATGAGCATCAGTGACCTGTCCTCTGCTGGGCCCAGAGGTGACACAGGAGCATCAGTGACCTTACCTCTGCTGGGCCCAGAGTAGACACATGAGCATCAGTGACCTGTCCTCTGCTGGGCCCAGAGGTGAGGCAGGAGCATCAGTGACTGATCCTCTGCTGGGCCCAGAGGAGACACAGGAGCATCGGTGACCTGTCCTCTGCGGGGCCCAGAGGTGACACAGGAGCATCAGTGACCTGTCCTCTGCTGAGCCCAGAGGTGAGACAGGAGCATCAGTGACCTGTCCTCTTCTGGGCCCAGAGGAGACACAGGAGCATCAGTGACCTGTCCTCTGCTGGGCCCAGAGGTGACACAGGAGCATCAGTGACCTTACCTCTGCTGGGCCCAGAGGTGAGGCAGGAGCATCGGTGACCGGTCCTCTGCTGGGCTCAGAGGTGAGGCAGGAGCATCGGTGACCGGTCCTCTGCTGGGCTCAGAGGTAAGGCAGGAGCATCGGTGACCTGTCCTCTGCTGGGCCCAGAGGAGACACAGGAGCATCGGTGACCTGTCCTCTGCTGGGCCCAGAGGTGAGACAGGAGCATCAGTGACCTGTCCTCTGCTGAGCCCAGAGGTGAGACAGGAGCATCAGTGACCTGTCCTCTGCTGGGCCCAGAGGAGACACAGGAGCATCGGTGACCTGTCCTCTGCTGGGCCCAGAGGTGACACAGGAGCATCAGTGACCTTACCTCTGCTGGGCTCAGAGGTGAGGCAGGAGCATCGATGACCAGTCCTCTGCTGGGCTCAGAGGTGAGGCAGGAGCATCGGTGACCGGTCCTCTGCTGGACCCAGAGGTGAGACATGAGCATCAGTGACCTGTCCTCTGCTGGACCCAGAGGAGACACAGGAGCATCGGTGACCTGTCCTCTGCTGGATCGAGGGGTGAGACAGGAGCATCAGTGACCTGTCCTCTGCTGGGCCCAGAGGAGACACAGGAGCATCGGTGACCTGTCCTCTGCTGGATCCAGGGGTGAGGCAGGAGCATCAGTGACCGATCCTCTGCTGGGCCCAGAGGTGAGACATGAGCATCAGTGACCTGTCCTCTGCTGGGCCCAGAGGAGACACACGAGCATCAGTGACCTGTCCTCTGCTGGGCCCAGAGGAGACACATGAGAATCAGTGACCTGTCTGCTGGGCCTAGAGGTGAGGCAGGAGCATCGGTGACCTGTCCTCTGCTGGGCCCAGCCATGAGACAGGAGCATCGGTGACCTGACCTCTACTGGGCCCAGAGGAGACACAGGAGCATCAGTGACCTGTCCTCTGCTGGGCTCAGAGGTGAGGCAGGAGCATCGGTGACCTGTCCTCAAGGTAATGCAGGAGCATCAGTGACCCTCCCATCTCAGGGCTGGGACTGAGATGGCACTTCAGGGACATTTGCTTGGCTGTGGCATCAATGAGCCGGGTTTGCTCTGCTTCAATGCTTTGTCATCAGCGCCTCGGACCTGGCTCCGAGCCCTGGCCTGGATCCCAAACGAAGATGAGTTTGTCGATCTCAGCTGTCTCCCCAGTGCCCTCCTGTCTGCATCAGCAAACCGCAAGTGGAGGGCCCTATCTGCAGAGGAGAGAGACCAAGAGGGACGCAGGGTCACAGCAGGTCACGGGGCAATGGAGGGCAGGGCAGGGGCCTGTGGGGAAACCATGGACTGGAGTAAGAGTAATGGCGGTCACACTCTTTACTGGGGTGGCGTGGTGAGCAAAAAAACGATGGTTTAAACCCAGATCTTTGTGACTGAGGGTGAATGCTTCCATTGCTCAGCATTCCGTTCATCATCTGTTCTTTTTGCATTTTTCGCCCCAAGTGGGAAGGGTATTACCCAGACGTGGGTTGCGTGCTCACTGTGCCACTGGATTCAAGCTAGCCTGGCTGCTGATGGGTGATACCTTGAAACCTGTCCTAGGATGCTTGTTTCCGGTCCAGGGAGGACCTGGCTTGGCAGTTCGGGCTGGACTGTTCACGTGAGGAACAGGGTCAAGACTGATTTGCATATGGCTGTGTCCAAAGTAGGATGGCATGGTGAGCAAAAAAACAATGGATTAAACCCAGATCTTTGTGACTGGGGGTGCGTGTTTGCATTGTTCAGCATTCCGTCCATCATCTGTTTTTTTTGCATTGGTCACAATCAGGAGCCCTGGCAGAGCTGTATGTGAACCATGGACTGGAGTCCGGGCAATGGGGGTCACAATCAGGAACCCTGGTAGAGCAATATATATACCATGGACTGGAGTAAGGGCACTAAGGAACAGGATCATGAACATTGGCAGAGCTGCACGTAAACCGTGGACTGGAGTAAGGGCACTGGAGTTCACAATTAGGAGCCCTAACAGAGCTGCATGTAAACCATGGACTGGAGTAAGGACATTCGAGTTCACAATCAGGAGTCCTGGCAGAGCTGTATGTAAACCGTGGACTGGAGTAAGGGCCCTGGAGTTCAAGAGCCAGGGCAGACGTCTATTGAAATCATGGACTAGATTGAGGGCACTGTGGGTCAGGGCAGAGGCTGGATTAGGGCTGTATGAAAACATGGGCTGGAGTTAGGTAAAGACATTGCAGGTCACAAGTTGAGGCTGTGCAGGGACGCATTAAACGGCGGACAGGTGTAAAGGCATTGAAAGGTAGGGAACGGATGTAAAATGGAGTAAGTGCTCTGCAGGTCAGGAGTAGGGCTATTTGGAAACCACATACTCAAAAAAGGTTGAAAACCATGGAGTGGGGTATGGGCCTTGGAGGTCAAGGGTCAGGACAAGGGCAGAGCTGGGTGGAAGTCATCAGCTGGTGTAAATGCACTCCCTGACGCCCGCCCCAGCACCAGCAGGGGTGTGTGGAAATCAGTCTCCAGTTAGGACTGGGGTGAGGGCACTATTGGTCAGGATTAGGAGCCGCGTGACAACCAGGGCTGGAGTAGGGTCGCGTGAGGCAGTCACGTGAGGGCAAGGGCAGTGCTGGCTGGAAGCCATGGAATGGAGTAAGGGCCCTCTGGATCAGTGCTGGGGCATGGATCTCTGAAGAGCACGGACTAGAGGAATGGCACGGAAAGCCAGGAGCCTCCTCGGGGTGCCTGAGGACTGGTGACGGGTAAGGGCACTACGGGTGAAAGCCCCACAGGCTGGAGTAAGAAGCTGCAGGTTAACACCAGGAGCTGCACATGCCAGCCTGTCTAGGGTCTGAAGCAGGGCCCGGCTGGGGCTTGGGTTCACCTTTCTTTGAGAGCCCGAGAGGATCTTGTGGTGTAAACCACTGCCAGGATTCAGTGGCTGCTGGCTCGTATTTACAATGTGGGGTGGGGGCTCAAATAATAGTAACATAAAAAAAGGCACTTACCTTAGGGCGATCTCTTCTCTCGTCGTCTCTCCTGGCTCCAAAGCGCAATGGGACCCAGGAAACTGCATTAGCCAATCCTGCCGCTGCTTTCATGCGGGTAACCAGCATGTAAACAGCATCAGGATTGGTGGGAGCGGCCTCTCTCAGCGCTCACAAGAGAGCAATGGAGGCCTGTGCTTTCTCCAACCCAGCTGTTTTAAGACGCTGGGTTAGAGATGTTTAAGGTGTGCGTGTCAGGCTGGCTGTCGCAAGACGGCCGGCCAAAGGGACATGCGCATTTCAAACAAGTGGACAGTTCCTATTCAGTAACAATTGCCCCGACCTGTCCTGACACTCGGTTCAGGACAGGATGATGAAAAATAAAATGGTAATGAAGAAAGTTTATTACCATTTTATTTTTCCGTTCTGGTGGCATTTTTTTCAGCGGGCCACAGTCCTCCGCTCTTGTGAAGGGGCCGCCTGTGCTCAGATTTCAGCCTCTTTCAGCCCAATAGAAGTAGGTGAAATCTGGGCTGTTAAAGATTGTGTAGTTTTGGCTCAAGTTGCCAATCTTTCCTCACTCACGATGTCTATTCATACAGCAGTAGGCAGTACCCTTCCTTTAAAAGGATGTAACCCTATTGTGCATGTCACCAACTTCTTTTCCTGCCCATAAGGTTTCATTTTACTTCCCCTCCGAGATGATTATTCAGAAAAAATTTGAAAACTTTTTGGATCCACTTGAACTTTTCTAGTTCGTGTGCAACTCTTCTTTTGTAATCAGTCTCCGCCCACTGGGACCCTTTGTTAGAAGTGGCCATGAGCTTTACAAGTGGCATTATACTATCAATATTCATTTGACAGCACCTTTGCCTTGTGCATGTTATCATATTTACTGCTGGTCTCCTAGTACCCTCTTTTTGGTGCATACCCCCATAGCCCCACTGCCTCTCTGGCTAAGTTGGTTCTATGCAGCTGACTTTATAGTTTAGTTTCACCCTCCACCCACTCCCCAAACAGACTTAGGGGCATATTTACAAAGAACTGGTGCAGCGCCAAAATTGACAGTGCCATGCTGAGTCAGTTGTTAAACGCAAGTGTAGGAAGCTGGCTCTGTATTTACTATTTCAAAGTAAGAAATAGTGTGCACAGAGTCCAAGGGTTCCCCTTAGAGGTAAGATAGTGGCTCTATTTTGTGGTAGTGTGGTCGAGCAGTAGGCTTATCAGAGGGTAGTGTTAAGCATTTGTTGTACACACACAGGCAATAAATGAGGAACACACACTCAAAGACTTACTCCAGGCCAATAGGTTTTTATATAGAAAAATATATTTTCTTAGTTTATTTTAAGAACCACAGGTTCAAGATTTACAGTTAATACTTTAAATGTAAGGTACTTCACTTAGATACTTTAGGAACTTTGAATGAAAGCAATATCACATACAGTCTTTGTAAAAATGGCAATAAGCTATTTTCAAAGTGGACACTGCAAAAATTAACAGTTCCTGGGGGAGGTAAGTAAAGGTTAGTTTTGAAGGTAAGTAAAACACTTACAAGTCTCAAGTTTGGGGCATAGGCAGCCCATCGTTGGGGTTTCAAAGCAACCCCAAAGTTACCACACCAGCAGCTCAGGGCCGGTCAGGTGCAGAGGTCAAAGAGGTGCCCAAAACACATCAGCACCTATGGGGAACAGGGGTGCTCCGGTTCCAGTCTGCCAGCAGGTAAGTACCCGCGACTTCGGAGGGCAGACCAGGGGGGTTTTGTAGAGCACCGGGGGGGACACAAGCAGGCACAGAAAGTACACCCTCAGCGGCACAGGGGCGGCCGGGTGCAGTGTGCAAACAGGCATCAGGTTTTAGATTGAAATCAATGGAGGGACCCGGGGGTCACTCTAGCGGTGCAGGCAGGCACAGGGGGGGCTTCTCAGGACAGCCACCACCTGGGCTAGGCAGAGGGTCATCTGGGGGTCACTCCTGCGGTGAAGTTCGGTTCCTTCAGGTCCAGGGGGCTGCGGGTGCAGTGTTGGTTCCAGGCGTCGGGTCCCTTGTTACAGGCAGTCGCGGTCAGGGGGAGCCTCTGGATTCTCTCTGCAGGCGTCGCTGTGGGGGCTCAAGGGGGGTTGTCTCTGGTTACTCATGGGCTCGCAGTCGCCGGGGAGTCCTCCCTGAGGTGTTGGTTTTCTGCAGGTCGAGGCGGGAGCGTCAGGTGCAGAGGGTGAAGTCTCACACTTCCGGCGGGGAATGTGAAGTCTTTGGAAGTTGCTTCTTTGTTGCAAAAAAGTAGCTGGTTTTGAACAGGGCCGCTGTTCACGGGAGTTTCTTGGTCCTGTAGTCCAGGGCAGTCCTCTGAGGCTTCAGAGGCCGCTGGTCCCTGTCGGATGCGTCGCTGGAGCAGGTTTTCGAAGTTGGAGACAGGCCGGTAGGGCTGGGGCAAAATCAGTTGTCGTCTTCCTCCTTCTCTGCAGGCTTGTAGGTCAGCAGTCCTTCTTCTTTCTTCAGGTTGCAGGAATCTGATTTCCTGGGATCTGGGGAGCCCCTAAATACTGAATTTAGGGGTGTGTTTAGGTCTGGGAGGGCGGTAGCCAATGGCTACTGTCCTTGAGGGTGGCTATACCCTCCTTGTGCCTCCTCCCTGAGGGGAGGGGGGCACATCCCTATTCCTATTGGGGGAATCCTCCAAATTCAAGATGGAGGATTTCTAAAGGCAGGGGTCACCTCAGCTCAGGACACCTTAGGGGCTGTCCTGATTGGTGGGTGACTCCTCCTGGTTTTTCTCATTATCTCCCCTGGACTTGCCGCCAAAAGTGCGGGCTGTGTCCAGGGGGTGGGCATCTCCACTAGCTGGAGTGCCCTGGGCATTGTGACACAAAGCTTGAGCCTTTGAGGCTCATTGCTAGGTGTTACAGTTCCTACAGAGGGGAGGTGTTAAGCATCTCCATCCAGGGCAGGCTTTGTTTCTGGCCTCAGAGAGCACAAAAGCTCTCACTCCAGGGGGTCAGAAACTCGTCTCTCAGCAGCAGGCTGGCACAGACCAGTCAGTCCTGCACTGAAGGATTGAGTAAAATACAGGGGGCATCTCTAAGATGCCCCCTGTGTGCATTTTTTAATATATCCAACACTGGTATCAGTGTGGGTTTATTATTCTGGGAAGTTTAATACCAAACTTCCCAGTATTCAGTGTAGCCATTATGGAGCTGGGGAGTTCGTTTTTGACAAACTCCCAGACCATATACTTATTATGGCCACACTGTACGTACAATGTCTAAGAATAGACTTAGACACTGTAGGGGCATATTGCTCATGCAGCTATGCCCTCACCTGTGGTATAGTGCACCCTGCCTTAGGGCTGTAAGGCCTGCTAGAGGGGTGACTTACCTATGCCACAGGCAGCATTTTGTGTGCATGGCATCCTGAGGGGGATGCCATGTCGACTTTGCCTTTTTCTACCCACCAACACACACAATCTGCAATGGCAGTGTGCATGTGTTAGGTGACTGGTCCCTTAGGGTGGCACAACATATGCTGCAGCCCTTAGAGGCCTTCCCTGGTCACAGGGTCCTTGGTACCACTGGATCCTTTCACAAGGGACTTATCTGTGTGCCAGGTGTGTGCCAATTGTGGAAACAATGGTACATTTTAGGTGAAAGAACACTGGTGCTGGGGCCTGGTTAGCAGGGTCCCAGCACACTTCTCAGTCAAGTCAGCAACAATATCAGGCAAAAAGTGGGGGGTAACTGCAACAAGGAGCCATTTCCTTACAGCAAGTATGCGCCGTATTTACAAAACTACAGCGCATCCCTGTGTATCCCCCTGTGCCAGCGTTAAATTAGCTGCCTAGCGCCAACGCAGCCACCCTTGCGCCATGGTGCGAGGATGGCTGCGTTGCGGGGGAGATTGTTTATGTGCAGGAAGGGGCACCTTCCTGCACAAAAACAATCTTCAATGGTGAATGCAGAACACATAGAAAGAGCAAAAAACACTGAGAAATTATAGTATTTCTCCTCGTTGCGCCATGCTAATGCCACCACTGGGTTGGTGTTAGATTTTGGCGCTGACTCAGATTTACGATTTCTGATAAATCTGGGGCGGCGTCAAAATGCAAAGTACGTTGCTGTGGCACGCCCCCTCCACGCAAAGTGTAAGTAAATAAGGGGCCGTATTTACAAGGCAGCGTTAAGCCACAAAAAGTGGCTTAATGTCACCCTGTAAATACGGGGCAGTGCACAGTGCCACCTAAGCATCAGAAGAAGTGACGCTCCAGTAGCCTAGGGGCATGTAAATATGCCAATTAGTACAATAAAGACAGACCAGGTAGATTATTGCTTCTCCCCTCTATCGCTCACTTAAAAAGTGAACTATTTTGTATTTTAATGAGTGGAAATGCGAATATACACCATGAACACCCAGACATGCATCGATTTACTGCTTCCAAGACAAACCTTTTAAATGTGTTTGGTTTATAATTACACCATTATGAAGAATTTGCGTATGCATATATGGGCTCAAGTGGAGTAAATCATAATTACACTACCAATTACACTAATTAATTAAGAATGATAATAACAGCAGTCAATTATTTAGTATTAGAACACTGCAACAATGAGGGCTCCACTGACGACAGTGAAGTGGCTCAGGGCCAATAATGGCTGGTATGGCCCTTGTGCTACAACATTCCAATGTCTGTCTCTCTGTTTCTCCCTTTGGTAGTTCAGAACATTCCACCTGCAGTGAGTTAAATATTCATTAATTTTATAGCCCTTCTGCTTTGGGCTTTAATGCTTGCTGAAGACCCTCAGCCTCATTATAGGCGGTCACCTGATGTGCGGGCCTATAACTCCAGTTCAAGGACTTCAACAACTGTGCTCGTCAGTGAGCTATAAGGGCATCTCTCTGGTCACTAACTCACAACACCAAACCCTTTAGCACAGTGGTTCCCAACCTGTGGTCCAGGGACCCCTGGGGGTCCGCAGAGCCTCCTCAGGGGGTCCGCAACTGCTTAGAACATTAAATAATATTAACAGATTAGGTCCACAGCTTTTAGTAATGATTCCGTGGGGGGTCCCCGGATTCCCATAATGATTCAGTGAGGGTCCCCAGGTTCAAGTAATTATAAAGTGGGGGTCCACAGAAGTCAAAAGGTTGGGAACCACTGCTTTAGCAGGTTTGATCACGACTAACACAACACTCTGCCAACCACAGACTCCCCAGTGGTGCTCGCTGTTCACAAATGCGCTTGGGCACCCCTTGACGGGGCCTGACGTCTTTAGGTATCAATGCCACTAATCCAGTCTCTGTGGACTTTAACTTTCTGAAGTATTGAATGAACAGCAAGTACATACCTGAAGGAGGGGACTCGCACCAACTAAACGAATCGCAGCCTTTCAGATTCCCCAGTCTGGAATGTCAACAGGTAACAGGCCATGCTGTCACAGGGCCAGCAAGTATCAAACCGCAGGCTAAAAAGTGGTGCGTAGATGCTATGAAACAATACAAAACATGCCTAGGACCCTAAGAGTAGCAGCTAGGAAACAAGCAAAGAGGATTTTTCTTAAATTGACGAGTCAAGATTTAAATCCACTTCTGGAGGATAATTATGTAACTTGAACAATTTCAATGAAGGATGTAAAAGGGTCTAGGAGAGCAAACTGGGACCCAACCTTTGAGGCAGCGCCTCAATCAAACTGGGACCCACTTATAATCTAGGTACAGCTGCCTCAATCAAACTGGAACCCAGTCTTTGAGGCAGCCATCTCAATCAAAGTGGGACCCAATCTTTGAGACAGTCGCCTCAATCAAACTGGAACCCAATTGTATTCTAGAGATAGCCGCCTCAATCTAACTGGAACCCAGTCTTTGAGACATCTACCACAATCAAACTGGAACCCAACTGTATTATAGAGATATGTGCCTCAATCAAACTGGAACCCAGTCTTTGAGGCAGCGCCTCAATCAAACTGGGACCGAATCTTTGAGACAGCGCCTCAATCAAACTGGAACCCAGTCTTTGAGACATCCGCCTCAAATAAACTGGAACCCAACTGTACTCTAGAGACGACTGCCTCAATCTAACTGGAACCCAATCTTTGAGACAGCCGCCTCAATCAATTGCTTACTTTTGCCCAGACTTACTTTAAGCCGGGAAGCCCATGGCTGCAAGAAAATCTGCAGAGCACAAATAGTAAACATGTGTGCATTGCCATGTCTACACAGTTGCTCTCTCAGCTAAGTGTCGTGCCACACAAAGTTCTATGTGATGACCACTGTCAAGGGCAGGACGCATGACGTGTGATGCTGCAGAAAGTCCGCGTGTTATGGGTGGGAATATTGTGCACCACAGCTTGCCCACTGCTAATTCTTCTGGCTTTGTGTGAAATCCTGGGGATGGTCCCTTTGTTGTCGCCACATGACTTCATTTTGGTGGGATAAGTTAGCTCCTGATTGCTCTGCTTCACGTCACGCAGCATCCGCGCAAATGCCAAATAAATCTGGGCCCATGTTTTCATGAAATATAGGGCAGGTATGGGAAGCACCCTAAGGCACCTAATTAAGGCGCCTGACTTTCCAGAGGTGTGGCCTACAACCGGAAGGCGTCACCTGGAAGGTTACATCCGGCCAGTGCTTAATTTGTAAACATAGAAGTGCCAGGGCCCTTGTCAGGAGGCCACTGCAGCTTGCATCACCCACTGCTCCCTCTAGTGCTGCCCGTGATAGTCCTACCACTACTAGCCATCACAGTCATACACTTGTGACAATTCAGGCCTTAAATACGCATTACAATTACTAATACATGGCGCGCAAGTTATTATAGCCTTGAGTGGCAGGTATTAGTGATTTTAACTTATATTTAATTATTAAACAACAGCTGTTGTGCTCCTCAAAAAATAAGACTAACTGCGCCACCATGTGGCAGGCTGTCATAAGTACCGGTGTTGACAATAGAGTGCTGGTGCCGAGCACCGGAAACCACCAGCTCAAATTAAGCACTACATCCAGCTGAACACCGACCATTTGACTTTGTCTGGAGCAGGTCTGTGGCCGCGGATCACTGCATGTGTATTGATCACAGAGCAGTCTGCCTTTGAAAACTGCGGAGAGTCTCGCCTTGGTCTGGTGAGACTGGCCCCAGTCGAAGAGTCCATTTGTAACTGGACCACAGTAGAGGCCGGACTGCTCTGCCTCCTCACCTCAGATGCCCAGATCAGGCCCATCAGAGGCATGGTGGTTGCGGCCTGTGGTCCCTGCCATGACTACGAAGGCACTCACAGAGCCCTTCATTCCTCCAGGGAGGGCCCATTCAAGCTCGCCCTGCTGCTTCCAAGTTTAGTGTATTGACTTTTAAGTGCCAGCACTTTAACACCACACGCACTTAAGGTATGCCCTGATGGCTAATGAGTGAATTACTCTGTACCTTAATGAGTAGAGTGGATCATATTCAACCAGAGATATATATAACAGGAGCATGGAGACTTGCATCTGCGTAATCCTATTGGGAGCAACCTTTTAAATGCATAAAGTATTAAATTAGATCATACCTTTAAAACTCTTTATGACACAGTGAACACATTGCAATGTGCATATGCATGGGCACGCTTGGAGTCTTATTAACAACAACAATGCATTATTAACCATGGTGATGAATGTAATAATGATACATTATTCAGTATTAACACACTTGAAACAAGGATTGATGAAGCAGTGCTATCAGACAAGACGGCAGTCGTGGCTCGCAGGGGTCACAGGGGGCGGGGTGACACACGGGGAGGGGGGACATAAAAAATATTGAAGAACAATAAATGTAAAGAAAAATGTACCTCGGTCCGTGCGCCACCCGTCTCCTCCGTGTCCTACGCTGCTATAGGCACAAACTCCCAGCCTGCCCTGCGGCCAATCCTGACGCTGCTCAGAGCAGCTTCGGGATTGGCTGGGAGCCTGTCCAGCCTCTCTGCAGCCCAGCAACTAGGTTGCTGGGCTGCAGAGAGCCCTGTGCGCATGTGTGTTTGGCCTGCCCAAGACGGCCGGCCAAACATACATGCGCAGTGAGGGGAGTGCACAGTGCACTCCCCCCACTACTTGCCCCACCCATTATTATCCTTTCCTTGTTAAAGGATTTGCAGCTGTTGTTGCTGGCGGTGGGGGGGTGACGATCCTCTGCCCAAGCGGAGGAGCCGCCACTGCAAGGCGGGCGAAAGTTCTGGTCTAGCGCAGCAGGGTACACAGGCCATGATTTGCTGCTGGCTGATGTTTGTTTGAAACTCCACCCTATGTGACCTGATGGTCATATTTCAACACTGAAGACCAGATGGAAAGGAGATGCTAACCAGATACAGCACAAGAGTGTTTCATTCAGTACAGTGAACTCCAGATATTCATATCAGGTCCTACTACACATCAGCTCCCAGACAAAGACCTCCATGACTCCATTACCTAAAGCCCTGAGAAAGCCCTAGGCCATCAGGCAACATGGGGCGAAACATGTGTAGCTGTGTCCCATACTTAAGAATATGGAGATTGCGAGAAACATGTTCAAACTGAAAATTAATTTGAAAATGGAAAAGTGGAGATCATCAAGAAGAATAAAATATGCCCTAATACTGTATTTCACCTTGCTGTTTTCTTATGAATTTCACACAAATGACAAAGACAAACATAAGTAATATTTTGGAACTTCAAATACTTATTGTCAGGTTGCCTAACACCTTACCTTTCTACACAGACTACAGGATAATCCAGTTCAGATACAGGGTACCCTTGAAGAGGGAAATCAAACGATAACTGAAGGAAATCTGGATTTTCTGCGAATGAGCCCTACTTTTTTGCCTTTTGTTGGACACTTTTTTGCTGGTTTTGGACTGTGCACACTGGCGCAGTGCTGTCCAATACCCATTCTATGTGTCTGGAGCTCTAAAAAATTTAGCAATTGGTTAATCCCGGACTGGAGTATTTGTTTTTCTATAAGGCTATGGTGTGGAATTTGACACCCATGGGATGAAAAGTTAACTGTCACATTTGAACTGCAGCATTTATTGTGCCATCCACTAGTGTGACAAAACAAAACATGGCTTAATCTTACTCTGTGTAGCCTGACTGCTGCAGTGTAAAACTTGCAATCGGGCCTGTGAAAATACCCTTTTTGTATGTAAAAAAACTCCTTTTAAAATATTAGTAAGAAACCCCTATGCAAATCTTGTAGCCCACAAGGTAGGATGCGTGATATTTAAAAGTGGGACATGTAGAAAAATAATATTAACATGTCCCTTCAGTGACAGGGCCCAAAAAGATATTTTCACAGTGACAGGCCCAGTTGTCCTATGTATAAAACCAGAATGCAGATTAAAATACTAATACTGCTAACTTGGGAAAGGGACCAGCTAGAAAAATAATTAAAACACTATTTTAGTAGTTATTTAAAATCCAATTCAATTGTGAAGTTGGATTTTTTTAAATAAATATTAGGGAAAAGTAAATTTTAGAAACATACTTTTTCCATGCCTGAAATTTCTGAAAACTAATTTGCATTAGCTCTCCACTTTCTACTGGTCTGTGCTCATCCTCCAATAGGTGTGGACAAGGTGTGAAATGCCTCCCAGGAGCAACAAATATGGTGATCTGATGGGCAGGGGCAGAGATGCCTCCTTTGAACTCTACAGACTACTCAGAGTGTTCCCATCCCTCTGACACCACACTGTTGACAAGTCTGTAGAGCCACATGTAACACTTACTTGGGGCACATTTGGGAGGGAGAGAACAGGATGCCAAAACAATTTGTATCGATCCCACGCCTGGTTACTGAAGGACCGTGCTTGTGTCCTACTAGACGTCTGTCCGATTTGTTGTGGGAACAGTGCCTGCTTCCTTTTAGTGTCAGATGTGGGAGAACGCTGGTGATTTCCCAGTGACACTCCCACACGCATCCCAGCCCTCAGATCCAGCATTTAGTGTGACCGAAGACCTTTACCATCTTGAAAATGCCATGATACATGGCATTTAAGGCTTGTTTGCTGTACGGCAAATGGGAAGTACTGAAAAAGTGGGTTGGGTTGACCCTACAAACTTTTACTCCACTGCTTGGTTAGGACTGAAATCCCCTCCAGCTCTGTGAACCATTTGTTCACAGCACCAGCTGTGAGACGGACATTCGAATGTTGGCGTTCCAAGCTTATGCCAGCCATTAGAAGCCCAGAGCACTTCATTGTCTTCAATGGAGTTCCCAACATTCCAGTTTTCTAATTAGAGGGACGTGAGTGGAATCACAGGTTACTGGCTCGGATTAGAGGAATATTATTCTGCAGGGGAATAATTAGGACTAGTGTGTGGTATTTGAAATCAGAAGGCAGGCATTGGATCACATTGGTGGTGGCTGAAAAAGAGGGTGGAGACCGGAGTCATATGGTGTGACTGCAATCAGTGCGGCTAGATTAGAATCAGAGGGTGTATTGAAATCAGGAGACGTGACAAGAATCAGAGGGCAAGAATTGGAATCAGATGGTGGTGGTTGGAAAAAAGAGGGTGGAGATTTGAGTCAGGTAGCTGTGATTGGAATCAACAGGGAATGATTACAATGAGAGAGTGGTCATTGGAATAAAGTGATGAAGGTGGGAATCAGAGGGCAGGAATTGGAATCAGAGTGTGATCACTAGAAAATGAAGGTGGAGATTGGATTCAGAGGGACATGATTGGAATCACTGAGGAGCAATCAGAGGGTGGTCATCAGACTCGAGAGATGGATATTGGAATCAGGGAGTACGAATTGGAATCAAAGGGTGATCACTGGAAAAAGAAGGTGGACTTAGATTTAGAGGGATGTGATTGGAATCAGCAGGGAACAATCAGAATCAGAAGATTATCAACGGAATCAGGAGATGGTGATTGGAATCAAAGGGCAGGAATTGGAATCAGAGGGTGATTACTGAAAAAAGACAGTGGAGATTAGATTCAGAGGGATGTGATTGGAATCACCAGGAATACTTAGAATCAGAGGGTGGTCATCAGAATCAGGAAATGGGGATTGGAATCAGAGGGCATGAATTGGAATCAGAGGGTGATTATTCCAAAAAGAAAGTGGAGATTAGATTTAGAGTGATGTGATTGAAATCAATAGGGAATGATTAGAACCAGAGACTTATCATTGGTATCAGGAGGTGAGGGTGGAATCAGAGGGCAGGAACTGGAATCAGAGAGTGATTATTGGAAAACGAAGGCAGCGATTGGATTCAGAGGGATTTGATTAAAATCAGTAGGAATAATTGGAATCAGAGGGTGGTAATTGGAAGTAGGAGTTGCGGACTGGATTTGGGAGAAGGTGAGTGGAATCAGAGGGCAGGCATTGGGATCACAGGGCAGTGAGTCAAAGAGAGGGAGGGAACTAGATTCAGAGGGCTGTGACTGGAATCAGAAGATGGAAACTGGAATCATAGAGCAATGGTTGTAAACAGAGGACGATGATTTGAATTAAAGAACACTTTAGTTGCAATGGAAAATCTTTGAGGAGTATCCGAACTGGCTTTGGTGTGACTGCGACAGGAGTACAGGCTTTTATCAGAAAGAAGGCCAGGGCCTAGGGTTTCTGTTCCCCACAGCAGTGCATTCTGGGACTTGCTGTTTTGGTTTACTTCAGTAGACCAGATTGGGCTATCACACCTCAAATCCATGATTTGCAAATGGAAAGTTTAAAACTGGAAGAGTTCAACCCTTGTGACATGGAGATACACTGGATTATTTACATAGCGCCTCATATCCCTGACGGGGCACGAAGCTGGAAGTGAAAACATTTTTTGTTGTGTATGGTTTGCTAGCCCTATCACAGTGGTGTAATGAAACTTGAGGGGGTACCCCTGCAAGGTACATGGAGAGGGGTCCCCTCATAATCAGTCAGGGGCTCTCAGGCCTGGGACCCTCCTGACTGTGCACACTGTATTGTGGTAAATGGGGCCCACCGGAGCTACGGTCACCCCCTCAAACACCTCCCACCATCACAGGGGCTAATGATACGCCAGTGGCCCATTAGATTGACACAACAGTTATCAATCACCACCATCGGCATGTTATCAGAGGCAGAGCGTGTGGCCGGGGTGGGTACCAGGGGCGGGGCCCACTGCCAGACTGGTCTATGGGGCATCCGGGCAATGCCTGATGAGCTGGGCTGACAGGACAGTATTTGGAACGGTTGTTTGGCTGTTCTTGGGCCGGTTTTAAGGTCTGCGGGGCTGGTTTTACTGTTGGACTCCCTGATATCAACACAAACATTCCATGCAGCAAGTGCAAATCAATGCACTCTACCACGCCTTCCAAAACACTTACACAGAGCGTCTTTATCAGTTCAAAACTGTCCCAATTCGCAAACATGGGCCACGTTTTTAGGTATCACGTTTAATACTCTGGGACACTTTTATTTGGGTGCCCAGGACTATTTTCTATCCCAGTCCGACAGTGGGGCGGGGCCAATGACGCCTAGTCTCCCCGCGGGACCAGGATTATATGCGACCCCTGAGATGCAGACATGTGCAAAGCATGTTGGTGCCTCGTTGTCGCGTGGCCTCGGACCGGACACGTGGGACAAGAGGGCAGCTAAATGCCTTAGCAGGGGCTTCTTTCCATTCACATCTCATCAATTATTTGTGACCAGTCAATGAATAAATGATTGCGGTGGAGACACCCCGCTGTGTGCACATACTAAGCACATGCTCGAGGGGAGTGAGAGTTGGTAGTTACACCACAGAGGTGAGGCGAGTGACTGTAGGGAACCGTGAAACACACGAAGCCGTGCAAAGGACGTGCAGATTAGGAAACACGGCAGAGCTCGCGACAGTCCACGTGGAACACACAACGCACGCGCGCAGGCGTCAGCGCTCGTGCTGTCTTTGAGGTACTCTGGCACCGAAAACGCTGTTTCCGGTAAAAAAGCGAAAGTTACCCTGACCGGTAATAATACTGATGTTTCTGCCGCGTCTAAACACTCAAATTGAACTTTGTCGACTTGGGAAGGATGAATGGCCGACTTCGCCCTGCCATTGTTTGAATTAGAGCTCTTCCAAGCTCACCATATGTCGGCAGCCAGGGCTTAAATTGTTGAACAAACCTGACACGATTACCCAAATTTGCAAAAAACAAGACTCTCATTGCAAGATCAAAATATTGGAGAGTTTACCTTTTATTGAATGAGTTTGTGTAGGATTATAGTTCCATGAGGTTTTTATGACGAGATTTTATTTTTGGTGCCACATTAGGGCGCCCGAATGGCATGGTAATGCCACGATTTATTATACATCGAGCAGGAGGACCCTGTAGGTACCAATAGTATAACGACCCATAAATCACTATCAGTTTTGGCTAGGTAAGATATAGAGAAATTGATAGGTGTGGGATGCTAGCGATAATAATAATTATAAGGCAGTCTATATATTAATCATTTATACATACGTGGTGCAGGGTTTTAGCATTGGCAAGCTAGAAGGGCTGTCTCCACGGACCTCGTACCCTTTAAACTCCTTCCGGAATGCCAAACCCAAGCCCCTCATAAACAAAACAGGTCAAAGTATCCAAGGAGAGGATGTGGCCCAGCAGCCAGAGCTGCTGACTTTGCAACTGGTAGGGAGCCAGGTTTGAGTCTCGGTTTCCTGCATCCAACATCCTGTGATACTGGACTGGACTGTTCACACTGGAGCAGGGTCAAGTGTGCAAAATAATCGTGGCCTGGCGTGCGGCCCAAGTAGTTTCTAGGGCTGAGATTAATTCAAGCATTCCATCCGTCACTTTTCTTTGCATGCTTTAACGTGTCACCCTAAGTGGGAGAGGTATGCCCAGATGTGGGTCCATGCACACTGACCCTGAACCGAGCAGTTCCCAGGTGATGAGCCCATAATGAGGGTGAAACCGACCGGTAACTGGGTTGCTTGTGCTAAGGGAGGATCTGGCTTGGCAGTCCGGGCTGGAGTACTACTATTGGAGCAGGGTCAAGACTGATTTGCATATGGTGGTGACATCGTGTGCGAAATAACAAAGTGGCCCGAGTAATTACCAGCGGGTTAAGTGAAGCATTCAATCCATCACTGTTTTGTATTCTGTATCACAGAGTCACTGGCATCCATCATCAAATCCTGGAACTTTCAGAATGAACTTTAGGGTACCACAAATGCTTGTAAGCGAGCCACAACCCCACTGCTGCTGTTCACTGTCCTCAGAAACACTATTTCCTGACAGGCGCTCAGTTTGCAATGGAGCACCTTTAAACCATGCATTAGTCCAAGACATGCACCATTCCTTCACAGCATGAGGCTGGCCAGTGGCTCGTGCTCTGAAGGTCATAGCAAGGTGCTTGCTTCCAGTAAGCAGCCTCTCTGTGTGCACATGCATGTGTCATGGGACAGGTGCAAACAGCCTTGTTACATGCTTCTGGATCTTAGCAGCTGGTAATTTCCCTTTCCCCTCATTATGCACACTCGTTTTAGGCTTTGGCTCATAATTCTTGAAGTAAACATTAAGTGACTTCAAATATGTGCCTATGGAAGATCATGTTTAAATTAAGGGTGGGCATTGTTTTAATTATGCCTGCATAGTGAGTAGAAAGTGGGGAACTTTTCAGAACAAGTGAGAAGCTTCCTATCTTTGCCAGAGGCCAGTGTACTTCCCCTCTTACATTTCAGCAGACTGATGTCCCAAGCAAAATTAACAACACAAGAGGCTGCAGGTGAATGCATTTTCCCACTATCACCTGAGTGGTGAAACACGTGGCTGCTCACCCCCTCTCCTCCCGCTGCTATACAGTGCAAGACAGCAGTCAGAATTCCTATTGTGTGAAGTTGTGTTAGTAGGATGCACCGTAACAGCCCACAGCCCCCAGACAGTGAAGGGGCGCTCTGCACATTTCCAGGCTCGCTGGCCTGCTCCCAGCTAAATAAATCCTGCGCTCAGCTTTCGGGTAGCAGCGTCCCGGCTAGGGCGCAACTAGACCTGAACTTTGGGAGGGGCTAACTGAACAACCAATGGCGGCATTGCTAACACTTCAAACAGTGGGCTGGAGCTATCCTTTGAGCCAATACAATAAAAAAGAGGGATAAGTTGTGCATTTTTAACAAACTCCTCCAACATATTACAATCACAAAATTCGTTTAGTGGATTTGACAGTGTTTATAGGCTACAGAGTTCTTCAAAAGGGAATGAATAGTATGACAACTAAAAAGTAATTTGAACAGATTTCAGTACAAAGCAATTTAGAGCAAGTTTTCACAAAGCTATTTCAAGATACAGCCTTCTTTGACAACTCCTTCTGTGAAATGACTGTGAGCTCAAGACATATTTTTAAGTCCATCTTCAGAAAGATGTTCCCGTCTGACTGTTGACCAAAGATAGATTTTCAAGTTGGTCATCAGGACTTTGCACCATGTGATCCCACAAACTAGCAAATCTCAGATTCTTAGCTTGGTGGGTTAACACATCTGATTTGGGGATGTTTGGCTCCTAATGCATGACATTGTGTAATAAACCAGCTTGTAGCTGTGCTAACTCATGGGTGTGGGAGAGAGTTGCAATGATAGACGCGGCTGCACAAGCCAGTACCTGCCAACTATAGAGTGATCTAGGTATAGATACCTTGAATACGGTGCTAGGAAAGTGCACAGAGCAGAATGGAGCTTCCCTTGGGAGGTGCAAACTCAGGGATTCAGAGACTTACAAGGCGAAAACTGTATTCAAACAACTCCTAAACACCCTCTGTGGAAGGAAAAAGCCATGTGAACTTCAGAGTACAAAGGGGCCTACAGTACCCAGAATACACTTCAGTTAAGGAAACAATTACCTGGGATGAGTAAAGCAGAAAGGCTTTGGACGGGCTGGGGCTATAACTAGAATAATTGATCAACCTGATGACAAACTATATCATTTTTTTAAAGTTTCTGTTCAAGAGGTGCTTGTGTTATAACATGCTCAAAGCATTAAGAAAATAAAGCAAAGCAAGATTTCTGTTACATTTGCAAAGGGTTAGGAAAGTGTTATACAAATGACAATACACACTGCTTGTGTTTCTGGTGCTGAGCACCAGCACTTATTTTTGAGGGTCGGCACTTATTTTTCTGCCTCAAGCATTTACTGTGAGCAAAAGACACATATGGGAAAGATGGAGGAAGAGAAAAACAAAAAAAGCGTCACGATGGCAGAAAGCTGCAAGAGTGAGGTGAGGCAGCAGGGAGTGGCTGTAAATGGATTGAAGAGGCGCGAGATGGCTTCAGGATTATGTTGCCTCAGTATTCTATGCTTGCGCATTTATTCGCAGCAGCCGCAAAGTTAAAGAGGAGGGCTTTGGGCACCGGCATGTTTTTATTTACAAATTAAGCACTGACAATACAATACAACATCAATGTCTCTGCCTATTACAATCTGATGACCTCCTGGTACTATTGCAAGTTGCACAGTACAGGTGGGGTGCAAATTCGGCACCAGTAAATATAAGTACGGTAACAACGCACGGCACCATGCAACTATGAGTTAAACGCACCAGCACCATGCAACTATGAGTTAAACCACAAGGAATGGGGAATTACTGTCTGGACCCAGATGTACCAGGTGGTGTTCCGCATGTTTTTTTTCCTTTTCTGTGAGGTTTAATGCACACATTTACCACCCGCTTTGAGAAGGTGGTAAACGTGGACAGGGGGCTCTTCTAAGGCTGGACTGTAGGGAGGGGAGGAAGAGCTTGAGGGAAGGAGTGGAGAACGTTTCCTGGTGAGGGAGAGCAAGTAATGCTCCCTC
This sequence comes from Pleurodeles waltl, assembly GCF_031143425.1. Lineage (NCBI taxonomy): Eukaryota > Metazoa > Chordata > Amphibia > Caudata > Salamandridae > Pleurodeles > Pleurodeles waltl. Next base: position 85,778,763 of record NC_090444.1, read on the forward strand.
CCCGGTGCCTTGTCTGAGGTTCGGGCAGGGTTATGGAAGGGGTCGTGCTACAGTGTACTTTTCCCAGCCACTTTACCTGTGGGGTGTTCCAGATGGTAAAATCAGATTTGCTGTTCTAGTAAATACAGGTGAAGGAACATCTAACCCATTACAATTGTGTGGAACACAATTCTACACAGAGGCTCGTGTCTTTTATAGGCACCTTGCAAATGGACTGATTAGAAAGAGACCGTGCAGCACCATGAGGCACTAGAAGCAATTAAAAAACAAAGCCTCCTCTTCCTGTAAATGCCTTTTGGGTGACTTTGGTGGTTATTTTTAATATGCCTACGATATCTTAAACACTAAGGGGCATATTTATGAGAAACTGGCGCATTGGTCCTGGTGCGCCACAACTCTTGCATCCCCTTTGCCCCACCTAAAGATGCAATTTTTGCTCCGTATTTACAATACGGCACACCATGGCAGTTGTTACCACAACAGCATCACAATTTTTGATGTTATTGTGGTGCTTTGCTGCACTAGTGTCAAAAATGTTGACGCTAATGCAGCAAAGCACAGGGAGGCCCATTGGTTTTAATGGATGCGTCATTTTAACGCCTGCCTTGAGCAAGTGTTAAAAATGTTGGGAAAAATGATGCAGTGAAATCTAGTAAATGTTACTGCGCCATTTTTTTGGGGCCTCCCTGCATCGGAACACCCCCCCTTGCATACATTATGCCTGGCAGTTGCATAATGTGCCGCAAGAGGTTGAAAAGTGGTGCAATGCATGCATTGTGCCATTCTGTAAATCTGGCGCTGGGGAACGGCTACCTTAGCATCAAAAATATGACGCTATACCGGCGCTAGGGAGGCACAAGGGGCTTGTAAATATGCCCCTAACTGTCTGCACATTTTGCTGCTCACAAATACTGTAATATAATTTTATTTTAAAATAATGTCTTGCATATTCACAGGGTTTTATTGGCAGGGTGAGGCCTTGTAGCACTATAAATACTAGTCACTATTCCACAGTGCACCAACCATTCCACAGTGCACCAACCAGGATATTCTCATTCTCTCTCTCTCTCTCTCTCTCTCCCCCCCCCGCCCTCCCGCTTCAATAATCGTATTAACCAACTGAGCTTTCCTAACTTCAATGATTTAGTTCAACTGCGTTCATTTTTTCTTAAAGTGTGTGCTGTATATTACGTATGTGTTTACCTGAAGGCGAAAGGCAATACAGTTGTCACCCAGTATTTCTTTTAGGCACGTCTCGGGCGCCTTCCTGCCTCCTTGCACCCAGGACCACAGCTCCCATACATTTCTTTATCCACCTCAATCCCTGGATGAACTCTGAACTAACTTGTAAAAGCCTGTCCTTGAGACCCATCTCCAGGGCATCTCAGCACAGGAGCTGGAGAATTATATGTGTCCTAAAAGCTGCAGCTGCCTGGCCACTGGTGGAACCTCACCTTTGTTCAAGGGCCCTGGGCTGAATAGGGCCCCCCTCGATGTTTATGCCCCCCCCACCAATAGATCTGGAAGCGGTGGTGGCCCTTTTATCCCAGTGGCCTTCGAGCGCCTGGAAGCGGTGTCCAATGACGCGCATCCACCCCCCGTACCTGCGCCCTCCACCCGCCCTGAGTGCAGCTGCTGACAGCCGGGTCTTCCTCCCACATTCACGGCTCCTGTGACCGGCAGAGGGGAAGCATTGATTAGCGCAGGCAGGATCGATAGCAGCTGCCTGCTAATTGGTTAACGCGGGAGGACATTGGATTTGCTGCAGTCTGCAGACAGAGTGACGCAGCAGGCACCGGGGGCGCGTGCACGTGTCTGCCTGCCTACCCTGGCAGGTGTCCGAGTGGCACATCCCAAATGTGCGCCAGCGGTGCCCGCGGCCCTCATCCAAGCCAGGGAAATGCCCCCTTCTTCTCCAGTCAGCTAGCCAGAGACAGACATAACTATGGTGCAATGGGCCTCTCGCACACCTTGTTCACGGTGCCACTGCACCTGTTGTACTATCCATAGCTGCTGTCTGTGCATACGTTCTATGTGTGTGTTGCTGTTGTAACACTGTGGGGCATATTTACGAGAACGTGGCGTATAGGTCCCGATGTGCAACTTTTCTTGTGCCCCCTTCACCCCACTACAACACCATGGTTACGCAGTATTTACAATATAGCGCACCATGGCGCTCTTACCACAACAGCGTCAACATTTTTGCGCAAAAAGTTTGGAGCTAATGCAACAAAGCACATGGAGACCCATAAATTATGCAGTGGTCTTCAAACTGTGGGGCGGGCCCCCCTAGGGGGGCCTCAAGTGATCCCAGGGGGGCGGGGGGAGCGCCAGACTCTGGCCAAAAGAAGCATTACACAGATGACAGTGTTTTGTTTTAAGCAGAAACATGCTATTGCATTTTACAAAAAGGTAACAGTACTTAACTGCAATGTTTAAATACGTCTAGACGTATTTAACCATTGCCATCTTTATAAATTATTTGTGAAAAATTCTGAGCGGGCCCAATGATTTTTATTTTTCAACTGGGGGGCGCAGCATTAAAAAGTTTGGAGACCCCTGCTTTAATGCTTGCCCTAAGCAGGCGTTAAAAATGATGCTAAAAATGGCGCAGTGAAATCTTGTAAATTTCACTGTGCCATTTTTTCTGGCCTCCCTGCATTCAATCAATCAATCAATCATGGTATTTATAAAGCGCGCTATGTACCCGTCAGGGTTTCGAGGCGCTGAGGGGGGGGGGGGAGCGCTGCTGGATTAGCGGTCGAAGAGCCAGGTCTTGAGGAGCCTTCTGAATGTGAGGAGGTCCTGGGTCTGGCGAAGAGATGTGGGGAGAGAGTTCCAGGTCTTGGCGGCGAGGAAGGAGAAGGATCTGCCGCCGGATGTCTTGCGCTGGATTCGGGGTACGATGGCGAGGGCGAGGTTGGCGGATCGGAGTTGACGTGTTGGAGTGTAGAAGTTGAGTCTGGTGTTGAGGTAGGAGGGTCCGGTGTTGTGAAGTGCCTTGTGAGCGTGGGTCAGGAGTTTGAAGGTTATCCTCTTGTCTACCGGGAGCCAGTGGAGTTCCTTTAGGTGAGGGGAGATGTGACTTCGGCGAGGTATGTTGAGGATCAGTCGGGCGGAGGCATTTTGGATACGTTGGAGGCGTTTGATGTCTTTGGTTGGTATGCCTGTGTAGAGTGCGTTGCCGTAGTCAAGTCTGCTGCTGACGAGGGCCTGGGTCACCGTCTTTCTGGTTTCTGTTGGAATCCACTTGAAGATTCTGCGGAGCATTCGAAGGGTGTTGAAACAGGAGGAGGAGACGGCGCTGACCTGTTTGGACATGGTGAGGGCGGAGTCCAGGATGAAGCCGAGGTTTCTTGCGTGGCTGGCAGGGGTGGGTGGGAGTCCGAGGACGGAGGGCCACCATGAGTCGTTCCAGGCCGAGGGAGTGCGTCCGAGGATGAGGACTTCCGTCTTGTCGGAGTTGAGTTTCAGGCGGCTGTTGTTCATCCAATCGGCGATGGATTTTAGTCCCTCGTGGAGGTTTGTTTTGGCGGTGAGCGGGTCTTTGGTCAGGGAGAGGACGAGCTGGGTATCGTCGGCGTAGGAGATGATGCTGAGGTGGTGTTGGCGGGCCAGTTGAGCGAGGGGGGCCATGTAGACGTTGAACAACGTGGGACTGAGGGAGGATCCTTGGAACGCCTCCTTGCATACATCATGCCAGGCGCAGGCTCGATGTGGTGCAACGGGTTGCAAAGTGGTGGAATGCACGCATTGCATCACTTTGTAAATATGGCGTGGGGGAATGGCCACCTTAGCATTATAAAAATGACCCTAAGGCGGCGTTAAGGTGCCAAGGGGCTTGTAAATATGCCCCTATGAGTGAGCAAATCGATTTACAATTGTGAATTCACATTTTGAAAATTGCAAACATGAATTTGCTCTCGTAGATTTTTCAATCTGCATATCCAAGTTAAACTTAGGTGCACAAACGTCGTTGTAAATGGGACCCGGCTTGCCACGCTTGTGTCCCTATACATTAGGCCTAGGGTTTCCAGATACCTCCTTGTCATCGGGAGCTCAGTTATCGAGTCCTAGTCATGTAATTAACAACAAAATGGAACATGCTGGTTGTAGTTCTAATTAACACCAATGAAATCAATTCATCAAAGTTCCCTATGGGGTCACATTACAAACAGTGCACGGGGGATGCAAGGGGTGTATGCGCCCATTCTCTGCACCCCAGGGCAATGTAGTATTACAGAAGGGTCTGCAGGCGCTTACACGGCCCAGTCTGCAACAGAGATAGGGCTGGCACACATAAAGCACTGGTGCAATCTCAACCAGCAATCGCTCATTTACGTGGGGGTGGTTCCGTGCGAATGAGGGAAACACTCTCTTTTCACAAGACCTATTACGGACACGAGTGCAGCAGCAAAGAGGCTGTCAGGAGGCACACGAAGAGGTGACGCGCAGTCAGTGCGCCTCCCAAAGGCACCCTCTGAAAGGGTGGGGCTCCTTGGACCACGCACCAGACATTCCCCTGCTGGCTGGTGCAGTCACTCACTACCGCTTCCTGTAGGGAATGTGGCAGGTTGGGATTCGATGTCCCCCCCTTTGAAGTGCACGGGTCTTCAAACAGCTACTCTACCTTTCACTAATGCGCTGCCCTCGTTACAGCCACATGTTCGCATCTGCCCTCGGGCAATGCATTACATGTAACAGTGTGCACTGTCCATGAATGCACTCCACGCACCTCTTCACAGGCACACACATGGGCAGTGCACCTTAAGTATAATAAGCCACAGGGATTTGTGAAAGGAAAGACCAAAACTGGTTCACTGTGCTCCTTAGTAACCTTAATTAAGTCCTGCGTGTGCAGATGCCTTTGTGGGTCAGTTCCTGGGTCCAAGCATGTTCATGTCAATACTCTAAAGAATCATTCCAATGTCCATCACAGCTCCTTCTCTATGAACATATTAATTCTTATACCCTTACACATTCACTACCATGCCCAAATAAATTCTCTTTCACATCCAACGCCCACGCTGTTCCATGCCAAATCACAACCACAAACAAATTCACCAAACAAATTCACTTCCATACTCAAACGTAATCTGTTACATGCCCACCCACACCCTCGTTCATGGCCAAACACACCCACCTTCTCGCCCAAAGAACTTCCCTTCCATGCTCAAACACAACCACTTTCTTGCCCAAACACAGCCACTTATATACCTAATCACAACTTACACATGCCCAAATTCACCCACTTCGGTGGCTAAACACACTCACTTCTGAACCCTAACAAATTCATTCCCATTCACACATGCTTCTTCTTCCATACCTATTCACACCCATTTGCATGCCCTAAACAGCCACTTTTATGCCCAATTACACCCACTTCCGTGCCCAAATACATTCACTTTAATACCCAAAGATACCCACTTTCATGCCAAAACAAACTCTTTTCCATGCCCTACCCTACCCACTTCTTTGCACAGACATATTCCTTCCTAAACCAAGACATTCACCTCCATGCCCAAACGCACTCACTTCCTTGGTAAAACAAATTCACTTCCATAACTGAACACACCCACTTCAATGGACAAATATACCGACTAATGTGCCTAGACACACCCACTTCCATGTCCAAATACACTCATACCCCAAAAAAACACTCATTCATTCCAAAACACATCTTATTCCATGGGCCAATAAATTCACTTTCATAGCCAAAGAAACCCACTCAATGCCAAAATATACCCTCGTCCATACCCAAACACACCCACAACAAAAAATATCCATTTGCAAACCCAATCGTACTGCCTTCACACCCAAACACACCCACTTCACTGCCCACAAAATGTATTTCCATACTCAAATACACCCTCTCCCGTGCCCAAACACAATCTATTCCATGCCCAAACACTTCCACCTCATTTCCCAAACAAATTAACTTTTGTTTAGAAACATCTACTTCAATGCAAAAACACACCCACTACCATAAATGGAAGAGGGAGCACACTGCCTGAAATATCAGCACATAATTAGCCCAGACACAGCCATATCTGCACCTAAAAACAATAACCTGTGCCCAAACACACCCACGTCCATGCTCAAACACACCAATTTCCCTAGCCAAAGTTACTTCTTTACCCAAACACACCCTCTTCAATGAACAAACACACCCAACCCCATTACCAAACACAGTTGCATTCATGCCCAAACACGTCCACTCCCACGCCCAAAAAATTCACTTCCATACCCAAACACACTTTTTTCCATGCCCAAACAACCCTATTTCATGCCCAAACACACCAACTTCCTTTCCCAAACAAGTTCACCTCCATACCTAAGCACACCCACTTCCATGCGTAAACACACCAAGTTTCATACCAAAACACAGCCTCGTCCATGCCCAAACTCACCCTCACCCATACCCTAAACACATCACTTCTGTGCCCGAACACACACTTTTCCATAATCAAACACACCCACTTCCATTCCCAAACACACCCACGTCTGTGCCCAAATACACCCACTTCTGTGCCCAGATAAACTCATTTTATATCTAAACAATCACACTTCTATGCCAAAATATCCTAACACACCACCTTCTTTGCACAGAGTAATTCACTCCCTTAATCAAACACCCACCTTCATGTTCAATCAAACATAATTCGATGCCCAACCACACGAACTTTCAAAACCAAACACATCCACTTCCTTGGCCAAACAAGTTCACTTCCTTACCATTACACACCCACTTTAATAAACAAATACACCAACTTCCATGCCCACACACAGTCACATCTATGTCTAAACAAACCCAATTCTATGCCAAACCACCCCTCCTTGCATTTCCATACACATCGTCTTCCATGTCCAATGCTCCAATTCATTTCCATAGGCAAACAAATTCACTGTCTCTTTCCCAAGTACCAACTTCATTTCCCAAATACAGCCACTACTTTACCCTAGCACATACATTTTTCCGCCCAGGTATACCCTTTTCCATGTCCAAGCACACCCACTTGCATGTCCAAATCACACACTTTTAACTGAAACATACCCACTTCCAAGCCGAAATAAATTAACTTCTCTAACTGTACCCAAACACACTCACTTCATTACCCAAACACACACACTTCATAACCCAAACACACTCACTTCATTACCCAAACACACACACTTCATTACCCAAACACACACACTTCATTACCCAAACACACTCACTTCATTACCCAAACACGCACTTCATTACCCAAACACACTCACTTCGTTACCCAAACACACTCTCTTCGTTACCCAAACACACACACTTCATTACCCAAACACACTCACTTCATTACCCAAACACGCACTTCATTACCCAAACACACTCACTTCGTTACCCAAACACACTCACTTCATTACCCAAACACGCACTTCATTACCCAAACACACTCACTTCGTTACCCAAACACACTCACTTCGTTACCCAAACACACACACTTCATTACCCAAACACACTCACTTCATTACCCAAACATGCACTTCATTACCCAAACACACTCACTTCGTTACCCAAACACACTCACTTCATTACCCAAACACACACATTTCATTACCCAAACACACTCGCTTCGTTACCCAAACACACACACTTCATTACCCAAACACACTCACTTCATTACCCAAACACGCACTTCATTACCCAAACACACTCACTTCGTTACCCAAACACACTCACTTCGTTACCCAAACACACACACTTCATTACCCAAACACACTCACTTCATTACCCAAACACGCACTTCATTACCCAAACACACTCACTTCGTTACCCAAACACACTCACTTCGTTACCCAAACACACACACTTCATTACCCAAACACACACACTTCATTACCCAAACACACACACTCCATTACCCAAACACACTCACTCCATTACCCAAACACACACACTTCATTACCCAAACACACACACTTCATTACCCAAACACACTCACTTCATTACCCAAACACACACACTTCATTACCCAAACACACACACACACTTCATCACCCAAACACACACACACTTCATCACCCAAACACACACACTTCATTACTGTAGGAGCCTGGACTGGCTTGTAGTGAGTACCAAGGGGTACTTGCACCTTGCACCAGGCCCAGTTATCCCTTATTAGTGTATAGGGTGTCTAGCAGCATAGGCTGATAGATAATGGTAGCTTAGTAGAGCAGCTTAGGCTGAACTAGGAGACGAGTGGAGCTCCTACAGTACCACAAGTGTCCCTTGCACAATATCATAAGAAAACACAATACACAGTTATACCAAAAATAAAGGTACTTTATTTTTATGACAATATGCCAAAGTATCTTAGAGTGTACCCTCAGTGAGAGGATAGGAAATATACACAAGATATATGTACGCAATACCAAAAATATGCAGTATAGTCTTAGAAAACAGTGCAAACAATGTATAGTTACAATAGGATGCAATGGGGACACATAGGGATAGGGGCAACACAAACCATATACTCCAAAAGCGGAATGCGAACCACGAATGGACCCCAAACCTATGTGACCTTGTAGAGGGTCGCTGGGACTATTAGAAAATAGTGAGGGTTAGAAAAATAGCCCACCCCAAGACCCTGAAAAGTGAGTGCAAAGTGCACTAAAGTTCCCCAAAGGACATAGAAGTCGTGAAAGGGGAATTCTGCAGGAAAGACACAAACCAGCAATGCAACAACGATGGATTTCCAGTCGAGGGTACCTGTGGAACAAGGGGACCAAGTCCAAAAGTCACAAGCAAGTCGGAGATGGGCAGATGCCCAGGAAATGCCAGCTGTGGGTGCAAAGAAGCTTCTACTGGACAGAAGAAGCTTAGGTTTCTGCAGGAACGACAAGGGCTAGAGACTTCCCCTTTGGAGGATGGATCCCACACGCCGTGGAGAGTCGTCCAGAAGTGTTTTCCCACCAAAAGACTGCCAACAAGCCTTGCTAGCTGCAAATCGTGTGGTAAGCGTTTTTGGATGCTGCTGTGGCCCAGGAGGGACCAGGATGTCGCAAATTGCGCCAGGAGACAGAGGGGACGTCGAGCAAGACAAGGAGCCCTCTCAGCAGCAGATAGCACCCGGAGAAGTGCCAGAAACAGGCACTACAAGGATGTGTGAAACGGTGCTCACCCGAAGTCGCACAAAGGAGTCCCACGTCGCCGGAGAACAACTTAGGAGGTCGTGCAATGCAGGTTAGAGTGCCGTGGACCCAGGCTGGACTGTGCACAAAGGATTTCCGCCGGAAGTGCACGGAGGCCGGAGTAGCTGCAAAAGTTGCGGTTCCAAGCAATGCAGTCTGGCGTGGGGAGGCAAGGACTTACCTCCACCAAACTTGGACTGAAGAGTCACTGGACTGTGGGAGTCACTTGGACAGAGTTGCTGGATTCAAGGGACCTTGCTCGTCGTGCTGAGAGGAGACCCAAGGTACCGGTGATGCAGTTCTTTGGTGCCGGCGGTTACAGGGGGAAGATTCCGTCGACCCACGGGAGATTTCTTCGGAGCTTCTAGTGCAGAGAGGAGGAAGACTACCCCCAAAGCATGCACCACCAGGAAAACAGTCGAGAAGGCGGCAGGATCAGCGTTACAGAGTTGCAGTAGTCGTCTTTGCTACTATGTTGCAGTTTTGCAGGCTTCCAGCGCAGTCAGCAGTCGGTTCCTTGGCAGAAGGTGAAGAGAGAGATGCAGAGGAACTCGGATGAGCTCTTGCATTCGTTATCTAAAGTTTCCCCAGAGACAGAGACCCTAAATAGCCAGAAAAGCGGGTTTGGCTACCTAGGAGAGAGGATAGGCTAGCAACACCTGAAGGAGCCTATCAGAAGGAGCCTCTGACGTCACCTGGTGGCACTGGCCACTCAGAGCAGTCCAGTGTGCCAGCAGCACCTCTGTTTCCAAGATGGCAGAGGTCTGGAGCACACTGGAGGAGCTCTGGACACCTCCTTGGGGAGGTGCAGGTCAGGGGAGTGGTCACTCCCCTTTCCTTTGTCCAGTTTCGCGCCAGAGCAGGGCTAAGGGGTCCCTGAACCGGTGTAGACTGGCTTATGCAGAAATGGGCACCAAAAGTGCCCATGAAAGCATTTCCAGAGGCTGGGGGAGGCTACTCCTCCCCTGCCTTCACACCATTTTCCAAAGGGAGAGGGTGTAACACCCTCTCTCAGAGGAAGTCCTTTGTTCTGCCATCCTGGGACAAGCCTGGCTTGACCCCAGGAGGGCAGAAACCTGTCTGAGGGGTTAGCAGCAGCAGCAGCTGCAGTGAAACCCCAGGAAAGGCAGTTTGGCAGTACCAGGGTCTGTGCTACAGACCACTGGGATCATGGGATTGTGCCAACTATGCCAGGATGGCATAGAGGGGGCAATTCCATGATCATAGACATGTTACATGGCCATATTCGGAGTTACCATTGTGAAGCTACATATAGGTAGTGACCTATATGTAGTGCACGCGTGTAATGGTGTCCCCGCACTCACAAAGTCTGGGGAATTGGCCCTGAACAATGTGGGGGCACCTTGGCTAGTGCCAGGGTGCCCTCAAACTAAGTAACTTTGCACCTAACCTTTACCAGGTAAAAGTTAGACATATAGGTGACTTATAAGTTACTTAAGTGCAGTGTAAAATGGCTGTGAAATAACGTGGACGTTATTTCACTCAGGCTGCAGTGGCAGGCCTGTGTAAGAATTGTCAGAGCTCCCTATGGGTGGCAAAAGAAATGCTGCAGCCCATAGGGATCTCCTGGAACCCCAATACCCTGGGTACCTCAGTACCATATACTAGGGAATTATAAGGGTGTTCCAGTAAGCCAATGTAAATTGGTAAAATTGGTCACTAGCCTGTTAGTGACAATTTGAAAGAAATGAGAGAGCATAACCACTGAGCTTCTGATTAGCAGAGCCTCAGTGAGACAGTTAGGCACCACATAGGGAACACGTACATATAGGCCACAAACTTATGAGCACTGGGGTCCTGACTAGCAGGGTCCCAGTGACACATAACAAACATACTGAAAAGATAGGGTTTTCACTATGAGCACTGGGCCCTGGCTAGCAGGATCCCAGTGAGACAGTGAAAACACCCTGACATACACTCACAAACAGGCCAAAAGTGGGGGTAACAAGGCTAGAAAGAGGCTACTTTCTCACAATTACCCAACACACACATTTCATTAACCAAACACACACATTTCATTACCCAAACACACTCACTTCATTACCCAAACACACACACTTCATTACCCAAACACACACACACACTTCATTACCCAAACACACACACACACACTTCATTACCCAAACACACGCACTTCATTACACAAACACACTCACTTCATTACCCAAACACACACACTTCATTACCCAAATACACACACTTCATTACCCAAACACACACACACTTCATTACCCAAACACACACACTTGATTACCCAAACACACACACTTCATTACCCAAACACACACACACTTCATTACCCAGACACACACACTTCATTACCCAGACACACTCACTTCATTACCCCAACACACACACTTCATTACCCAAACACACACACACTTCATTACCCAAACACACTCACTTCATTACCCAAACACACACACTTCATTACCCAAACACACACACACACTTCATTACCCAAACACACACACACACACTTCATTACCCAAACACACACACTTCATTACACAAACACACTCACTTCTTTACCCAAACACACACACTTCATTACCCAAACACACACACTTCATTACCCAAACACACACACACTTCATTACCCAAACACACACACTTGATTACCCAAACACACACACTTCATTACCCAAACACACACACACTTCATTACCCAGACACACACACTTCATTACCCAGACACACTCACTTCATTACCCAAACACACACACACTTCATTACCCAAACACACACACTTCATTACCCAAACACACTCACTTCATTACCCAAACACACTCATTTCATTACCCAAACACACACATTTAATTACCCAAACACACACATTTCATCACACATTTTATTACCCAAACACACACATTTCATTACCCAAACACATTCACTTCATTACCCAAACACACACACTTCATTAACCAAACACACACACTTCATTACCCAAACACACACACTTCATTAACCCAACACACACACTTCATTACCCAAACACACACATTTCATTACCCAAACACACTCACTTCATTACCCAAACACACACACTTCATTACCCAAACACACACCCACTTCCATGCCCAGACACAGCTACAACTATGTCCAAACATGCCATCCTCCTTCCCTAACCACATCTTCTTTCTTATTCAAACACACACCTCTTCCTTCCCCATACACAGTAGCCTTCTGCAGAAACACACCCACTACCATGCCCATACGCAGCCACACCCAGACCCTAACACACCCTCTCACATGCTCAAACACACCCACATCCATTCCCATACACACTCCCTTCTGTGCGGTAACACAAACACTCCTGTGGCCAAAGAAATTCACTTTCTTACCTAACCACACACACTTCCATGCCAAAACACATTTGTTTCGATGCCCCCACCTCCACGCCTAAGCACACCACCTGCTGTGTGTCCAAACACAGCCACATCTGTGTCCAAATAGACCCTGTTCCCTACCCAAGTACACCGTTTTCCATGTCCAAACACACCACTTCTATGCCAAAACTGATTCATTTTATTATTATTATTATTATTATTAAAGATATATAAAGAGCACAGCTAACTCGAGAGGTTTCCCGGTGCAACAGGCAATGTAGGAGTAGAAGGAATTTACAACTTAAAAAGCCATGTCTCACTCTCCCATGCCAAAACACACCGACTTCCATACCCTAGCACACCCACTGCCACGCCTAAGTACACCCTCTTCCAAAGTAAAACACACCCTCCCCGATACCCAAATACCCCCTCTTCCATGGCCAAACAAACCCCTTCCATATCAAAGCACACCCACTTTCATTACCAAACCGCACACTTCCATGTGCAAACGGTGGCCTGGTGTATTCCAAACCCCTCACACGGTGCCCTCGCCCCTCTGTGAGTGAAGATGGGCTGCCAAACTACTCCCCTGTGATGCAAAAACACCAGAAAGGAGGAAGCAGAAACCAGAACAAATCTGGTCTCACGTCGAGAGAACTGTGCATCAACACAGAAGCAACCTCTTGAAAAATGCGCAGCAGGGAAATGTCTTCAAGGAATAGAAAATTCACGGGCCAGGTGATGCTGATTTTCAGGGTTGTGAATCCAGACTGGGACCTTGTGTATAATTCAAGAAAATACAACTTTTCAAAAGTTGTGTTAAAGCTCGAACAGTTCTAGACACGAGTATTTAGCAAAACATATGCATTGTAGCAACTGCAACGCATAGCACAGGTTCACGCTGTTCGTGGACTGTGACTACCCATGACGGAGAGGCATGTATTGCACATGTTTGATGCTCAAGCTGTGATTCCATAGTAGGCATTTTTCATATTCATTGAATTGCCCTAACACACCTCCTTTCATGCTCTAACAAGCTCACTTCCATGTCCTAACATGTTTACCTCAGTATCCTACAAACTCCCTTCCATGTTTTAACATGTTTACTTCAGTACCCTAACAAACTCACTTCCATGTCTTAACATGTTTACTTCAGTATCCTACAAACTCACTCCCATATCCTAACATGTTTACCTCAGTATCCTACAAACTCACTTCCACGTCCTAACATGTTTACCTCAGTATCCTAACAATCTCACTTCCATGTCCTAACATGTTTACCTCAGTATCCTACAAACTCACTTCCACGTCCTAACATGTTTACCTCAGTATCCTAACAATCTCACTTCCATGTCCTAACATGTTTACCTCAGTATCCTACAAACTCACTTCCACATCCTAACATGTTTTACCTCAGTATCCTTCAAACTCACTTCTATGTCCTGACATGTTTACTTCAATATCCTAACAAACTCACTTCCGCGTCCTAACATGTTTACCTCAGTATCCAAACAAACTCACTTCATTGTCCTAACATATTTACCTCAGTATCCTAACAATCTCACTTCCATGTCCTAACATGTTTACCTCAGTATCCTACAAACTCACTTCCACGTCCTAACATGTTTACCTCAATATCCTAACAAACTCACTTCCGCGTCCTAACATGTTTACCTCAATATCCTAACAAGCCCACTTCCACGTCCTAACATGTTTACCTCAGTATCCTACAAACTCACTTACAGGTCCCAACATGTTTACCTCAGTATCCTTCAAACTCACTTCCATGTCCTGACATGTTTACCTCAATATCCTAACAAACTCACTTCCGGGTCCTAACATGTTTACCTCAGTATCCTACAAACTCACTTCATTGTCCTAACATGTTTACCTCAGTACCCTAACAATCTCACTTTCATGTCCTAACATGTTTACTTCAGTATCCTAACAAACTCACTTCATTGTCCTAACATGTTTACCTCAGTGTCCTAACAAACTCACTCCCACGTCCTAACATGTTTACCTCAGTATCCTAACAATCTCACTTCCATGTCCTAACATGTTTAATTCAGTATCCTACAAACTCACTTCCACGTCCTAACATGTTTACCTCAATATCCTAACAAACTCACTTCCGCGTCCTAACATGTTTACCTCAATATCCTAACAAGCCCACTTCCACGTCCTAACATGTTTACCTCAGTATCCTAACAAACTCACTCCCACGTCCTAACATGTTTACCTCAGTATCCAAACAAACTCACTTCCACGTCCTAAAATGTTTACCTCAGTATCCTACAAACTCACTTCCACATCCTAACATGTTAACCTCAGTATCCAAACAAGGTCACTTCCGCGTCCTAACATGTTTACCTCAATATCCTACAATCTCACTTCCATGTCCTGCCATGTTTACCTCAATATCCTAACAAACTCACTTCCATGTCCTAACATGTTTACCTCAGTATCCTAACAAACTCACTCCCACGTCCTAACATGTTTACCTCAGTATCCAAACAAACTCACTTCCACGTCCTAACATGTTTACCTCAGTATCCTACAAACTCACTTCCACGTCCTAACATGTTTACCTCAGTATCCAAACAAGGTCACTTCCACGTCCTGACATGTTTACCTCAGTATCCTAACAAACTCACTTCCGCGTCCTAACATGTTTACCTCAGTATCCTACAATCTCACTTCCATGTCCTGACATGTTTACCTCAATATCCTAACAAGCCCACTTCCACGTCCTAACATGTTTACCTCAGTAGCCTAACAAACTCACTTCCGTGTCCTAACATGTTTACCTCAGTGTCCTAACAAACTCACTTCCGTGTCCGAACATGCTTACCTCAGTACCCTTCAATCTCACTTCCATGTCCTAACATGTTACCCCAGTATCCTAACAAACTGACTCCCACGTCCTAACACGTTTACCTCAGTATCCTAACAAACTCACTTCCGTGTCCTGACATGTTTACCTCAGTATCCTAACAAACTCACGTCCATGTCCTAACACGTTTACCTCCGTACCCTAACAAACTCACTCCCACATCCTAACATGTTTACCTCAGTATCCTAACAAACTCACTTCCTTGACCCAACATGTTTACCTCAGTGTCCTAACAAACTCACTCCCACATCCTAACATGTCTACCTCAGTATCCTAACAAACTCACTTCCGTGTCCCAACATGTTTACTCAGTATCCTAACAAGCCCACTTCCACGTCCTAACATGTTTACCTCAGTGTCCTAACAAACTCACTCCCACATCCTAACATGTTTACCTCAGTATCCTATCAAGCTCACTCCCACATCCTAACATGTTTACCTCAGTATCCTAACAAACTCACTTCCACGTCCTGACATGTTTACCTCAGTATCCAAACAAACTCACTTCTGTGTCCTGACATGTTTACCTCAGTGTCCTAACAAACTCACTCCCACATCCTAACATGTTTACCTCAGTATTCTAACAAGCTCACTTCCACGTCCTAACATGTTTACCTCAGTATCCTAACAAGCTCACTTCCACGTCCTAACATGTTTACCTCAGTATCCTAACAAACTTACTCCCACGTTCTAACATGTTTACCTCAGTATCCTAACAAACTCACTTCCACGTCCTAACATGTTTACCTCAGTATCCAAACAAACTCACTTCCGTGTCCTGACATGTTCCCCTCAGTATCCTGACAAACTCACTTTCGTGTCCTGACATGTTCACCTCAGTACCCTTCAAACTCACTTCCACCTCCTAACACGTTTACCTCAGTATCCTAACAAACTCACTTCCGTGTCCTAACATGCTTACCTCTGAAACACTGTCATGTCCTAACACGTTCGCCCCGTATCACTTCCATGCCCTAACATATGCGCCTCTGTCTCTTAAGAAATTAACTTGCATGTCCTACCTAACCAGCTTCCTCCAAGATGCTAAGAAATGCAATAAATTGATTTTATTTGCCCATGCCCTCACAAGGTAACATTCAGACCATACCCCCATATGTTAACATACATGCCCTGCATGTTACAATTCAGCCCATGCCCTCACAAGGTAACATCAGACCATAACCCCACGCATTAACATACATGCCTTACGTGTTACAGTTCAGCCCATGCCCTCACAAGGTAACATTCAGACCATGCTCCCACATATTAACATACATGCCCTACGTGTGCCCATGCCCTCAAGGGGTAACATTCAGACCATGCCCCCAAGCATTAACATACATGCCCTATGTGTGCCCATGCCCTCACAAGGTAACATTCAGACCATGACCCAAACATTAACATACATGCCTTAAGTGTCACAATTCTGCCTATGCCGTCACAAGGTAACATTCAGACCATGGCCCACACATTAACATACATGCTCTACGTGTTACAGTTCAGCCCATGCCCTCACAATGTAACATTCACCATGCCCCCACACATTAACATACATGCCTTACATGGGCCCATGCCCGCACAAGGTAACATTCAGATCGTGTCCCCACACATTAACATCAATGCCCTACATGTTACAATTCAGCTCATGCCGTCACATGTTAACATTCAGACCGTGCCCTCAGATGTTAATATTGAGCCCTTACCCTCATATGTTAACATTCAGACCATGCCTTCACATGTTAATAATCAATCTATGCCCTTGTTGTCACATGTAAACATTCCGCCCAGGGACTCAAATGTTAACATTCAGTCAACACGCTCACATATTACATTTCACCCATGCCATACGTGTCAACATTGGGACCATGCTCTCACACATGAATATGCAGCGAACGCCCTATACGTAGGCATCCAGCTGATGACGTCACGTGTTAACAATCAGCCTCTGCCCTCACACATTCACTTCTGTGCGCTATCATTGTCTGTCCCGTCTTAACACACTCTGTTCTGTGCTGAAACGAAGCCGCTTTCATACCCAAATACTCTGGCTTCTGCTTTGAAAACCTGTGTCCAGACCCTTGCACTTTCAGTTCTATACCCTAACCCGTGTCATTCCATGCATCACAGCATTCACTCTCATGCTACGGGACACCCACATGCATGCTCTAGCACACTCCACTTCCTGCGCGCCCCAACACATTCGGTGTACACACTCACACATTCAGTTTCATACTGTGAAATAGTCACTTACATTCCCTACAACTTTCACCTCCATACTGTAACACACTCACTTCAGTATCCTAGCACATTCACTTCCGTGCTGTAACGCACTCACTTTAGTATCCTAGCACATTCACTTTCGTGCCGTAACGCACTCATTTCAGTATCCTAGCACATTCACTTCCATGCCGTAACGCACTCACTTCAGTATCCTAGCACATCCGCTTCCGTGCTGTAACGCACTCACTTCGGTATCCTAGCACATTCACTCCCTGCTGTAACGCACTCACTTTGGTGTCCTAGGACATTCACTTCCGTGCTGTAACACACTCATGTCAGTATCCTAACACATTCACTTCTGTGCTGTAACGCACTCACTTCAGTAACGCACTCACGTCAGTATCCTAGCACATTCACTTCCGTGCTGTAACTGACTCACTTCAGTATCCTAGCACATTCACTTCTGTGCTGTAACACACTCACGTCAGTATCCTAGCACATTCACTTCCGTGCTGTAACGGACTCACTTCAGTATCATAGCACATCCGCTTCCGTGCTGTAACGGACTCACTTCAGTATCCTAGCACATTCACTTCCGTGCTGTAATGCACTCACTTTAGTATCCATGCACATTCACATCCGTGCTGTAACGCACTCACTTTAGTATCCTAGCACATTCACTTCCGTTCTGTAACGCACTCACTTTAATATCCTAGCACATTCGCACTCTCGTCAGTATCCTAGCACATTCACTTCCATGCTGTAACGCACTCACTTTAGTATCCTAGCACATTCACTTCCGTGCTGTAACGGACTCACTTTAGTATCCTAGCACATTCACTTCTGTGCTGTAACACCCTCACTTTAGTATCCTAGCACATTCACTCCTGTGCTGTAACTCACTCACGTCAGTATCCTAGCACATTCACTTCCGTGCTGTAAAGCACTCTCATCAGTATCCTAGCACTTTCACTTCCGTGCTGTAACGCAATCACTTCAGTATCCTAGCACATTCACTTCCGTGCTGTAACGCAATCACTTCAGTATCCTAGCACATTCACTTCCGTGCTGTTACACACTCACTTTGGTATACTAGCACATTCACTTCTGTGCCGTAACGCACTCACTTCAGTATCCTAGCACTTTCACTTCCGTGCTGTAACGCAATCACTTCAGTATCCTAGCACATTCACTTCCGTGCTGTAACGCAATCACTTCAGTATCCTAGCACATTCACTTCCGTGCTGTAACGCACTCACGTCAGTATCCTAGCACATTCACTTCCGTGCTGTACCGCGCTCACTTTAGTCTCCTAGCACATTCACTTCTGTGCCGTAACACACTCACTTCAGTATCCTAGCACTTTCACTTCTGTGCTGTAACGCAATCACTTCAGTATCCTAGCACTTTCACTTCTGTGCTGTAATGCACTCACTTCAGTATCCTAGCACTTTCACTTCCGTGCTGTAACGCAATCACTTCAGTATCCTAGCACATTCACTTCCGTGCTGTAATGCACTCACTTTAGTATCCTAGCACATTCACTTCCGTGCTGTAACGCACTCACTTTAGTCTCCTAGCACATTCACTTCTGTGCTGTAACACCCTCACTTTAGTCTCCTAGCACATTCACTTCTGTGCTGTAACGCACTCACTTCAGTATCCTAGCCCTTTCACTTCCGTGCTGTAACGCAATCACTTCAGTATCCTAGCACATTCACTTCCGTGCTGTAACGTACTCGTTTTGGTATCCTAGCACATACTTCAGTGCTGTAACGCACTCACTAATGTATCCTAGCACATTCACTTCTGTGCCGTAACGCACTCACTTCAGTATCCTAGCACTTTTACTTCTGTGCTGTAACGCAATCACTTCAGTATCCTGTCACATTCACTTTCGTGCTGTAACGTACTCATTTTGGTATCCTAGCACATTCACTTCAGTGCTGTAACGCACTCACTAATGTATCCTAGCACATTCACTTCCGTGCTGTAACGCACTCACTTCAGTATCCTAGCACATTCACTTCTGTGCTGTAACGCACTCATGTCAGAATCCTAGCACATTCAATTCCGGGCTGTAACGCAGTCATTTCAGTATCCTAGCACATTCACTTCCGTGCTGTAATGCACTCACTTTAGTATCCTAGCACATTCACTTCCGTGCTGTAACGCACTCACTTTAGTCTCCTAGCACATTCACTTCTGTGCTGTAACACCCTCACTTTAGTCTCCTAGCACATTCACTTCTGTGCTGTAACGCACTCACTTCAGTATCCTAGCCCTTTCACTTCCGTGCTGTAACGCAATCACTTCAGTATCCTAGCACATTCACTTCCGTGCTGTAACGTACTCGTTTTGGTATCCTAGCACATTCACTTCAGTGCTGTAACGCACTCACTAATGTATCCTAGCACATTCACTTCTGTGCCGTAACGCACTCACTTCAGTATCCTAGCACTTTTACTTCTGTGCTGTAACGCAATCACTTCAGTATCCTGTCACATTCACTTTCGTGCTGTAACGTACTCATTTTGGTATCCTAGCACATTCACTTCAGTGCTGTAACGCACTCACTAATGTATCCTAGCACATTCACTTCCGTGCTGTAACGCACTCACTTCAGTATCCTAGCACATTCACTTCTGTGCTGTAACGCACTCATGTCAGTATCCTAGCACATTCAATTCCGGGCTGTAACGCAGTCATTTCAGTATCCTAGCACATTCACTTCTGTGCTGTAACACACTCACGTCAGTATCCTAGCACATTCACTTCCGTGCTGTAACGGACTCACTTCAGTATCCTAGCACATTCTCTTCCGTGCTGTAACGCACTCACTTCAATATCCTAGCACATTCGCACTCTCGTCAGTATCCTAGCACATTCACTTCCGTGCTGTAACGCACTCACTTTAGTATCCTAGCACATTCACTTCCGTGCTGTAACGCACTCACTTTAGTATCCTAGCACATTCACTTCCGTGCTGTAACGGACTCACTTTAGTATCCTAGCACATTCACTTCTGTGCTGTAACACCCTCACTTTAGTATCCTAGCACATTCACTCCTGTGCTGTAACTCACTCACGTCAGTATCCTAGCACATTCACTTCCGTGCTGTAAAGCACTCTCGTCAGTATCCTAGCACATTCACTTCTGGGCTGTAATGCACTCACTTCAGTATCGTAGCACATTCACTTCTGTGCTGTAACGCACTCACTTCGGTATCCTAAACATTGACTTCCGTGCTGTTACACACTCACTTTGGTATACTAGCACATTCATTTCTGTGCCGTAACGCACTCACTTCAGTATCCTAGCACTTTCACTTCCGTGCTGTAACGCAATCACTTCAGTATCCTACCACATTCACTTCTGTGCTGTAACGCACTCACTTCAGTATCCTTGCACATTCACTTCCGTGCTGTAACGCACTCACTTCAGTATCCTAGCACATTCACTTCCGTGCTGTAATGCACTCACTTCAGTATCCTAGCACATTCACTTCTGTGCTGTAATACACTCACTTCAGTATCCTAGCACATTCACTTCTGGGCTGTAATGCACTCACTTCAGTATCGTAGCACATTCACTTCTGTGCTGTAACGCACTCACTTCGGTATCCTAAACATTGACTTCCGTGCTGTTACACACTCACTTTGGTATACTAGCACATTCACTTCTGTGCCGTAACGCACTCACTTCAGTATTCTAGCACTTTCACTTCCGTGCTGTAACGCAATCACTTCAGTATCCTAGCACATTCACTTCTCTGCTGTAACGGACTCACTTCAGTATCCTAGCACATTCACTTCCGTGCTGTGACGCACTCATGTCAGTATCCTAGCACATTCACTTCCGTGCTGTACCGCACTCACTTTAGTCTCCTACACTCACTTTAGTCTCCTAGCACATTCACTTCTGTGCCGTAACACACTCACTTCAGTATCCTAGCACTTTCACTTCTGTGCTGTAACGCAATCACTTCAGTATCCTAGCACTTTCACTTCTGTGCTGTAATACACTCACTTCAGTATTCTAGTAATTTCACTTCCGTGCTGTAACGCAATCACTTCAGTATCCTAGCACATTCACTTCTCTGCTGTAACGGACTCACTTCAGTATCCTAGCACATTCACTTCCGTGCTGTGACGCACTCATGTCAGTATCCTAGCACATTCACTTCCGTGCTGTACCGCACTCACTTTAGTCTCCTACACTCACTTTAGTCTCCTAGCACATTCACTTCTGTGCCGTAACACACTCACTTCAGTATCCTAGCACTTTCACTTCTGTGCTGTAACGCAATCACTTCAGTATCCTAGCACTTTCACTTCTGTGCTGTAATACACTCACTTCAGTATCCTAGCACTTTCACTTCCGTGCTGTAACGCAATCACTTCAGTATCCTAGCACATTCACTTCTGTGCTGTAATGCACTCACTTTAGTATCCTAGCACATTCACTTCCGTGCTGTAACGCACTCACTTTAGTCTCCTAGCACATTCACTTCTGTGCTGTAACGCACTCACTTCAGTATCCTAGCACTTTCACTTCCGTGCTGTAACGCAATCACTTCAGTATCCTAGCACATTCACTTCCGTGCTGTAACGTACTCATTTTGGTATCCTAGCACATTCACTTCAGTGCTGTAATGCACTCACTAATGTATCCTAGCACATTCACTTCTGTGCTGTAACGCACTCACTTCAGTATCCTAGCACATTCACTTCTGTGCCGTAACGCACTCACTTCAGTATCCTAGCACTTTCACTTCTGTGCTGTAACGCAATCACTTCAGTATCCTAGCACATTCACTTCCGTGCTGTAACGTACTCATTTTGGTATCCTAGCACATTCACTTCAGGGCTGTAATGCACTCACTAATGTATCCTAGCACATTCACTTCCGTGCTGTAAAGCACTCACTTCAGTATCCTAGCACATTCACTTCTGTGCTGTAACGCACTCACTTCAGTATCCCACCACATTCACTTCTTTGCTGTAACGCAGTCATTTCAGTGTCCTAGCACATTCACTTCCGTGCTGTAACGCACTCACTTCAGTATCCTAGCACATTCACTTCTGTGCTGTAATGCACTCACTTCAGTATCCTAGCACATTCACTTCTGTGCTGTAATACACTCACTTCAGTATCCTAGCACATTCACTTCTGTGCTGTAAAGCACTCACTTCAGTATCCTACCACATTCACTTCCGTGCTGTAACGGACTCACTTCAGTATCCTAGCACATTCACTTCCCTGCTGTAACGCACTCACTTCAGTATCCTAGCACATTCACTTCTGTGCTGTAATGCACACACTTCAGTATCCTACCACATTCACTTCCGTGCTGTAACGCACTCACTTCAGTATCCTAGCACATTCAATTCCGTGCTGTAACACACTCTCTTCCATGTCCTAAAATTTTCACTTTTGTGTCATAACGCATTCACTTCTGTGTCCTAACACACTCCAATGCTGTAAAGTACTCACTTCCGTGCCCTAACATAGTCGCTTCCATATCCTAACACGTGCATGCCCTAGCACACTCAAGTCCACATCCAAACACACTCACTTCCACAGCTTAGTACATTCAGTGCAAGTCCTAACACACTTGCGTACTGTAAAACGCTCACTTCCATGTCCTAAAACTTTCAGTTCCATAGCATAACACACACTTCTGTGACCTAATACATTCACTTCCAAGCCCTAACAATTTCCCTCTGCACCCTATCATGTTTGCTTCTCTGCCCTAACAAAGTCTGCTATGGCCTTTTCAACATACCCACTTCAACACACAAACACAACTAGTCTCCTAGCCTAACAGATGGACTTCCATAATATAACTAAAGCTCCCAGTTGTTACTGTTTTTTACAGATCAATACAGACAGAAAATAAAATGCTTCCTGTCAGTATTTATTTTTTAAAGCGGTAAAATACTGAAAGTTGTGCTTCTTGTGAGTGACTACCCACAATGTCTTTCATTTATTCCAGGACAACAGCTAAGCAGATAGGCCGCAAAGGGAGTTAAAAAAACAGGTTTAGAATTCCCTACAAACATATATTTGTAATATAATGCTAATACTTACCTGTGGGTTTAGTGTTTTGCTATTTTGGCTACCTAATTCTCCAAAACGCGTTGGGCATCAAAGTATGAGCACATGTTTATCAGTTAAATAAATGTCGATAAATACTACTTTACTACTCCATTTATTCTCAAAACACAAAATAAATATAGATAAGTACCAATAAGATGGCCAGAAAATAAATGTGGATCAATACAGATGGAAATATAAAAAAAAGTATATAAAACAGGGAGCTGTGAATATAATACATTCACTTAATGCAATAATAAATGGCTTCCATGACCAGACACATTCCTCCTATGGCTTGTCCCATTCACACACTGGGACTGTCTTCTTGTGATCGCCGTGTGATGATGTTTTATTCCTCCAATCCATGCCTTCATTAGTACTCACCATAAACACATTGACATCTCTTCAACTCCTGACACTCCAGGCATGCTCTGTGTAACTAAGGCCCATATTTACAAGGCCCTAGCCCCTCCTTGCGCCACACTAGCATCATTTTTTTTTACTCTAATGTAGCTCAACAAGGCAATTTTCACCCCGCCATATTTACAAAGTGGTACAATGCACGCATTGTACCACTTTGCGACCCGTTGCGCCTGCGTCAGGCATAATGTACACAAGGAGAGGTGGGGCGTTCCGACGCTAGGAGGTCCGCAAAAATGGCACTGTGAAATCTACAAGAATTTGACGTCATTTTTAGCACCTGCTCAATGCAGTTGTTAAAGTGACGCACCCATTTTAATCAACGGGCCTCCTTGCACATTGCTGCACTAGCTTCCAAATATTTGACCCTAGTGCAGCAAAGGGCCACAATAGCGTCAAACTGTTTGACGCTATTGGCCTAACGTGTGCCATAGTACGCTGTATTGTAAATACGGCGCACCCATGGTGTCGTCGGGTGGGATAGGGGTGAATCAAGAAAACTTACGCATCAGCACTGATGAGCCAAATTCTTGTAAATATGCCCCTAAGACTACTTATGATGTATTCCTCAATGCGAGCATTTCACCTGCTTCTAAATTAACACAGTGGTAACAGATATGGAACCCAAGACACCTAAATCACCAAAGAGCTATACTTTCTATAGGCTGGACACTGGCTGAGCTACCACTGGCCTGGAGTGGGCTGTACCGCAATCCGGATTGGACCTGGATGTGAACTGGGCTGAGTGTAGCTGGGTGAGACTGGGCTTTTTGACCAGGATGGTGTCTAGGGCTGGATCTGGGCTGACTGGGCGAGGCTCCAGGGAAGGCAGGTCTTGAGTGTGGGCTGGGCTGCTGGCTGAGTGGGCTGACATGCTTGAGACCTCCACGTCCGCCTCTGCTTTCTTTTTTATGCAGATAGCTCTGCAGTAATGGTGATCTCTGCACACAATTTTTTATCCTGTTAAAAATTATATATAACTATTATTTTGTTTGTTTAAAATGTAAAACTAAATGAAAATAACAAAAATAAATGAAACGTTTACATTTCGATTACATTTTTTTCAAACATCTAAATAAAATGTCTTACATGTTAATTGAGGGAAGGATTTATTTTCAATTACTGTTTAAAAGTTATTTTATGTAAACTAAATTATTTAATTTAAATTAATATGTTACAACTAGAAATGTGACTATATACATGTATATGTATTACCTTTGTGATTTGGGCCCCCAGTGAGGTATTTCACTGTAGCTACTTATAAACTGCTTGATAGCACTCCCATATTAATTAATACTCTTTTCTAATGAGTGGCAAGAACCACATGCCATGAGATCTCCAGCACTAGCAGAGAAAGTACTTAACTGGTAAAACTACTGAAATGCGAGTGAAATTAACTCATTGAAGGGGATCTCCCATGATGCATTGCGTGGGGGCAGCTGGTGTAAAAGGTTCTTTTGCGCATTAGACACCTTTATAAAGCAATTTTATTTTGCAGGCGTGTTTTGAAGACTTTGTGTAAAAGCAACCTCGATTCTTCAAAGTGGAGGGAGCAGGCCCAGGCGCACAGACCCTCCCCTTCCGTGGACCTCGCGCGCCTCCCTGGCTTCCGGCCCACGGCGACATCCCATTGGCTGGGAGTGACGCCAGGCCGGTGGTGGGTAGTGGGCATGCATGAGAATCAAGCCCCTTTCAGGCCTGGGAGCCGTTGCCATGGCGAGGCCATGCCAGGCTGATGGCACAAAAGAGGCCCATGGCCCAGCCAAGAGTCCCACAAGAAACGCAATATTCGGCCTTTATTGAAAAAGCAGGAAAATTGTTCAATTAACGCCCGCAGGCCTTGAAAAACACTTCATTTTGGCATGGGCTCCTTGACGGTGTGACTGGCGGGGTTACACAAAGCGCCCCTCAGAGTTTAATATGATGTTCTGATCTCTACAAACAGAGAGGCCTTCTCCGTGAGGTACCAGGCCAGGGAATGACACGCACGGTTTATTGCTTTGGTTGTCCGGGTGATTCTCTGGTGAAAACCCTTCTTTTTTAATTTTTTTTAATTTTTACATTTGCCCCTGTAGGCTACATATTTGTAGGCACAGCAGGCAAGCGTGGACATAAAGTTAACCCTCGCAAGAAGCCAAAGACCGAATCCATGATTGGTGCAAAGTAAAGACTTAAAAAACACAAGACCATGGGCATGGCTATCACTAGTGAAGCAGGTATAGTGGCACCGGGCACAGTGTTTTGAGGGTCCCACCGTGTCGCAATATGTGTTGCTGCGTTTTTAGTAACTTTTGATTAGTGTAACCTAGAAATGCTTTTTTTTGTTGAAATCTGTAAATTATGCAGCAGGCGATGTATTGTGTGGTAAATGCAGCAAATCAGCAATTATGAGGAAAACCAAGAGGCTGCAGAATTGCATTATTTCAGAGGCCTTGCACGAGAGTCTATGGCACTCTTACTACGCCAATGCAGAAGATCACACAATTTGGCGAAACCATGAGAGCACAGTTGTTTCTAGATTACAGGAAAACAGAGTATAGTAGCGACGTCAAACTCGACGCAAACTCTCAAAGATAAACCGGTCTCTTGATGAGTCACATCTTCAGCGGGTACTCTGTCCTCTTGCGAGTAATCTGGAGAATGGGTTTCGGATTGAAGTACAACAGTTTATCATTCACATGCATGGCCAGTTCCAAATTCAGCAAGGCTGACATGAAATCAACACCCAGGGTTAAAAATATAAATATATTGTTCGGTTTTTATCCATTTAAAATCAGCCTAGTCAGGAATGCAAATTTCTTTTTAACTAGTTGCTAAGTTTGGAACCGGGGGGATCTGGGTTCGAAGTGCAACCTTGGCACGTCACTGAAAATCGTGTGATACTGGGCAAATCAATGAATCTCCCTCTGACGGAAGTGGAAACCTGAGAAGTGCAATTGCAGATAAATGAAATGTGAATGTGTGTTTCAAAGATGCAAACACCCCACTCGATGTTCACTGTCTCCCCTCACAATGAAGGGCGCTCTCCTGCCCGAGGCTAGGAACGTGTTATATAAATGCCTTTGCTTACATACGACATTGTTTTACTCACAATTTGTAATTGCCAGAATATGGGTATTTTTATATCATGACTTAAAACATTTTTGGGGATCACATAAAAAAGTTTTTTTTTTGTAATAGCAGTGCATTGTGGGTCACTCCTGTCCCCAAGTACCATGAGCCTACTAAGAGCTGCATCAGCCATCACGAATATTTGTAGCAAAACCTCTAGTAGCCTGCAGTGCTGGGCATCACCCAAGAGGTCACCTCGTAAGGCTGAGGAGACCTCACTCACATCCTTACATGCTCTCACTGCCAAACTGATAGCCTCCGCGGTCCTACCTAATCCCCCACCCCACCTACTCTCATGGGTGCCTGTGCACCTTCTCTGCTGTGGTGTGCCTGCACGAGCCACCCGGATACGTCTTCAGATGAAGCCATTCACTCTCAGCGCCTTACTTCCTTACAAGGAGCTACAAGGCACAGTCCTACGAACACACTCACACACAGAAGCTCGCCAATGCAATTTCAAAAGCATCCTCACACACATGCAGACACTCACCCGCAATCATGTTTCATGGACACTCACACACACTCATTTCGGTACACATAAGTTCCTCAGTCTAACATACAACACATATACAGTTTCCATTCATCAGTCACTGATACAAATATGCACACAAATTATCTTTCACTTTCTCTCACACTGCATAACTATGTCACATCCCAACAGCAGTTTAAAGTACTCTCAACACCAAACATGCAGAGTTTCCTCTACAGCAGCGCTGCCAGTCCGGACCCCCAGCCTGCCCATCAGCGCAACATTGATACCTGCCGGAGAGAAGCATGCGCTCTATTTGTCTTTCTTTTATTTCTGTTGTGGCTTATGGAACGCACTGAATGGCTAAGGATTAATAGCTTGGTTGTCTTTCTTCTATTTCTATGGACCTTTATTGAAATTTTAAGACAGACTGTTCAGCTGCCTCCCTCTGCTAGGTAAATGAATGTGGCTGCAGACCTGAACTGGAACAGTCTGGGGGGGTGGTAAAGAGTTCCGCTTCCGTGGCATAAGTGCTGTGGTGCCTGCTGGCAACTACAGACACAATTTAAGTCCTTCTTTTGAACATGAGCAGTTATGCAGTGGAATCTTGTAAAGTTGAAGCACCCAGAGGTGTGCTGAGGTGAAGCAGTGAGAGGTGCGCTGAGGTGAAGCGGTCAGAGGTGCGCTGAGGTGAAGCTGAAGCAGTCAGAGGTGCGCAGAGGTGACGATGAGCAGTGAGAGGTGCGCTGAGGGGGAAATGAAGCAGTGAGGTGCCCAGAAGGGAAGCTGAAGCAGTCAGAGGAGCGCCAAGGTGAAGCTGGAGAAGTGAGAAGAATGCTAGGCTGAAGCACTGAAGTGAAGCTGAAGCATTCAGAGGTGCGCTGAAGTGAAGCTGAAGCAGTCAGAGGTGCACTGAGGTGAAGCTGAAACAGTGAGAGGTGCGCTTGAGGTGAAGATGAAGTAGTCAGGTGCACTGAAGTGAAGCTGAAGCAGTCAGAGGTGCACTGAGGTGAGGCTGAAACAGTGAGAGGTGTGCTTGAGGTGTAGATGAAGCAGTCAGGTGCGCTGAAGTGAAGCTGAAGCAGTGAGAGGTGCACTGAGGTGAAGCTGAAACAGTGAGAGGTGCGCTTGAGGTGAAGCTGAAGCAGCCAGAGGTGCACTGAAGTGAAGCTGAAGCAGCCAGAGGTGCACTGAAGTGAAGCTGAAGCAGTCAGAGGTGCGCTGAAGTGAAGCTGAAGCAGTCAGAGGTGCGCTGAAGTGAAGCTGAAGCAGTGAGAGGTGCACTGAGGTGAAGCTGAAACAGTGAGAGGTGCGCTTGAGGTGAAGCTGAAGCAGCCAGAGGTGCACTGAAGTGAAGCTGAAGCAGCCAGAGGTGCACTGAAGTGAAGCTGAAGCAGTCAGAGGTGCGCTGAAGTGAAGCTGAAGCAGTCAGAGGTGCGCTGAAGTGAAGCTGAAGCAGCGAGAGGTGCGCTGAGGTGAGGCTGAAACAGCGAGAGGTGCGATTGAGGTGAAGATGAAGCAGTCAGGTGCGCTGAAGTGAAGCTGAAGCAGCGAGAGGTGTGCTGAGGTGAGGCTGAAACAGTGAGAGATGCGCTTGAGGTGAAGCTGAAGCACTCAGAGGTGCGCTGAAGTAAAGCTGAAGCAGTGAGAGGTGCGCTGAGGTGAGGCTGAAACAGTAAGAGGTGCGCTGAGGTGACGGTGAAGCAGTCAGAGGTGCGCTGAGGTGAAGCCGTAGCAGTGAGATGCGCTGATGTGAAGCCAAAGCAGTGAGAGGTGCGCTGAGGTGAAGATGAAGCAGTGAGAGGTGCGCTGAGGTGAAGATGAAGCAGTGAGAGGTGTGCTGAGGTGAAGATGAAGCAGTGATAGGTGTGCTGAGGGGGCGATGAAGCAGTGAGAGGTGCGCTGAGGTGAAGATGAAGTAGTGAGAGGTGTGCTGAGGGGGCGATGAAGCAGTGAGAGGTGTGCTGAGGGGGCGATGAAGCAGTGAGGTGCCCAGAAGTGAAGATGAAGCAGTCAGAGGTGCACTAAGGTGAAGCTGAAGGAGTGAGAAGAGTGCCAGGCTGAAGCAGAGGTGCGCGGAAGTGAAGCAGAACCAGTGAGAGGTGTGCTGAGGTGAAGCTGAAGCAGCGAGAGGTGTGCTGAGGTGAAGCTGAAGCAGTCAGGGGTGTGCTGCAGTGAAGCTGAAGCAGTGAGATGCGCTGATGTGAAGCGGAAGCAGTCAGGTGCGCTGAAGTGAAGCTGAAGCAGTTAGAGGTATGCTAAGATGAAGCTGAAGCAGTCATGGGTGTGCTGCAGTGAAGCTGAAGCAGTCAGAGGTTCGTTGAGTGGAAGATGAAGCTCAGAGGTGCACTGAGGTGAAGCTGAGGCAGTGAGAGATGTACTGAGATGACGCTGAAGCAGTCAGAGGTTCGTTGAGTTGAAGATGAAGGTCAGAGGTGCACTGAAGTGAAGCTGAAGCACTGAGAAGTGCACTGAGGAGAAGCTGAAGCAGTCAGTGCTGCGCTGAGGTGAAGCTAAAGCAGTTCAAGGTACATTGAGGTGAAGCTGAAGCAGTTCGAGGTGCGCTGAGGTGAAGCTGAAGCAGTGAGATGCGCTGATGTGAAGATGAATCCGTCAGGTGCGCTAAGGTGAAGATGAAACAGCAAGAGGTGCGCTGAGGTGAAGCTGAAGCAGCAAGAGGTGCGCTGAGGTGAAGCTGAAGCAGCGAGAGGTGCGCTGAGGTGAAGCTGAAGCAGCGAGAGGTGCGCTGAGGTGAAGTTAAAACAGCGAGAGGTGTGCTGAGGTGAAGTTAAAACAGCGAGAGGTGCGCTGAGGTGTATATGAAGCAGTCAGGTGCGCTGATGTGAAAATGAAAGATTCAGAGGTGCGCTAAGGTGAAGATGAAGCAGTGAGAGGTGCGATGAAGTAAAGCTTAAGTAGTCAAATGTGTGATGATGTCAAGTTGTAGCTTCAACAGATGTACATTATGCGAGGCAGCCACAGTTGGGGGTGTGTCTAGAAGAAGCTGGAACAGTAAGAGTAATGTTAATATTCAGCAGTAGAAGTGTCTCGAGGTGAACTAACAGCAGCCACAGACGCAACAGCAGAGATCAAAGGAGCTCCAAGGCTAGGTAGCAGTGGCCAGAGAGGCAGCAGCAGAAGTCAAATGTGCTCCAAGGTGAAGCTGCTGGAGAGAGCGCTGTGGCGATGCGTCAGCCATCAGAGGTGCCACAGCTGGGGGTGTTTGGAGTTGAAGTTGCAGTGGCCAGAGATGCTCTAATGTGTGTGCAACAGTCACATGTACATCAGATGGGGCTGCATCAGCTGGGGGTGGTTATCTTTAACTGATCCTTTTAACCCTCTTACCGGCATAGAATGGAGTGGTGTAGAGTGTTGTGGCGTAGAGTGGAGTAGAGTAGGTTAGGGTAGAGTAACATAGACTGGAGTAGCGTAGACTGGAGTAGAGTGTTGCAGATTGGAGTAGTGTTGTGGAGTGCAGTGGCACAGAGCAGAGTGGCATGGCAAAAGGGGAGTAGAGTGTCAGAGTGTCATGGAGTCAAGGGTGTGGTAGTGCATTGCCATTACAGACAACACATTTTCAATTGAAATTACCATTACATTTGCACAGACATACAGTTGTACTGATAAAATTATAGAGTGTACAATTTGTGGAAATGGCATCACCTAGTGTATTGATTTGATTGTATTAAAATATTTGTTTCTACCATGCTTCAGAATTATAAAAATTAGCTTCATTAGTGCTTTTCTAATTCTGATATATTCTGAAATATTTTCACTGTTCATTTACAGACATTTACATTGTGTTGTTTGCTAGGAAAGAATAACATTATATGCCTTTCTCCAGCATACTGACAGTATCCAGCATGAGTGTCACTTAAATCCACTCCCTTTGAAGTCAGCGAAAGTAAACACCGAGCTTCCTCGGAAGACAGAGCCCAACACTTGACCTCTGTCTTTGAATGAACAGCAAATGTGACAAGATAAGAACAAAATGTAAAGGCCTGTTTACAGAAAATAAGCACTCTTGGAAGAATACAGTAAATAAGCTATGCTCCACAGGAGGGACAAAGACAGCTGGACAGCCTCAAATAAGTAAAACCAGCAAATAGAAAGCAAGTAACTGGTACAAAACACAAAGCCATTTGTAAGCAATGAGCAGAATGCATTCTCAGGGAATCTTTCCGAATGTCCTCAAGAAGGTTTGCAAACCAGATAGCTGTGTGGTAGGCTTCAACCTAAAAAGTGGTGGTCATGAGCAGGCTGGTCTAGATTTGAATATCTTTCTTTTGCAGTAAATGCAGAGTTTGGGTCCTTCTGTCTCATGGACTGGACTTGCATCAGGCTCTGCCCTTCAGCTCCTAGAAGGCCCGTAGTAGGTTCAACTACTGAGAAACCAGGCGAGGCCCTAAAGAGTCTCAGAGAAGCCCTATTGTAGCAGTCTATGCTCTTGTATCTCCAGGCCAGGTGGTGTAGAAGGCACTACTTTGTGCCTCCTGGACTCACCACGCTGAAGCAGGCTCTGCTTCCTGAGTCTCCAGCCCAGGCCCTGCAGAAGGCTCACTCCTCAGGTCTTCAGGGCAGGCTCTGCAGCAGGCTCCCTCCACCAGTCTCCGGGCTGGTCCTGCAGCAGGCTCACTCCTAAGGTCTCCGTACAGGGCCCTGCAGCATGCTCACTCCACCGGTCTGCAGGCCGGCCCTGCAGCAGGCTCACTCCCAGTTCCTCATATCTGGGCCTGCAGCAGGCTCACTCCCCAGGTCTGCAGGCTGGTCCTGCAGCAGGCTCACTCCCCAGGTCTGTAGGCTGGTCCTGCAGCAGGCTCATTCCCCAGGTCTCCATACCAGGTCCTGCAGCAGGCTCCCTCCAACGGTCTCCAGGTAGGTCCTGCAGCAGGCTCACTCCCAGTTCTTCATATCTGGCCCTGCAGCAGGCTCACTCCCCAGGTCTGCAGGCTGGTCCTGCAGCAGGCTCATTCCCCAGGTCTCCATACCAGGGCCTGCAGCAGGCTCCCTCCACCAGTCTCTGGGCTGGTCCTGCAGCAGGCTCACTCCTAAGGTCTCCGTACCGGGCCCTGTAGCAGGCTCCCTCCACCGGTCTCCAGGTCCGCCCTGCAGCAGGCTCACTCCCAGTTGCTCATATCTGGCCCTGCAGCGGGCTCACTCCCCAGGTCTGCAGGCTGGTCCTGCAGCAGGCTCATTCTCCTGGTCTCCATACCAGGTCGTAAAGCAGGCTCCCTCCACCGGTCTCCAGGTCGGTCCTGCAGCAGGCTCACTCCCAGTTCTTCATATCGGACCCTGCAGCAGGCTCACTCCCCAGGTCTCCAGGCTGGTCCACAGCAGCCTCACTCCCCAGGTCTCCAGGCCAGTCCTGCAGGAGGCTAACTCCACCAG
Organism: Pleurodeles waltl; assembly: GCF_031143425.1. NCBI lineage: Eukaryota > Metazoa > Chordata > Amphibia > Caudata > Salamandridae > Pleurodeles > Pleurodeles waltl. The sequence goes on from NC_090444.1 coordinate 85,811,882, forward strand.
TCTCCAGGCTGGTCATGCAGCAGGCTCACACCCCAGGTCTCCAAGCTGGATCTGCAGCGGGCTCACTCCACCAGTCTCCAGGACGGCCCTGCAGCAGGCTCACACCCCAGGTCTCCAGGCTGGTCCTGCAGCAGGCTCACACCCCAGGTCTCGGCCGGTCCTGCAGCAGGCTCACACCCCAGGTCTCCAGGTTGGCCCTGCAGCAGGATCACACCCCAGGTCTCCGGGCTGGTCCTGCAGCAGGCTCACACCCCAGGTCTCCAGGCTGGTCCTGCAGCAGGCTCACACCCCAGGTCTCGGCCGGTCCTGCAGCAGGCTCACACCCCAGGTCTCCAGGTTGGCCCTGCAGCAGGCTCACACCCCAGGTCTCCGGGCTGGTCCTGCAACAGGCTCACACCCCAGGTCTCGGCCGGTCCTGCAACAGGCTCACACCCCAGGTCTCCAGGCTGGTCCTGCAGCAGGCTCACACCCCAGGTCTCGGCCGGTCCTGCAGCAGGCTCACACCCCAGGTCTCCGGGCTGGTCCTGCAACAGGCTCACACCCCAGGTCTCGGCCGGTCCTGCAACAGCTCACACCCCAGGTCTCCAGGCTGGTCCACAGCAGCCTCACTCCCCAGGTCTCCAGGCCAGTCCTGCAGCAGGCTGTGCCCTCCTGCATCCATGCAACAGCAGAGTCTGGTACTGCATAATGGAATTAAACTTCGCCGCTCCCATTAACGGAGCCCAAAGTGGGCCCCTGGGAGCGGCCTCTGCGGATCAGAAAACGATTGGCAATAAATAGGACGTGCTCTCCTCTGACATCGCCCTCCTCTAATGGGGCTGTGCAGACCACTCTGCACACCAGGCTTTCCACTGCCCTTCTCAGCCCCTCCTTCCCGCACATCTCCCTGGTGCACTGCACCCACAGACATGTCCTCTTCCGGGGGCGTGTGGCCCAGGAGCAGAGGGGGCATTTCCTGAAAGTCAGTCGACCCCCCTCCCCGTCTGATTATTCCACATATTTTAGTAACCCCAAGGGCGGGGGGCAGCTGTGAGGCAGGAGATGGAGACCCAGTGCCCCTTTCCCTGAGAGCTTTAAGTGTGTGGCGACCCCTAGTGGCTGTTAGCATGTGTCCTGGTCAGCAATACCGCCCTATTTCATGCTTTTTTTTTTTCTTTCAAAAATATTATTTTCCTGTTTTGAAGGAGCTTTGGTGAGGACCAAGTTATTGACACTATATTGTTCCACGCTGTTCCAGTCCAAAACAGTCCAAAATATTCTAATACATTTTGGACTCTTTTCGCAGCTGGTTTTCATTGAAAATGTCAAACAATATATAAATATATATATATATATATATATATATATATATATATATATATATATATATATATTCAAAAAACTGAGCTGTACCCTGAATTACGGACACCAAAGTACTCACACTCCATGGCTAGTTTGCGGAAATAGTTTATTCAATAGCGACGTGTTTGGATCTGAAGGAGATATTCTTCTCGGCCAATACACAGAACAGTGTGCACGACCAACTTTAAAAACAAAATGTATCCCACAACGAAGAAAATAGTGAAAAGACTGATTTTGAATCCGTCTTTCGTAAGAAAGCACCAATTGCACATAACATGTCATAATAATACATAAAGTAATCCTAAAAAGACAAAAAAGGGGAGTGTAAACTAAACAACTTAATTTTCACATTTTATATGGAACACAGCATTCCGTTTCCCAAACTAGGCCATATGGCCAATGCCTAAATAATTTCAAATATTTATCACGTCCTATCATATACTAACGTAGAGCTGAATAGCCCACATTGTATAAATATCCACACATATTTCATATGGAAAGGACACTTATTGGTCTTTATAAGGGAACAACCACCTTAGCAAAACGATATATAATTTCACATAGGGGGTCATTCTGACCCTGGCGGTCTTGGACCGCCAGGGTCGCGAATGACGGAAGCACCGCCAACAGGCTGGCGGTGCTTCCAAAGCCATTCTGACCGTGGTGGTTTCCCGCCGTTTTTGCCCCGGCTGGGAGAATCCTCCAGGGCAGCGCTGCAAGCAGCGCTGCCCTGGGGATTCTGACCCCCGTACCGCCAGCCTGTTTCTGGCGGTTTTCACCGCCAGGAAGAGGCTGGCGGTAAGGGGTGTCCTGGGGCCCCTGGGGGCCCCTGCACTGCCCATGCCACTGGCCCCTAACAGGGCCCCATGAAGCTTTTCATTGTCTGCCTAGCAGACAGTGAAAAGCGCGACGGGTGCAACTGCAACCGTCGCACAGCCGCAACACCACATTCGGAGCCGGCTCCTGTGTTGCGGCCCTCATTCCCGCTGGGCCGGCGGGCACTAACATGGTTAGCACCCGCCGGCCCAGCGGGAATGTTGGAATGGGGGCAGCGATATTTTGGCCGCGTGGCGGCCAAATGGCGGTTCCCTCCTGGCAGGCGGCGAATGACCCCCATAGTTTCCAGAGTTCCTGATTTTAAATGTTAAGGTCAATGTCAAGTGGCCATTCAGTCGGATTTTATATGTAAATCTATGCTAAAAATCCATCTCCTACCTAAAGTGATCCGCTATCAAAACCACCTCAAAACACACATTAAAAATACAGTGCAACACATAGGGCCTGATTACAACTTTGGAGGAGGTGTTAATCCGTCCCAAAAGTGACGGTAAAGTGACGGATATACCACCAGCCGTATTACGAGTCCATTATATCCTATGGAACTCGTAATACGGCTGGTGGTATATCCGTCACATTTGGGACGGATTAACACCTCCTCCAAAGTTGTAATCAGGCCCTTAATGTGAATTAAATAAACATCTTCTCATTGACTGCCTGCATCTTTTCCACTTGACTTGACAGCTGTCAGAAACTGGACTTTGTTTGCTTTTGCTTGGTAAGAGCCGTCAGCTCCCACCAAGAAAAAGCAAACAGCTATGTCCTGGGGTGTGCACCCCAGGACATAGCAGGAGCCTGCCCTGGGGTGTACCGGTCCCCATGTCCATCAGTGGCTCCTCGTGGGGGGCTGCGTGGCCCCCTCCAACCAGCATAACTTTGGGGAGGTGGTGGTCACTGGGTTTCAGGGGTCAGAAACTGACCCCTTCATTGTTTTATTGAAGCCCCCAGAGGTGTCAGTCCCCAGGCGTCCGCGGGGCGGCAGGCAGGCCCCACTGTTATATTTGTAAAAGCCCTGGGGAGGTGGCGGTCCCCGGGGTGCGGGAGGCTTGCGCGCCCCGCACCACATTAGTTTCGTGCCCCAGGGAGCTCGCGGTCCCCAGGGCTGCGGGTGGCCCCCCTGCATCAGATTTATTTAGTGCCCTGGGGAGGTGGCGGTCCCCAGGGCTCCGGGGGGGGGGCGGGTGGCCCCACTATGTATCATTCTTTTAAAGCCTCAGGGAAGTGGCGGTCCCCAGGACTGCAGTGGAACCAGAGGGCCCCCCCACACATTAAAAATGTAAATGCCCCCAGGACCTGGCCCACCTGGGGGCATCACCGAAACAAGCGCAGGAGCCTGCACTTGGTTTTTGCAGCAACATTGAAAAAAAAATGGGACCCACCGCTGGAGCTTAGGAGTCAGGGTGTCCCCACCTGCACCTTTTTTCCCATTTTTTAGTGGGACTCAGCTGAAGCTGAGTCCCAAGATGGCTGCCAACCCTTCCTGGTTTGAAGAGTTGGCAGCCAATCAGAGCTGTGCATTTTTCTGCATGAACTTGTCTTTTTTTGCAAATCATCATGAAGGATCACCGGCCCTAGATATACAAATGTATTTTCCTTTTCATATCTCTAAAAATACTGAACAGATTTACACCAAATAAGTGAAAGTGTAATCTGTGTACTGAAAGCTAGGGTTCTGCCTTATTTGGTGTTTTTCTGTCTAATGGTTCGGGCTGTAGTTGTGCCTAAAGGTCCTCTGGGAATTATCATGGGAAGCACAACTTTTTTGCCCCCTCTTTTTCTCGGCCCCGCTTAACGGATCACCCTAAAACTTTCCGCGTGCAACAAGAATCACAGGGTATTTTTTTTTTTTTTTTAAATGTGTGAAGATTCGTCAAACAGTGCCAAAGATATAGGTAAGTCAAAAACGCTTTTTCTATGGAAACATGGTCCTAACTATAACTACCTAGTGGCGATCGCAACTGGTAAATATATATATATATATATATATATATATATATATATATATATATATATATATATATATATATATATATGTTAGAGAGCTTTACTAATTTAAAAGGTTACGAAAGAAATTCAGGAAGATCCAAAAAATAAACAATAACATTCTTTTTGAACAACAGAACTAGTGGACTTGGCTATGCAATGAAAGGGAATTAAATCAGTCACAATATATTCAGAAAGCAGACAGGTGACAAGAAGGTCATACGGAACATAGGAGCCCTACAGAGAAGGGTAGAGAATGAGTGAGAGGAGGGAAATATAAGTTTCTAAAAATTACTTTGGTGTAGAAGAAGCTTCGTCTCATTCATAAAGACAGCCAGGGGTGTGCTGGGATTAAACTCAGGGAGAGATTTCCAACCTCTTATCACACTCCCTGAGAAGGACTGTTCGACATTTACTAAAGGTTTGTAATTCTAGGAGAGGTGTATCAGAGCTGCGAAGGGATTTGAGACCTCCTGATCCTTATAGCTTTGAGGCCCAGTATTGGGCATTGGTGATGGGAAGCACCTTTTGGATAATAGATGCAGATTTATAATCTACTCTTGTATTAATGAGGAGCCAGGATATCATTTGTATCACAGGAGTGATAAGGTCTGAATTTTTAGCTCCTGTAGTAGGTCAGCCACCTACACATGCAATTCCGCTTTCAGTGGACCAGATGCACTCTTGGAAGACTGGTCCGAAGGGAGCTGCCGTAGTCAAGTCTAGAGAGCACCAATGATTGGTTAGTCAAGTCTGGAGAGCACCAATGATTGGTTAGTCAAGTCTGGAGAGAACCAATGATTGGTCTATCATTACCATGTCTTGTTATTGGATGAATAGGCAGATCCCTGATGGTAGCCTCAGGTGATAGTGACTGTGCCCTGCCATTGCAGTGATCTGTGTTTTCCAGTTAAGTCACTTGTCTAGAATGAATCCAAGAGACTCTTCCCGAGTTCTTCATTGAATGCTGAAGGGTCCGATACAAAGGTTTAAAAGACATGGGCCCAGAATGGATTTTTGTGGGGCACCCCTTGGTGAAGGTGGTAATACTGGAGCAGCAATGCTCAGTTTTCATCTACTGCGCCTGGTTGTTCACAAAGGAGATGAACCCTCTTAGAACTCTTCTGCCAATTCACATCTTTTCTTGAATGGATTTTGATGAGTCTAGGATGGTGCACTGTGTCAACTGCAGCATTAAGGGTGAGAAGTACCAGTGTTGCCGGTATCCTGGGTTGAGAAGTGCTTTGTCAACAACTTGAAAAAAGGTGTTTTTTCTGCTACATCTTCTTTTGAAACTCAACTGGAATTGGTCCAGGAGGAGCTGTGCTGCTACCCAGCATTCAATGACTTTTGCGAGAAAATGAACAAAGGGAACCTGGCAAATATGTTTTCACTCATCTGTGTCAGCTGATGACTTTGCCAGCAGTAGAGTAATATCTGCTTCTTTGAGGCAGTCTGGGGACACGCTTCATGCACACGAGAGGTTAACTAAGTTGGTCTACCAGAGTAACAGCGAACAGTACAAATCTTTGGCAATGACCACTGGGATAATTGGTAGGAAATGGATAGAGGGTTTTACTTTAGTGACGGTATTCAGTATGTCGTTAGTAGATAAAATGTCAAAATTAAGCCATTTTCTCTCAGATTTGTTAAGGAATATCTGAACTTCTATAGATTCAGGTGGCTTGAGAAGTGATAACTCAATAAAATTCATTTTCTGAACAAAAAAACTGGCAAATTTCCTTTGATTTTAAAGACTCTATATAGCTTGGACTGACTGTTCCACGCTGGCACAAGTTGATGGAGAGTGGATTGTTCCCATTTCTTCTTTAGACTTCTAAAAGTTTTGTTTTTAAGAGTATGTTTTTGAACAAAAAAGAAGAGAGACGTCTTTTTCTCTTCGTTTTTACAGGTGCTTTTTCTTCAATAGTGTCCGATAAACAATCATTGAATATAAGTGTTGTGACATTCACTCCATCATTAGAATTAATTGAAGATAGTTTCTGCATAGCCCAGCCAGGAAGGTTATTAATATCAAGATCCTTGATATGTCTGAATGACGTGAGTTCCTTTTTAATGTGGCCACGAGTGACGGTGTACAGGAAGGCAAGCAAGAACCGAATCGCGAAGTGTTGACCAGTCATCAGGTATATTACATAAGCACTTGACCTGTGGAACTTATTTAAAGTTAGAGAACTTTGGGTGATTTGGGGGAATCTACAATCTAATGACAAGTTTCAATGATGGTTAGGAACAGGAAACACAGGACAACCCCAGTTTTGGTCAAATACATATACTAAACCAATTTGTATGCAATGATGCAGGAAACGTGATTGTAGTGCAGACGACGCAGTGCTCAAACACTGAATATATAGTTACAACACATATGACATAAGATACTAGATACACCACACTGTTTTGTTTGCATAATTTATACCAATTCATACTAGGGTAGTGTGAGTTGATCCCTAATATATCACTTCAATCAATAAACCAGGAGGGAGGGGTTGTCAACGTTTCAACCCCATCTAATTGTGAGGGTCTCTTTAGGAGAAAGTCATCCCACTACTCCACCTACTGGATCTATGCATAAGTTTGATCTACTAAATTGTAACCTCTATGGTTCCTATCGTAATTAATAGGGGTGGGCGGTAAACCCTGCACCTCCGGCTGAGTTTTGCCCATTCCATGCAGAGTTGTGAAAAGACTCTGCCAACCACCGCATGGCAGAGTTTGTTCTTGCGCATGGCTCTCCATCTTCACGTTGGTGAGCGTGAGTGAGTAAATTGGGCACTAGACCTCCTCCTGGTGAGATTTTTCAACGCAGGTGGTTGCAGCAAGTGGCTGCCACTTGTGTTGGGAAAGCTGCTGCTTGTGGATTAAATCTACTCAAGCGGCAGAAAGAAGTAGCGCCCTCTGGCACACCACGTGGTGCCCTTTTTCTGACTGTGCAGCGCGGGACAAGCTCCTGGCACTAAAAACCACTACAAGGAGCTCAATGTACCGAATTCCACTGCTTGCTGAACACCGCAGAATCTCACAGAGCTTTTAGGTAACTCCTCGGAATTCCACAGAGTGAAACTCACCCCTAGTAATTAATACCACCGGAGAGTATAATCGTCAGTCTTATCCCGAAAAAATGTCCATCCCCCAGCATTGAATTCATCCACTGTCTCCTAAGCCGCGATCAATACTGCGTGTGCCGGGTCAACATGGCAGCACTTTGGCAGTCTGAGAAAGGCTTCTCAAATGTTCCAATCCCAGATTAGAATCAGGTTCAACTTTTAGAGATCTGCAGCCATTAGGGTGAGTGTGTCAGTTTTAATGAGTTTTAACTTTGTAACTTTTTGGTGGATAACACTGTAAGGCGCAACAAGTTGCTCACTTAGTTCCCCAACTGGAGTGAGTGCCCACTGATGGGCAAGTGTACATGCGCAATAAGTAGCTGATGGAGACAAGTGGAGCTAGATGCCTCAATATCCAATGAACTGCATAATTGGCCTCTGTTAGGTGTATGTTCAGCGTTCTGTCTCAACGTGCGTTGTTGTAAGGTGGTGCGGTATGTGCTGGTGGGCCGTGCTGTTTTGAGCACATTGATACCGAACTACATGGCATGTATGTGCTGTGTGGTTTGGTTGTAGAGTTTTCTCCAATGTGTTCTGCAGGAAGCTGAGCTATTGTTGATCATAGATTTCTGGCTTTTTTTCTGATACTGTGAATGCTGGGTCCCCTCAGTCCTAGTTATTGGAGTGGCTGCTCCATAAAGTGCAGTCATACCACACTGTAGCCCCTTCAGAGCACTTTGAGTCTATAAGCAACCAGACATCCACAGCTCAAGAGCAGAATTCATGAAAATACCCACAGGTGCAGGAAGTCAGTACCGCGCGGGTGGGAGAGCGGTGGTGCGTGGAGGGCATTGCATTCAAGTGAACCAGGCACACTTCAGACTCACCAGGATTCCTACAGAGTATTCCACAGCTGCAGAGGTGCCACCAGACTACATCTACTGTGATTTTTTGCACCTGTTCTGCAGGTGTCACCCATCATTTTACATCTTGCCCCCCCCCTCCACAGGTAAATTTTATTAGCTGTCCCCATATCCGTTTTACTCCCCCATGGTTTAAAGTAAGAACCAACCTCCTTGTGACAAACTTGTTTTTCTCAGTCAGCACCTGTTCTAATCAGGCTGCTGGTTTCACTACTCCATAGGCAGGGCCTGTGGCACACTAGTGCCCTTGGTTGTTGCTGCCGCCTTACGGCACCCCTACGAATGGGTACTATTAGTCACTCCGTTGCAACAAATGGACTAAAAAGTAGCTTTGTTACTTGTAGAATTGGAGCACCCAAGTCACTTAAATCGAGGCCTTGAAAATATAAAACTGGGGCAGGATGAGAATGCTTTTATTTTTCTATCTACTGACTGATTCATTCATTGATTTATTCCTATCATTTAACTGTTTTTTCCTGGCACAACTTCGGCTCAAGAGGCATTGGAGCATTTTATAAAAAAATAAAGAATAGTTAGTAATATACAAACTTTACAGAGAAGAAAGCTGAAAGAAACACAGATATAGCGAAGTAGTCAGCTCCAAAATGGTCAGGAATAGTGGTGTTTTAGCTCCTCCTGGGTGTTAAATCCAAAGCTCCAAGGGAGTAGAATTTCAGTAGGAGGTTGCCACAAAAGTGAAGGTGTAAACATATTTCTTTCTTCAGCCTTTCGCATCTTCTCATGTGATCAGAAGGTTGGTAAATAGAGAGAGTTGTTCTGATGAATTTTTGGGTAGTCCAAAGAGCAGAGCTTGAACGTGAGCCAGGCCTTGACTGGTTATCAGTAAATGAAAACGCCAGAGAAGCAGACCTCATTTCCCAGCACCCATCTCCACTGCAATTGCCATCACTGCTCTTCTCACCATCTACAACTTCGGCATTCACTTCTTCAGGAAGTGACATCTCTGTTTTCCTGCCAAAACCATCTTTAAAAGATACAGCCAGAGATGAGGACCTTCGCATCTAGACCTACTACCCTGCCATGGTCCTCTCCCTTCTCAAGTGTTCAACCAACACAGTGCGGTCAGACCAAAAAATGAACAACAAGCTTTCAGATCCCTCAAGTACTTCTCCACTGACAACCTACAGCTCAAACTTTTCTCTTGCTCTGTCTGTCTGACATCAAACACTCTTCTAAACAGCTTCCATGCTTTTTTTTTTTTAAACCATAGGAACACCAATATCCCAACTAAAACACACAACTTCAAGATGAAATGTTCAGCGCCTTGGAGCTCCAACTATGACAACAAACACTCGCATCTTCAGACAGAAAAGGAAATGGAAAAAAACAGAACCCCAATCACCTCATGCTTCCATAGACCCTCTGCACAACGCTCAGACAAATCATCACATCAGTCAAAGCCAAATACTGCAACACCATCAATCAAGCTGTCAAAAGAAGTAAAACACTCTTCAAGACTATCGGCCTGTCCTGTCCTCCACCCCTATACTCAACAGACAAGTGCAATACCATCAAACACAGTGAAAAAAAATTACTTGTCCATGTCCCCCACTCTTTATCAACAAGATCAACGAAAAAGCAAGCTATGCTGAATTCAAAAAATATATCAGCTCCAACTAGCTCCTTGCATCCGACTTCTGATCAGGCTGCAGCATAGCGACAGCTACCTTACAAATTCTAAAAAGTGCCCGATTGACTACAGATAAAGATGGCTCCTGCCTCATGATAGTGCTGGAACCTCCCAATGGCCTTCCACACGTCGACCATTCCACCCTCATCAACGAGTCTGAAATTGGAATCACTGGCAATGCCATTCACCGGTTCTCTTCCATCCAACACCAGTTTGTTCATATCAGCATCTCCAAGAAGATGCCCATCACCTGAGTCCCTCATTGGTTCCACCTTGTACTCGTCATCTTCAACCACTATATTGAGTCCCTTGGGGCACAGTAATTGATAACTACATCAGAAATCAAAATGCTGCTGATATAGAGCTCTACATGAAGGTCTCCTCCACTCCAGACATTCCGCGCCTCAAACACTGCCTGTACCTCATCCAAACCTAAAGATCCAGCTCCTACAGGAATCTAAACTCAACCCCATCAGGACAGAATTCCTGTTAATTGTCAAGCACAACAAGAACAACATGTCTATATCTGGCTGAATAACATGGACCTGAACGGCTTTAAACCCCAACTGTTACCCAATACCACATTGTGCCGTAGGTTCTCTTTATCCTAATGAGGATACTGGATTCGGTCGGCAGAATCACCTGTTCTGCGGGGGACTGAGTCTGAACCCTTGACCATGTGACACCTGTCGGACTAACCTGGGTTTGTTCTGGCTAACTAGCAGTGCCTCACCTCCACCCAAGAGCAGGGATGATTTGGCAACGGAGCCCATGACACAAATTACTCCTCAGGGGAATTGTGGTCACGCAGATCTCATCCATTTCTCTCAGTTACATTAGTTTCACATATGTAAAGACAATTAGAGGCAGAGTAAAGTTCAATAAGGTTTTATTGAAGTAACTGCATCTTAGATAATAAAGCATGTATTGCAATAACTAGAACAATGAAGCACAATAAGATTTAAATTGCAAAACACAAGAATAACGCTACCATATTGTCAGTAAGGTTCATGGAGATAGTTCCTACCTAGGCTATGTTAGAGCACAGCATGTTGAGCTCTAATGCTGCCCTTTAGGTTCCCCCTGGGAAGACATCATCCCTCATACCTGAGCAAGAGGCCTGTAGTCTACATAAGTAGCTGCAGCAAAGCACTCAGCAATCAGCACTCAGTCATGGTCATCTGGCTGGAATCTTCCTCTAACGTACATGGGTCAAAGTAGTGTTTTAATAATAAAACAGCTGAAGTTCCAAGAAAGGATTCCCACATAAGAGTGTGTATGTTTCTGTGAACATTGGAGACAAAGCGTACCACTTTTGCCAGCAACCTATCTCACTGCAGCCTTGATAAAGCACAGAGTGAAAGAAATGTCTTGATTAAGAACGCAATGCTGGCCTAGGCAAAGAACAGCTAGATCGAGAAAATAAAAAAAAGACCGCAAATGTGGCCAGTGTTGAAATAATATAACGAAGCTAAAATAAAACATATCTAGATTAAAGTGCACAGCGGCAGGCCTAGTATGCTAAAATAACATGTATAAACCTATAGCTAATATGGCTACACAACAACATCACTTGGCTTCTTTCTGGACACCTACTTGCCACTCAAAGAACACGTTACAAAGAAAACAAAAATGGCCTGGAATCACATCTTTCTACTAAATGAATTGAAACCATTCCTCTCTGAAAGCAACCTCAGAGCTGCTGCTTAAGTCCTTGTATTTTTGTATCTGGATGTTGGCAATGCTCAGCTCCAAGGCTTCCTAGATGCTATCCTGGACCCTTTCAGGACATCCTGTACACCACAGGATGCCTCATCCAGCGCCTGGAGGAATATGAACGTATCACTCACATCCTGATGGAACTCCGCTGGCTCCCCTTGCGGGCCTGCACTGTCTTCAGAACTAGCTGCATCAAGTACCCATACGTGGCTGGCTGACAAGCTCACCTTCTCATGCGTCTCATCACACCAGGCCAGACAACCACCCAACTGGAGGCAAAGAAGTACAAGCAAAAAAGAACAAAACATGGCACCAGGTTTCTACATCTATTCTCCCAGGATCTGGAAGAACATTCCTGTACCAATAAAGACTCCCCCAACCCTGCACAAAGTTGCTGATTTTCTTAGAAGAACTCTGTCTACACTGTAAATTGTAGCCTAAGCAATAGTGAAGCTTTTCCCACAGTTAAAAACATTGCTTGTGTTAATATTTTAGCCTCCATCCTTTTGCCCATAACTGGAGGACACACGTTCTCTCCAATGAAAATCTCTGATGCCAATTGAGATCCAAGCAGAATAAATCTGCTTTGTATACTCAGAGAGTACAATTTAAAAACTATCCAAGTGCCATATTTTCCTGGAAGACACCCCAACTGTGTGATCCTCTCCTCACATTATAGAATTCCCTTAGTTTAATTAATTTGGAACATAATCTGTGAATCATTTTAAATCTAGTTTCATGATCTTCCCTACTTACCTTCTCTACCTGCCCCCTCTCAACAGCTCTCCCTACCTCAGTCTTTCTCCCTCCACCCAGTTGCCTCTTCTTTTCTTCCACCCATCACTCTTTCCACCACCCCCTGCTTGCCCTCTATCCACTACTACTTGTCATCTGTTCCCTCTCCTATGCTCTGTCCTTTTACTTCCTCCCTCTGCTTTTTGAAACACAGTCTTCATTTCTTCGTCCTCTCTGCCTTCCTCTTCTTCGTCAGTCTCCTACCCTCGTTACTAACTCTCTGTTAAGTACAGAGGCTCTGGAACTGCTGCAGGATCCCTGATGACCCTGAAGGGTGGAAAATAGAGGCTTTTTCTCTTTTTGTAGTTCGAGCGTGCAAGCACTTAGACCTGTTGTAAGTATTGTGGGCTTTTAACCATGCCCACCGCACACCCATCACTATCACTCCTTCATGGGCTTGCCCTTCAAAAATCCTTTGTTATCATTGGTAAATGCTTTATGTTTGTCCCACCTTGGGGCGGTTTTGTTACCGCCTTGGACACCGACCCTGTTACATGGATAATTGCACGTTTGTCATTACGTTTGACTGCGAGCAAACTTTTTTTTCCTTTTGTGTCTCTCCTTCGCGCTTATGCTCATAGCAGCTGTGGCACTTTGAATTGGCTCGCTTATGTCAACTGTTTTACTTTTCATTTTCAATTTATGTGGCAAGAAAGTCTATTTTTCTTTGAGCTTTTACCTTCTGTTCAAAGACAGATTGTCAAATAGCGAGGCAGCGTCAGGCAAATATTGTGAATTCTTTGAACGTGGAGAATGATCTGCACCTATCACCCCACTCTAAAACTGAAGGCCTATCATAAAATGGGCCTAGAGGCATTCTTGTGGTGTTTAGACAGAATATCAGAAACAAACATATTGTGGGGCAAAATAAAGTGTCAAGAATATCAAGGACAAAAATACTGTGAAGGTAAGTGTGTTTAGGTAAGCAAAGTTTTACCATACATAACTCCACATATATGGACATTGACAATATATATACCTTCAAGGTACATACTTGTGGAGTTAAGAATAGTAAATATATATTTGCCTATTTACAATCACCTACTCCATAGTCTTGTCTTCAAATGTTTTACACAATATTCTGTCCACAAGATATTTTTGTTTTTGATATTCTATCAGTGATCCACTGTTGGTGTAGTAAAGTGGAGCATGAAAGCCACATTATACAAAATGTTTTACCAAGTATGTGCTTTACCGGCTACACTACAAAACATTATAAAGTAGTTATCAGCTGCATGATAAGTCCAAATGAGCCACTTTCATTCTTAATCCTCAAATGTGATGAGCAACAAACATTTTTGTTGGGTCACTGCAAACCAATAAACATATTATTGCATGATATGATGTATACAAAGTTAAACTGCTGTGATTTTTTTATTTCTCACTTTTAAGTAGGTCCATTTTTTATTTGAAATTGGTGTAACTAGAAACTAGCAAACTGGTGCTTATTTAGAGTGTTACAAAATTTGTTAGGTATTTGCAGAAATCAGATTTCTGCACATATTATAATTTGCATGTACTATGTATTTAGCATAACAATCATATATAAGATGTTGTTCAAGTCTATGAGTGTCATGGTAAAACCACATAATGACAAGCAAAATCCGTGCATCATTAGTAACAGTAACATGCACAGAAACCAATGTTTTCAAAATCGTGATAATAGTGCTCTCCTGTGGCGTGATTTTTTAATCCCTGAGCAAAAATGCTTCATCAGGCCAATTTAAACATTATTTTCATGAATCTTTTTTTGTTATCCCCTGACGGTGCTGCACTGTGTTGTAAATGAGCACCATTAGGTTTCTTTTAACTATTTTAGTTTAAACTTTGCATTTTAGATTTGTGATCCTATAGGTTCTACATTACTTGGTGTATGGGATGTCATGCTAATTTTTTTTAACTTATCACCTTTCTATTTTCCTCACTTTGAGATACAAACTATCTCTCTGAACAGTCTGGACTAGTGTACCATTGTTACTACATGTCTTCCTGCTCGTCTGGATGGGGTAAGGCCCCCAACATCCTTTCAAATTATGCGGCTTAATGCGGCACATTTTGTGATAGTGTTACTTTATTATATTTTTACACATTAGCACTGTGAGGGAACCTCATTATTATCAGTTTCCACGTCTAAGTACAGCTATAAGCAACTGAAAGGTGACCAGTCAGACATTGCAAAGAACCTTCCAAAGCACAGCTGCACGTGTTGAAGCATTGTTAGTAACTTTTGAGCCGTTTAAGTTTGAAACCGTTTTTTTCTCTTAGAATGCAGCAGATGATGGCTTAACGTGCAAATGTGGTAAATTCATAATTATGTAGAAAACGCTGCGGCTGCAGAATCACATAATTTCAATGGCCCTGCACACAAGAAATGCAAAAAGAAAGACCGTAGAATGTCAATTTGTTTCTAATACACAAAAAACAACATTTTAATACCTGTAAATGAACTGTACAAATATTTCAACATATATCAGCAGTTATGAAAGCACAAATGAAGCATATTTTGTTTTGTAATTTCAAAGTGTGATGGAAACAAAGAATTTAATAGGATCAAAATACATCTTAGTGACGCACAATGATAAATATCATACTGTATTGCACAATTTGCATAGCGCTTGCTATCCCGATGTGGGGCACTAACGAGCTTACCTACATGGACAGCAAACTGTGCCTCGTACAGGGTGGGTTGTGGTTGGAAGGGTGTGGTCTTTGTTTTGTGATCTTATGTGGGAAGTGTTTCCATGTTGAGCGTGATGATCACTGAGGTTCGGTTATCGTGCTATGGGTCACAGCACGTAGCAGTTCGGTGGATGATGAAGTGTGAGGGACATAGACGCACAGCTGATGGTTTTTCAGTAAGCTGCTGGCAGCTTTGAACAGCTCTGCAGGTCCCTTTATGGTATTTCTTATGATGATAGTTTGCTTAGCTGGTGACTGCACTGGATTGTCAAACCGGAAATGTTGTGTATAGTTGTGGGACGTCACAGTGTGTACGAAGATGTGAAAGGTGGTATCTACACTGGTTCACAGTTATAGCTGAGAACCCAACAATTCAATGGGCATTAGCTGAGCTCCCTCATCACAGTACACATATGGTATGTCAAACAAGAATTTGCTGTGTGAAGAGATTCGACGTGTGTACAGGACATGGAGTCATATTGTTCTTAAGACAGCAACTTTCATGACATTTCCCGTTCCTGATACGTAAGTGGCTATTACTGCCTAAACCTACTAGCCATTCAGAAGCAATGTCCAGTCAGGAAATTCTAGATTCCAATATGCCATAGTTCTTTGATTAGCCTGTTGTGTTGGACAGACGCATCACAAGTCAGGTACCACATACATTTGACTGACATTGCCCCAGCCTACACTGGCCTGTTGTGAAATGTTGCCTGGTAAGATGATGTATCTGCTCTAGAGCTGTATGTTGGTTACAGGAGGCAGATCATTTCTAAGGTTAAAGTGCCTGCTGGAGAGGGCACAAATATCCCAACTAGCAGTAGCGTGAATCTGAAATGACGCAATGTAGCCTGCCATGCCACAAAGGCTGCTATGAAAGATTATTTATCTTTCACAAACAGTTTAATATCTAGATAACCCTGCCAGACTCAACATGCTGAGGATTCATCTCCTCGGACCAAATATTGTAGAAACCACAATCAGAGCATGTGAGGCTGAAAGCATTTGTATTATAACTGACCTCTCTCTACACATATCCGCATGGCATTGACTAATATGTTCCGATTTTTGTATCTGTAATTCAAGGTCTGTGTAATATGAATCTGGTTTTTGAAATATGATGACTCCTTTGAAATTCTGCTTTAGCTTTATCTAATTTATGGGTTTAGCATATAAATTGCTGTTTGAGGTCCTGTGTAATTAATGTACTAAGTGCATAATACTTGGAGATCATGTGAGTAGCGTTTTTATCAGGATAAATGTTGGAACGCTGAGTGCTAGGAACGTTATGGATCCTCACAGATTCCAGAATTTTGCTTCACAGAAATATTAAGAAAATCTGAGACTTAGCCAAAGTTTGGAGTTTGCAGGGCATTCTGGATATGTAAAGGTTTGGGATCCATGCAAGCCACACCGCCACAATCTACGATAAGTGCCTTGTTTTCAGAAATGTCTGGGCCTGGCAGGTTTCTCTGTGGTTGCCAACTGAGCCGTGGGCTAAATACCACAGTTACCCACATCGCCAGAATTTGTCGATTTGCAAGGCCAAACCTTGATGCTTCCTTGTGTCTTACAGGGCTTAGGGAGCCTTTTCTTTCATAGGTGATAACCCAGTCACGCAAGTGGCATACTGTTGTTGGGAGAAGTGTAGGAATGCTGTGTGGTTGGATATTTGTGGATCCCCAGATTCCAGTAACACAGTCTGCTTTCACTTTTGTTTTGCTGCGTAATATTAGCAGTCACATCATGCTGCATAATACAGCAAAACAAAAACAAAAAACTCTGGACTCATGGGAAGCAATTCCCTCATGTCCCGACTTTGATTTTGAAAAATATATATATATATATTTTTTTTTACCAGGAACATTTTCTTTCCCAGGACTGCTCAATACGTTGAAGCCCACAGCACTGTGAAGGTAGCGTGGTGGACATCAGTGGGTCATTGTCTACCCTAATGCATTTAAAACCCATCATATCCATGCAGCCTGGTGGCCTGTCCAACAATAATTGACAGCTAGCTGTACGGGATGTGATGGCCACAATGCACTAACTTCTTTGCTCCGTTATCGTAGGGGACTTCTCCAGTTCTCCAGTTCCTGGAGACCCCCAGGATGGTAGGCTTCTGGGACTGGGGAACAGTGAAAAGAACAGTGGTGAAAGAAAGGTGGCAGGTGCTGCTAATGGCCATGCACGGTGGTGAGAAAGTTTCAGTTGCCATACATGGTCGATGGAGAAGAGAACTAGAAAAGGAAAAATATATTGAGAAATGCAGAGAAGACAGAAAAGAAGATAGAGAAACAGGTTTTGAAAAAGGAGAGAAGATTGAGAGAAAGAAAGGAGAGTAAATGCAGCAGCAAACAGAAAGGGGAAGTGGGAAAAATGTTGAGAGCAACAGCGGAGACGGAGATTAGGAGATGTGGAAAGAATAGAGAAAGTAAGAGAAAGCCTAAAGGGGTAAAATGAGAGCTAGGTACACATGGAGAAAAAAGTGATTGGACATTTTAAGAGGAATTTGTAGCTTATCAAGTATTGGTTGATAAACCTGGCCCAATGTGATTTCAAAGCTCAATTTTGCATTATATTTTCTGAAAGGGATCACAGTGCAAGATAAAAAATGACCTTGCACAGTAGTCTTTAAAGCTCTAATGATGTCTAGCCAGTGTTCCTTCATCTACCTTGCTTTTTGAGAATGGCTTAACAATGGCACTCCCTTGTTATTTGTTACTATATGCTCTTGGTGAGAAGCACTGATACCTCGTCCTATAATGCAAATTATCCATGTCTACATTTGCGGGGATAGTTGCTAGGAAGTACAACCTTCTTGCTGAGAAGACAACATTTCATTAAGGAAGTGTTTTGGCATCCTAGCATACATGTGAATACAACAGCCTCTTATTAACTGTTTTAGAACATGAAGCTTGACTTTTATATGCACCTGTAGTAATGCTGAACGATCCTCCTGCAAGTAAATATTTTCCATTTCTAGTACCTGTGGCAGGCTCCCGTGCTTTCTACATTCACTACTCAGAATATTGGATTATTTTCCAAGCAATATAGAGTGTCACCTTGAATATTCTATGCAAGGAGCCTACTCTATGTGAAAATGAGAAGAATGTCTATAATTCCAGAAGTGGAGGATGCTGTAGCAACCAAATGGGAGGTACCAGGCAAGCAGCATCAAGGAGAGATGCTATGACAGAGCAGGATCCTAGATGCAAACTGTGAAACTACCACTCAGAGCCTTAGCGTCAGCACTGCTGCATGTACATCTATGGCTCCTCTAACTGGAGATGAAACTAGTGTTGTCAGCCTGGGCACAGGTCTCCAACAGACCCATCCCAGGTTCACATAATCACCTGTCCTTTACCATGCCTATCAGTGTCGCTGGTCAGTCTAATCAACGTCTTTTATACAACACCTTTTGCACAACCTGCCTGTAACTATGTGGGGTGTATGCGAATGTCAGAGCCTGCTTCAAGTCCATGCCAGGTTGACTGGTGCTTTTGATCAAATGTAATTGAACTATTCATCTTTTGTTATGACCTTACAGTGAAACTCAATGTGGGACCTTCCCAACTTAGCCTGTAAAATGACATTTAGTTTTCACCATTATTTCACCATTCTATTTAGTTTTCACCATTACTGCGGCATTAAAATGTTTAAAATACCCCGTTCACCACTAATTTCCCCAAATCTTCTTGATGGATATGCTCCAAGCTCTCAGTAAATGTATTTTAAATTAGTGGCAAGTTAATGTAAAACTTCACTTAGGAAGTTGGACAGAATAAGGAAACTCCACACTTTACGAAGCAGATAAAGTTCCCTAACTTTGCATGAGGTAAGGTTTAATCTTTTTTTGGCCTTCCAGGTGTGATGATTTCCTGGTGCAGAAAGTCCCAGGCAAGACATCCTCTAGCATAAAATGTTGATTCTTGAGGCTAGACATCCACTACCTCAGGTAAGAGGTGTGGAAGGGAGGAGATTATTTTTTTAAGCTTTGCATTTCACAAAGCTTGAAAGGTTTAGAAAATACACAACATTGCAAGTCAGCCTACTTTACAACTTTACACCCCTCTATTTCAAATCTTGTTAATTGATAGGATTTAAAGCTGGATTGTGGAAAGTTGAATGAGCTTTAATATAGGCTTTTAAAAAATCTGCATATTCCATCACATAAAAGGTGGATCCTGTATATCAGTGGTTTGCAACCTGTGGTCCGGGGAGCCCTGGGGGGTCCGTGAAGCCTTCTCAGGTGGTCCGCGACTGCTTAGAAAAATAAATAATATTTACAGATTAGGTCCCCGGCTTTCAGAATTGACTCAAGGGGGGATCTTCGGATTCCAAGAATGATTCTGTGGGGGTCCCTGGGTTCCAGTAATGATAAAGTGGGGGTCCACAGAGGTCAAAACATTGGAACCACTGTTGTATATCAAAACCAGAATATTGATGCCACAGATTATCAAATCCAAAATATAGACAGGTAAGTATAGATTTTCCATACCTTACTCCACCTATATGTACCTACAAGACATGTATATATTCAAGGTATATAGATGTGGAGTTAGCAATAGTAAATTTATACTTCTCTATAAGCATTTACCTTTCAATATCACGCCCTCGATATTTTTGTACCATGATATTCTGGGGGGTCGTTACTTAGTAGTAGAACCAGTATTTGGGAAATAATTAGGGTGACCAGACGTCCTGGATTTCCCCCGGAGAGTCCTGGTTTTTAGAGGACTGTCCCGGAGTCTTGACGCTTCTCTTAATTTTAAATAAATGTCCCGGTTTTTGGGACAAAGGTCATATTATTAAGTTAATGTCCCTGGTTTTTGGGACAAAGCTCAGATCATCTAGGGAAGCATAAGTTAAAGAGGCCTACAAAGTATGATATAATTAAAGTATTTTATCTGTTACTGTCAGGCAACACAGTCCCCAGCAGACATAGGGAGTGGGGAGCAGAGAGAGGTGGGCGGGGGGGGTTCGGGGTGCAGTATGGGAGGTCAAGCCATAGCTAATTTTATATGTGTAGTCTTGTAAATGTGTGTGTTTATATATATGTGTGGGTGGGTGTGTATGTGTATACACACACACACACACACACACACACACACATGTATAGGCACACATTTACAAAGCTTCGCAAAAAACAGGACAGGCCAGATATAAAAGTGAGAGTAATGTCTTTAGTCCTTTTTTTTTTATGTCTGACCTGTCCCGGTTTTTCCTCCTCAAAATCTGGTCATCCTAGAAATAAAGTATCTATATAGCGCAGCTTTAATGTTTGATCATAGAAGACTGTTATACCCCCTAAAATATACTTCTGGCCACAGGCCTGCAAAAAATATTTTGCCAATCTTTAATCAGTGCCACCCCTTAATGTATGGTAGTATTACTCTCATCCTTGTCCTGGCCCTGGCAATTTACTGTGCTATGAAAAGGGGTGTTTAGCACAACTTCAAGTTTTTGGCATCTTTAGGGCCAGGCTTGATAACCTCACCAATGGCAGGATTAATAAACACTGTGCCTTATGGTACTCCGAGTTCGTTTTTATATTTTGCAGTCAAATAACAGATGAATGAAAAATAGACAAGAACCACCCCCTCTCGTTTGTGATGATTGAAGGAGCCCCTCCATCTATCCCCCCCCCCGGAGGAGGCCTAGGCAACTTCCTGAATAGCCTTCTCTGGCATTACGTCTGGTTACCCCCTTGGTCTCGTGGTTTCTTCCCTCCGCTCGGTCTGCCCGCACCTTGCGTGTGACCCCGAGCCCTGATTCCCAGGACACCGCGAGGGGGGCTGTCCCTCCCGGGGCTTCCCATTCGGCGCCCCATTGTTCTTGTGCAAAGACTCTACGAAGGGGACACAAAGCAGCTAAGGAAATATGGCCGTTGCTAGGCGACCACCGCCCCCTTCAAGGTGCCATCACTTCATAAAACACCCGGGACAGTTGAAGGGGCGCAGAGTTTGCAGACAGGTGCCAAAGTAATCATCCCGCAAGATGTATACATAAGACGTTGGATTTTTGCGCCAAGGGAAGGAGTTCAGGACCTATTTTCATTAATATGAGCCCCTGAGCCGACCTCTGAGGTCACTCGCTCTATTTCCAATATTGTTTGCCTAGTCACTCACTCTGCACTCACTACGGTGTGCATACAAATGAGCTCCACCCTGTCCTGCGTTGAAAGAGACAGCCACGCCGTGGTGTGTAACCTCCAAAAAAGCAAACAGAAGTGGGTTTCAAGGCGCTGCTTTATGACGTCAGAGTGCAGGCACTACGCATATGTTTAGATCACTCCTAGGTAGGTTGGCCATCTCACTCCAGGTCATGACAGACACTCTTTCTAGTCTGCAACTTATTTGTGTGGTAGCCTAATGCATTCTGGGTATTGTAGTCTTGTTTTGCTCCCATTGAATTGATTAGACAAACACGTCCGAAACAATGATTTGTAGGTGAAAAATCTGGACTGTAGACAGTATCCCAATGTCCTGGAGTGAGGTAGTCACCCTAACCCTAGCTAAGACATGAGATTAGAGAGACACCAGGGGGCAGTTTGAGCTCAAAGAGCAGCGGAGCAGGATTTGTTTGCAGCAAGACCATGTGTGGGCAGATAGACTGTTCCACAAGACATCCTGAAGGGGTCCATCCAGGGCAAGCCAGATGCCAGATATGCCTAGGGCTACTGAGAACCCATCACAGGCAGGACACCTACTCCTACCATCCAGAGGCCCGTCATGTCTGCCAGGTGGCTTGCGAGGACCACAAAGTGCAGTTTTTTTAGTATATATGTGCAGGCGTTCGCTTTTTCATTATAAAATTATTAATCATTGCATCTCTGTGTGTTGGCGCATTGGGCCTAATTTTTGGTACGCACCGCAAAACAAATAAAATGTGTTTAAAAAACAAAGTGCATTGTTCAATGACGAAGGCCGGGCAACAGAAATGGACCACTTAAAAAAGCCAGTTTCCCTAGACTGTTAAGTGCTTACAGGGAAATTTGCCATATTTTGGAACCTATTTCCCTCGTTTGCGCGGGTAGTGCTGCTGACTGTCCTAGGAGGACGAGATCACAGAAAATGTTTAATTCCACCCACAGGAACCCACTGAAACCCTAATAAAATACACTCCCCTTTGTGCAAGCATCTGGCCGTGTTTCTGTATGGAACAAATCCACAGTGTCTAGGTTCTATGCTGTCCTGACGCGTATAGTGTTGTTACATGATCTTCCTACCAGGAGCATCCCTGTTCTTTGGGGTACCACTGCTATCTAGTTGAAGGCCCCAATCAAGAGATTGTGTGCCTTCCTTTCACAAACACTAGTGATAGCGCCCAGAGGTCACTCTCCCAGGAGAGTGGTGCATGCTGTGTTTCATCAGACCAGTCCATTCACAGGTCAGTAACGAGAACTATGTAGAGATGTGGGCCCCAACTCACAAAACTATGAGTGCACGCAAGTTTAAATTACACACACAAAACCACGTTTGAAATTAATAAAAAATGGTTTACACTTACACAATGATCTACTTGCCTCAAGATTTTCATGTGAGTAAATCTGCTGTCAGTGGCTGGACGTGGGCTTTCCAGAGAATGTAGTTTGCACACACTCACAAACATGCCTTTTCTCTGGTATTAGCACATCTTTTGCAGATCCATACCCACCCTTGAAAAGGAAGGAGTAAATCCCTTTCCTGGTTGGGTGTGGGCAGGGTGTACGTTCAAAACTGGTAGAGGTAGAAGAGAAAGGGCTTATCTGCAGGGCACAACTTTCATTGTGAAGAAAAAATTGGAAACAATAGCAGCATTGCACCCATACGAAGGCATTTAAGCGTGCTCGGGTGTACCACAATTCCACATGTGGGAATTCCTTCAAGTGCACATATCTAGGAAATTCACAGGGGTGCGCTTCCAAACCATTCAGAATTCCTACAGTTCAAAACCTGGCCCCATGTGATGGGGTAAGCCTGTGGGTGCATATTTCCATGTGTAAAAGGATCAGGCTGTTGAGTGTGAGACAGTGGTTTTTATATATTATAGGGTAAATGGTGAGGTAAACACATAGTTCCTAATGTTTCAGATATGATGCAAGTATCAAATAACCATCTTATTGGACGCAGAATTAGACCACAGGAAGAACCATCTCTAGTAATTGTCCAAGCTTCCTCCAATTAAATGCTTGCAACCACAGAGATCAATCTCACCCCTAATCAAATGGGCTTGACCAAGTAGGTTCACCTCACCCTCCAATCAAATGCTCGTGACCAAAGAGGTTCATCTCACCCTCCAACAAATACTCGTGACCAAAGAGGTTCATCTCACCCTCCGGTCAGATGCTTGTGACCAAGAGGGTTAATCTCACAGAGCAACCCTCCACCTTCCTGTCAAGTCTCATCCAATTAGATGCTCGAGACTCGGGAGGTTCATCTCACAGAGCCGCTCTTTAGTTCCTTGTGAGGCTCCATCCACTCAGATGTTCTGAAAGGAAGTTCATCTCACAGAGCTGCTCTCCAGTTCCCTGTTACGCTCATCCAATCAGATGTTCTGAACCAAGGAGGTTCATCTCACAGAGCTGCTCTCCAGTTCCCTGTTACGCTCATCCAATCAGATGTTCTGAACCAAGGAGGTTCATCTCACAGAGCTGCTCACCAGTTCCCTGTTACGCTCATCCAATCAGATGTTCTGAACCAAGGAGGTTCATCTCACAGAGCTGCTCTCCAGTTCCCTTTTAAGCTCATCCAACCAGATGTTCTGAACGAAGGAGGTTCATCTCACAGAGCCGCTCTTTAGTTCCTTGTGAGGCTCCATCCAATCAGATGTTCTGAAAAGAGGTTCATCTCACAGAGCTGCTCTCCAGTTCCCTGTTACGCTCCATCCAATCAGATGTTCTGAACCAAGGAGGTTCATCTCACAGAGCCGGTCTCCAGTTCCCTGTGAGGCTCCATCCAATCAGATGTCCAAGAAAACGACACCCAGCAACCTACCCCAGCTATAAGAGGAGCTAATTTTAGTTTTGCCCTTTTTGTGCTCAATGGGCCAGATTCACAAGAAACTAGTGCAGCGCTGTGCTGCGCCAAAATTAGCAGCGCCACGCTGCACCAGTTTTTAAAAGAAGAGATGTGCCGTATTTACAAAAATACGGCACCCTCCTGGCTCCCCCCGGCGCTGGTGCTAAATTAAGCAGCCTGTGCCAACGCAGGCATCCTCGCATCATAGTGCAAGGGCTTCTGCGTTGAGGGGTGTGATTGTTTTTGTGCAGGAAGGTATGCCTTCCTGCACATAAACAATCATCCATGGCATTTTGCTTTTTCAATGCATGCGGCAGAATGCAGCACACATAGAAAAAGCAAAAAATTAGGACGAATAAAAGTATTCCTCCTTCTTGTGCCATGCTAATGCCACCCCTAGGGTGGCATTAAATGTTGGTGCTACCTCAGATTTATGAATTCTTGTAAATCTGGGGCAGCGTCAAAAGCAATGGGTGTTGCGGTGGAACGCCCACAGCAACACCCATTGGACGCCCCTCTGACGCAGAAAACTGCGTCGAAGGGGCCCATATCTACACAGAAGAGTGAAGCCACAAAAAGTAGCGTTACACCTCCTTGTAAATATAGAGAGTGGCTAGCGCCAACGGAACACTGCAAAAAGTGATGCTCCGATTGCGATAGGGCCCTGTCAATCTGGCCCTATGTGCCTTAATACATCATTGGCGCTGGTAATTTTTAGGGGTGGAATTACTCCAGATTATGAGAAGGTGATGAATAACGTGAGAATCGGTGCTTCTGCATTGACTCCCACATGATTCTCATGATGGTCCTGATTATGAATGGGTCGGACATTTCCGACCCATGCGTAAACCCCTGTTTATCCCTGGGTCAGAATTACGAGTTTGAAGATACTAAACGCATCCGATAATTATCGGAATGCGTTAAATAACAGCCTTTTTCAAATTTTGGCAGGTGAACCTGACCAACTGTAACGAGCCAAAAGCGTTAAACACCAAAATGTGCATGTTATTCCCCACAAACTCATAATAAATGTTATAGGACCCGATAAATAACAGCCCATGGTATTGTCATTTATCACGTGTGTTAAATAACACCTAAACTCGTAATCAGACCCTAAATCTATACAGATTTTCACCTGGATATTTCTGGGCTTGGATTGGACAAAGTGTTGGTGTTGGCCATCTCAGTTGGGCCGGCAAGCCTCATTACCTGCCCCAATGGGGCATGCAGGGGGAGGCTCCGAGGATCCCCGCATAAGGAAAATATTAACTTCTTGCGGTGTGTGCCCCACCCTGGGCCCAACTCTTAAAAAAGTTTCGGTGCACGGAAACCCAGCTTAGTTACACAAAAAATGTGAGGGGAAACAACGCCACATCCCTGATTCCCAGAACGAGGAATTGCAGACGTTTACCCAGCAAATGGGATTTACCAATGTGGAAATGTGGGCAGTAAAGCGGAATTTCTGAATTCACTAAGTGGAGGATTACAGCGGGCTGGGGGCACATTCGGGTGTCCCGACAGCAAACATTGGCGAACACCCACTGACTCACACGTGTCCATGTATCACCAAGGATTTGCAGCCAGTTTCCCGCTCTGGGAGCACGTGCAGATTTTTTCATGGGGAAGGAGCTGAGTGGAAGTGATGGGCCTGCAGGACAAGGGGTTTGTCACATGAACACAAATGTTCCCCATGGTAAAGAAACATAAATAAATAAATAACGGCAACGCACGTTTGTGAAAGCAAAATTGTACACCTGGTTCTAATTGCAGAAGCTGGAACCCTCGTGCACCGGTGTCCTGCCAGGAATATGCTGTCCAGGTAGTTCTTTCACGAGCTCTGACTTTGTTGGAGAGGTGCTGTAAACGTACAGGTGACCCTATGCACGCAAAGGTTCCCATTTTTCTTTGGAACTTTTGTAATTCGAGCCCCTAAAAGTGTATTTACACTGGACCCTGGGACTGTTCCATATGAGGCTTAAGCAGACCTCAGCAGGTTCTGGATTTATATTCCAACTCCCATTGAGCAGTGAATTAAGAAGATATGTGGACCCCCCGGTTCGTCGTCGGTGGGTACCAGGCACATCTGTCCGGTGCGTACCAAGCACATCTGTCCACAGACCGCCTGTCCAGGATCTGGAACCCCCAGCAGCATCCCGCGTGGCTCTTTCTGGTGTAGGCGTGCACCGGACTACTGCAGAACCAGCAGCCATCAGGGCCAGAACCCAGGATCAGTGATGAGTGGGAAGGGGGTGGGGTGTCTGGGGGCTCCTGCCAGGGCCACCGTGAGCTAGAGACGGAAGTGCCTCATTTTTCAGCGCATTGGATTTTGAATTACACAGTATTGACAATAGACGTGACCTGGTTTTCTCTGGGGTGTGATTTGTCACTCATAACCTTTTACCTGATTACATATTGGGAGTAGCTGTGTGCAGGCACGTGCAAGCCTTCCAGATGCTGCGTCTGTTTCAGGCATCTCACCGGGTCTCATTTTTTAAACGCCTTACGTCTGAGGTCACTATGATCGAGCCACAGTGTCATCTGTTCCAAAGACTTTACAGGTTTCTAACCAGTGAGTGGGCTTCGGAAGTCAGTATGGAAACTGAGAGACCACCAAAAGGCAAGGTGTACAAGCTGAAAGGGGCTGTGTTCTGGGATGATGTACTGTGGAACCCAAGAACCCTCCTACTCTTGCTAAAAGTCACGTGATCATTTTTTAAGTTGGGTCCAGGTCTTCCATCTCTGGGGTTCCTGGGCATTCGGTCAGGCACCGATGAATCTTCCTGGACATGTGAGATCAGGTGACCACTGGGGTACTTACACATTTCACGCATATCCACAAATGTACGACCTGATGAGGTCATGCCTTGAGAGGCTGAAAGTTTGCTACAGAGCACAACTCTGCTTCCACCTTTAAAAAAACTTTGCACCACATTTTGGATGAGATGTCCCTCTGCAAATTGTAAAACTTTGAAAAGTACCCCATCTTCCTTCGCGCTGGCCATGATTTGCTTTACTTATCCATCTCTCTGAAGACCCGCTGTGTAGTTGAGTCGTATCCTAGTTGTCTACTGGTCATATATCTAGTGCGCTCTCTTTCAGCTTTTGTATTGTCTCTGAGTTAATTGTAGTGTATATATGGGTGACATTGAAAAGATTCAAAGAAGAAATTAACCTAATAACCGAGTTGTGTCTCTTGAGAAAAAGATGCACCAATTTAACATGGCGTCTGTGGCTCCTTCTCATCTTTTCTCATGTCTGATCTCTTTCAGTCTCTTCCATACGTTCTGGTTCCTGTTAGTTACACTGCTTGCCCCTAATAAATATGTTTTGTGTGAAGACATGTCACTATTGTTGCAGGTTGTTTGCCTTCCACGCCAGTATCACACAGTCCCACTCACATGGCGCCTTCTACAAGAGCAAGGACTTGATGTCGCCAACTGTTGACCTGTAAGAATTGCACATACAGTTGGGTGTCGCTGTCATACTGGTGTATGTAGACTTCATGACTGACCAAGAACACCCTATGGGGGCCATGTGACTACAGATCCGTGTGCGACTCCATACGTGATGGGTAGTACTGCATTTGTCACTGGTCGAAAACATGTGCTAAACGACACTACTTCGGCGCATTGGTGCTGTTGCTTACACAGAATATGAATTAGATCAGCGCTATGGGGCTGATTTGGAACTCGGCGGACGGGTACTCCGTCACAGCGGTGATGGATATCCTGTCCTCTGACATAAATCCCATTATGTTCTATGGGATTTAGATTTCAGCAGACGGGATATCCGCGATGACGGAGTAACCCATCCGCCGAGTTCTAAATCCATCTCTTTGCTTTTAATGCCCATTCGGGAGGAGGTGGCCTTAAGCACCTTGTGGTCAATGATGCCCAAGATAACTTACAAGCCCCACAGTACCCCAAGGCAAGAGCCACCCATGTCCGTCATGCAAAGCGCATCACCTGTAGGTGGTGGCTGTATCACTGCTGCCATATGGAGTTAACCATGATTGATAATGCACCGGTTGTGGGAGAGATGTGGGTCTAGAACTGAATGGAGGCTGCTTATTCGAGTATCTTTCCCTACAGGTGAGATGGGTGACTAGCTAATAATTGCAACAGTTTTCTATATGGAGAATTGGTGCTTTGAGGAGGGGGGGAATCTGAGATCCCTCAAAGAGTATATGGGGAGTTCTCTGTGCCAGCAATCTTTTGAGAGTAGGGGTAGTTCATCTATTGCGAGAGATTGTATGATGAAAGAGGCGAGAATATCATCTTCATAAGGCTTCTTATTCAGTGCTTTGATTTGTGACCAGGTTTTGTTTCAGCCACG
Organism: Pleurodeles waltl; assembly: GCF_031143425.1. Lineage (NCBI taxonomy): Eukaryota > Metazoa > Chordata > Amphibia > Caudata > Salamandridae > Pleurodeles > Pleurodeles waltl. The sequence goes on from NC_090444.1 coordinate 85,840,212, forward strand.
TGGTAGATGTGACATCTGAAGACTGCAGATTCAACAAGATGTCACATTTTGCCAATTGTCTCAAAGAAGAATTAATGGAACAGAGTGGATTGCATTTACTTTCATTCAGTTTTCACCTGTCAAGGATGTCAGGTGTTAGATTGGTGGTTTGTTGCTGGTTCACCGTGTTTGTCTATTTTCGATGATAATGTGGTGTGTCTTGTGGTGAGGCTGTCATGGAAGTCCTGGCTGAGGGCCTAGAAAGGGAAGTTCTTGAAGGAGTGTTTGAATGTTTCATGGGTTTGAGCTGGCAGCGATGCGTCAGTGGAGCGTCAGGCAAAGAGAGGATGGTGGCTAAGAGACCTGAACAATCTGGAGTAAGAGGTGTGCAGCACTTTCGTGAGAGGTGAATGAGATGATGAGGTCTAGAATGGGCTCTGTTTGGAGCGAGGTTGCTCCTGGGTTGTGTTGGGTCAAGTATGTTCAGGAGGTCATGGGTAGGTTATGTCATCTTCTTAGTGGTGTGGTTCCCTGTGAGGCTGATGTCTCCAAGGTAGATAATGTCTGTGTATTTAAGAGCAGTTTTGTGATAGTTGTGATGCCATTGATGAAGGGACTCAGTAGATGAGAGGGGGAAACAGGCAAGTAGAGTGTGAAGCATTGATTGAAGGTCCCGCATGGAAAATGTGAGGTCATGCTCCTTCTTTGATGACTGCTAGGTGTGTGTGTCTGTGTCTGGTAAATGTTCAGAATATCTTGGCCAGTGATGGTCAGGGCTTAGAGGAAGTATGAGGAGGTAGGCCTGAGCGGTGTTTGTGTGAGTGCACCTAGGTTGTAAGTGCTGTTGACACCTGTAGCATGGAGAACAGCTGAATGGGTGTTCATGAGTATGACCACAACACCCCCATCCTAATGGCACTCCACTGGATCCCTGTGCGAGCCACCACCATCTTTAAAACCAGATTCATCATTTAAAAAAACATCTGTCTCTGTCTGACAAGACAAACCATTTCTGGTGACTCGCCACACACCTGCAGCTAGGACACCAGGAGACTAGAGACACACAGGTGCAAAAAAGAAAACAGAAGGCCAGAGGCCTTCACCATGTATGCACCCAGGATCTGGAACAACACTTGCGTATCTGCCAGGACTACCCCAAATCTGCTCCAACCTGGGAAGGCATTCAAGACTCACATTATTAAATAGCACCATAGCATGATGCAGTTAAAGTTCACCCAAGCTACTCCTCCAATCATATACTGACTATGGGTTTGCCTTTGACCTGGTACTGCGCTCTGCTGTGGGTAGGTTCACGCTATATAAATTCTACATAGATACATTAAATAAATACATTCGGATTTTGATGTGCTATTTGTCAACATCAGTATCTTATTCCGCACTATCTAAAAAACAATGGGACATATTTACAAGCCCCTTGCACCACCTTGCATCTGTCTAGCATCATTTGTTTACGCTAAGGTGGCCTTTTCCCCACGCCAGATTTACAAAGTGGCGCAATCATTGCATTGTGCCACTTTGTGACCCCTTGTGCCACATTATGGGCCTGATTACAACTTTGGAGGACGGTGTTAATCCGTCCCAAATGTGACGGAAATACCACCTACCGTATTACGAGTCCATTATATCCTATGGAACTCGTAATACGGTAGGTGGTATATCCGTCACATTTGGGCCGGATTAACACCGTCCTCCAAAGTTGTAATCAGGCCCTATGTCTGCTTCAGGCATAATGTATGCAAGGGGGGGGGGCGTTCCGACTCAAGGAGGCCTGAAAAAATGGCGCAGTAAAATTTACAACATTTCACTGCACCATTTGTTCTGGCATTTTTAATGCCTGTCCAAGGTAGACATTAAAATGATTCACCCATTATATTCAATGAGCCTCCATGTGCTTTGTTGAACTAGTGTCAAAACTTTTGACTCTAGTGCAGCAAAGCGCCACAATAGCGTAAAACATGTTCACGCTATTGTGCTAATGCCCGCCATGATGTGCCGTATTGTAAATACAACGCAACCATGGTGTTGTTAGATGCCGGTAGGGGAGCACATGAAAAGTGGCTCATCGGGACCGATGCACCAATTTTTTGTAAATCTGCCCCAATATATTTGGTGGTAACTTTGTATCCAATACAACCCAACTCAGCAGAGTATATTGACTTTATCAATGACTTTCCCACTTGTAATGAGGGACCAAAAGACCTCAACAAATTATTTAAAGTTTCCAATAATAAACAGACTGTCAAAAGAAAGCTACCAGGCTGTGCATGATGCTGGCTTGTTGTTAATGAAAAAGTCCATCCTATGGAAAGTGAGGGTCTGAGGGTCATTTTGATGAGCTCATAACTACTTGGCACTATTTTTACACTGTTCCCACCGATTCCCAAGGTCACCTACTTTAACTACAGTTATCATGCACACCTTGGCAGCTGTCTTAGAAGAAGGGCTGAAATGGTGCTGCATTGAGGACTATGGGGTACCCCTGGTTAGTGGGATTACCACATTTAAACCACAGTTTTATTTGATTACATTTGCAAAATACAAAGAGATTCCCTTTGGTTCTTTTTCTATGAATGGCTGGTCTTTCATGTTTTGAAACCAACCAGTATTTAAAATCATCTATAATAAGAAATCAGGCCCGGGCTCTTTCTGGCTAATTGCACTTGAGTTCTGGTTGAATCGAATTTAATTTAATTGATGAAAATTGAAATGTATTGATTTAAATTGAATGAATTGAACAGAACTGAATTTGATTAAACCGAATTGAAGTGAATTTAATTAGATTGAAGTGATTTGAATTTAATTGATGGTAATTGAAATGTATTGAATTGAGTAAATGAAAAAATATTGCATTAAATTAAACAGGATTCAAGTGAACTGAAGTGAATTGAATGGAGATGGGTAGTTTCATAGCAATCAAAGTGAAAAAAATTGCCTGTCGATTCGGATATCCCCATATACTCCATGATCCAGTGGAATTATTCAGTGTCTTGTCCTGCAAATTTTGTTGCAACATTTAATAAGGATTTTGTTGGTTCAGTCAGAGGGCATCTCCTTAGCCGACTGATTAAAGGGACGTGGATCCAGGCAGATTGCTTCTGCTCGCCCTTCTGCTCGCTTGCGTCTCTGGTGTTTTACTGTGCATTACCACTGGTCCAGTAAATTCAAGATTTTTTTCAACCACTAATTGCACACATAAAAAAGTGTTTTTTTTGTGAAAAGGGTAAGGACATCCATCTAAAAGTCTTTTTCTCCTTCTGGTCTTTCAGGGAAATTTAAGTTGCTAGAGCAAGACCGGGACGTGCGGGAGCCAGTGCAGCGCTTCAGTAGCGTGGAGGAGGTGGCCAACGCCTTCCCAGACCGCGTATTCGTCATGGAGGCCATCACCTTCAGCGTCAAGGTCAGCCTAAGCCTTTCAGTTGAGTGCTTGTGGTGGGAGGAAGTCATCAACTGCCCATGCTGCCCACAACATGTTATATATGCACACACACACCACCTGGAGTCAGAAATAACTGGATACAGAGTCAATAAGCAAGCTCCTTGTTGGCTGCTTGGATGTAAAAGGTCTGGAATGGAAACATATGATTAGTGACTCAATAGGTAGAGGAAATTAGATTGGGGTAAAACTGCTTATTGGGGTGCAACTCTTACATCTGGGCCGAGAACATTGCCTACCAAGCCAGTGCTCAGAACCTGATGGCACTGTGGTGCACATATGGTGAAGGACCCACACCATCTGTGGTCAACCTCCACTGGCTGTTCCGCCAACCTGTAACTACTCTAGAGCTAGGGTTGGCATGGCCTTTTACATGTGACCATTAACCTTTGAACATTAACCCTTTCTGCTGACAACATAACATAACAAATACTGTTTTAGGCCTCCTCTTTTCCCCTAAACTCAGTGGGTTCTCAAACCCTTGCGGGCCCAGGTTAGAGGGGAGCTGTGGTGTTTCCTTAATGCTGAAGGCCCTGATCCACCTGAAACCTCTTATTGAGATTCCCTGGAGTAAGCACTTTTCATTTGTGTTTCAGCGACATGATGAGGACATATGGGAATCTACAGCAGCTAAACAAGGCAACACCAAGAAGAGAGGTTTTTAACTGGTTTTCAATTTCTTTGGGGAAAGTCATACTGGCGAGGTCCTGGCATTACCCTGTAAGACAGACAGAAAGAGTGCTGTGGCGCTAACTGACGCCTGTTCAGCCTCCCCATCCCACTTCTCACCTGTGGGGCAGTGACAGTGCCCATCCTGTCTGCAGCAGGGTCTCCTTCAAATGACCCTCTGTGCCTGATTAGTGAGTTTGTTGACTGCACCATTGTATCAACCTCACTCTCAATGTGGCTGCTTCACAGGCTTGCTGCAAATTCTGTGAAAAATCAGTTTCTTAATCTTCTTTGCAGTGGACTTTCCTTTGGTATTTTAACTTGTACTGTTAACCTTTACTGTACCCTACAAGACATGAACAAGCACTGACACAGTCAATAAGGTTCACCTTTTTGCTCTGCCCCCCAAAAATAACATAACAGGCAAAAAAAGCTTGATGATGTGTATCCACGTGTGTCATCACACTTTTATGCAAACACATCATGACGCTACAGCAGCCCAGCATGATGAAAGATATGCACACATGGGTCACCATGCACCTACTATTTTTTAATAATGTTCCAAGATGTAGGATGTCAATTTGGTGCATCAGTTAACAAACAAATATGATAAATGTGTGTGAATGCACGTTTTCAAACGAAAGTGACCCAGCAGCAAAAAAGGCGTGATCTGGAGGATTTGGGGGCAGTGGTGAAGCTTGCGGGGGGTGGAAGGAAGAGTAAACTTTCCCAAGTAAAAAGATTAACATGCAACAGGGTTGATGAGAGTAACAGAGGATGGGGGACGAGGGGGTGCTTACCAGTGCTTAGTTTGTAAAAAAAAACGTGCAGGTGCCCAAATATCTCCTCTGAAACACACGGCTGCTGCATTATGTGAGCACTGAATACTGAGGCAGCGTAATCCTGAAGCTGTCTCTGCCCTCTTTAATGCATTTATAGCCACTCCCTGCCCCTTCAGCTCACTCTTGCAGCTTTCTGCTTTCTCCCTTTGTGACACTTTTTCATTTTTCTCTTCCTACGTCTTTCCCATATGTGTATTTTGCTCTCAGTAAATGCCTGAAAGGCCCTCAAGAATACGTGCCGGTGCCCCGCACCAGAAACCACCGACTCAAATTAAGCACGGGTGCTTACATTTGAAAAAAAACCTGCGCGGGATGAGAAGGGGGAGGGAAGCAATAGATAAGCTTGAGGTTGGTAAAGGCAACGTGCAGTGTGTGGGCGGGCCGGGGGGGGAGCAGCACATGGGAGAGAAATCGGGAAAACACAGACACTCCCATGGAATGCTGAAGACAAAGCAATAAAGTAGTTCCCTGAATGCGAGTAGTGCAAAGGTACAAGTTGTCTAATCAAAAAGACGGTAAAGTATCTATGCTACAGAGGAGGGACAAACTCAAGAAGAGGAAGGACATCTATTCACCTCAGTGCAGCTGTGCCCACTGCAGCTACACCTCAGTGCCACATGACCAAGGTATCTTCACCTCAGACCACCTCATACCACTGCAATTTCACCTCAGTTTCCCTGTAACCACTGCAGTTCCACCTCAATACACCAGTGAGCACTACAGTGTCACCTTAGTGCATGTGTGACCACTGCACCTTCATCTCAGTGTGCTCTGGATGACAGCAGCCCCACACCAGCACCCCTAATAGTTATGGCTTCACCTCAGAGTGACCAGTGAAAATATGTCCTTTTTTCCCATTGGTTCAGCTCGTCTATGCAGCGGCTTTCAGGCCTAACAGGCCAAGATGTTACTCTGACCAATCCGGTGGTCAGCGCTGACAGGAAGGGTACCACAGCACTGTATCCTCTCCTCCTGGCACAAAAGAAGCAGAACCTCCTTGGGCACCTCTACAGAGTCCAGCGATCCACTCACCTCTGTTCCCCATTCGATAACTTTAACTATAACAGGTGACTTTCTACTTTATGGTTTGCTTAAATTATGAGCCGCACTATAACATACCTGTAATCTTTGTTTTTTTCAGTGAATTTCTATATTTTTTGTAAAGTAATTTTCATTACTATACACTAATCCAACCACTGCCACGCGCGGCCTTTGGCCATGTGCGGCAGTTGGCCGCACGGCCTGACCTGCGGCCAAACCACCCAACCTTATGCTGCGCATTGCCCTTAGGCCATGCGTAGCAGGAGTTGGCTGCAGCCTGTTTCTCTGTGTGTGACAGTAGATGTGAGGGGGTGCATATGGGGGTGAGAGTGAGTGTGAGAGTGTCTGTCTGGGTGTGTGAGCGGATGCATCAGTGTCTTAGTGGGGGCATCAGTCTCTGTGTGGGGTTGTGAGTGGGTGCATGAGGGTTTCAGTGGGTCTGTGATTGGGTGCACAAGGGCCTGAGTGGGTCTGTGAGTGGTGTGTGAGTGTCTGAGTGGGTCTGTGAGTGGGTGTGTGAGGGTCTGAGTGGGGCTGTGAGTGGGTGCACTAGGGTCTGAGTGGGTCTGTGAGTGGGTGCATGAGTGTGATTGGGTCTGTGAGTGGGTGCGTAAGGGTCTGAGTCGGTGTGTAATAGGTGAAAGAGATTAAAAAAGAGAAATTGAGAGATAGAAAGAGAGTGAGAGGGAGAGAGATAGAGAGTTTTATAGGCTTTGATGGATGATATACTAATAAACGGGATATTTCTGGGCAAATTGAAAAGAAAAATGTATTTATCAATTAAAAAGAGTGAAATCACCTTTCAGCATGAATCTTAAACTTTTACAGTTCAAAAGAAATTAATGTAGGGAAATGACCACAGACACACCTGGACTAGAACCCTCAACTTTCAGTGTGAGGGTCTGTGAGCTTAACTATTATGCCACAGGTGACTACTTACTGTAGTTGTTGCATTGAGAAACCACTATAATGACTATCTCTCTCACTCTCTTCCATCCCATTTTGGGATGGAAGAGAGAGTGACAGGACCGCAGGAGGAACCTCAAGCCCCCCGCAGTCCTAGCCAGCTCCCCTCGTCCTGTGGGAGCTGGCAGTGCTCCCACAAGCAGGGAGCAGCTTTAAGTAGCAGCTCCCTGCATGTGGAAGCAATGTTTTAATCTGTCTTCCCAGCACGCATATTTGTGTGCAGGGAAGACAGATGAAAACTCCACTTTCTGACAGTGGGAGCTGTCAGAAAGCGGACTTTGTTTGCTTTTGCTTGGTGGGAGCTGTCAAAGGTCCCACCAAGCAAAAGCAAACAGCTTTGTCCCAGGGGTGGGCACCACGGGACATAGCAGGAGCCGGCCCTAGGGAGTGGCGGTCCCCAGGGCCATCAGTGACTTCACGAGGTGAGCCGCATATCCCCTATCCAACAAGCATGTCCCCGGGGGGTGGTATTCCCTGGGGCTGCGAGGGTCTGAAACTGACACCTTATTGTTCCTTTTATTATAGACCCAGGGAGGTGGTGGTCTCCGGGTCTTCAGGGGACTGCGCCCCCGCTCTCTATTTGAATATAGCCCCGGGGAGGTGGCGGTCCCCAGGGCTGTGGGGTGGGGGGTCTGGGCGGGACTACTCATCCATTTTGATTATAGCCCCGGGAGGTGTCAGTCCCCGGGGATGCTGGGGGCTGGACGGCCCCCTGGATCCATTTTGATTATAGCCCTGGGGAGGTGTCAGTCCCGTTGCTCCAGGGGTGCCGTGTGGCCCCCCTGCATTAAGTTTGATAATAGCCCTGTGGAGGTGGTTGTCCCCAGAGCTGCTAGGGGATGGGTGGCACCCCACACAAAAAATGTATTTGCCCCTGGGAGGTGGTGGTCCCCAAAGCAGGGGGGGGGGCAGGCATTAAAAAATGAATGCCCCCTGGACTTTGCCCACCCAGAGGCTACAGTTAAACACGAGCAGGAGCCCACACTTGTTTTTTTTAAAAACATTTTTGCCGGATCCGCAGATCGCCACGAATCGCGGCAAAAACTTTAAGAAAATTCTTCTTAGTTCATGGGAGGGTCCCTTTGGGCCCCTAGCAACAGAACTAAGGGGTCAGGATGACTCTACCCTGGACCCTTTTTTTTTTTTTTTTTTTAAACGTTTTCTGGGACTCAGCTGAGGCCAAGTTCCAAGATGGCTGCCAACACTTCCTTGTTCAGCAGGAGATCGGCAGGGTTTGCGGAGCCTTTGTGTCCCTATATATACAAATTTGGATTTTCTTTAATTTCTCTAAATCTACTGAACGGAATTACACCAAATAACTAAAAGGCCTCTTTCTGGACCAAGAGCTACCTTTTGCCAAATTTGGTGTAATTCCGTCCAGTGTTTTGGGCGCTTTTGCTTTTTCTCAGCCCCCGCTTGATGGATTACCCCAAAACTTTCCAGACAGCAGCTGAAGAGACCACCGTTTTTTTGGGGGGAACATTTTGTGGAGATTCATCAAACGGTTCAAAGTTAATAGCAAAACAAAAAATGTTTTTTCTATAGAAACCAGGTCCTAAGTATAACTACCTAGTGGCAAGCGCCACTAGGTAAAAAAGTATATCTATCTATCTATACACACACACTAGTAAGGATCTCTCCCTAGAAAAGTACTCCTCTAGCAAAAGGGTCTTGGGACTTCGTCAGGGCGTAGAGCAAAAACCCCTGTTGTCTGTCCAGCATGCTAATTTCACTCAAAAACGGTAAGAATAAGTCTTACCTATGCCTGTCATTGAAAATGTTCCCTGCAAACTCCAGGGTCCTACAACAATAGTCACTATGGTGATCAAGGCGATAGTCCCGCTATAACGCCTAAACCTTGACCACCATAATGCTCCATCATAGGGACCCTTACTAGGGACCAAAACTTGTTGGCACTAGATAATGCTGGGATGTGGTGAGCCACTGCCACTCTAGTACACTCACTATTGAGAGTAGAACAATTATTTGCTTTTTCACCCTACCCTGAAGCTTACCTTGGCATTACACAGAGGTTGTTTTATGTTTGGAATATCTGGACCCCAGTGTTGGCCAGAACCAACATTTTCTGAGCTCCCTTTTCCCCTTGGGTTAATGTTGAGATCACCAAGTTGACATTGCCCTAACTCGGTGGGGCAGACTGGCCGGTGATGAAGCATGCCACAAATATGTGGGTGAGGCCTTTCCAGCCATGAACACATCAGTGTCTTAGGAACATTGGTAGATCTGGGCCCTATAACCAGAAATTAGGATTCCCTTGGGCAATACGAGTGAGCCACTTTGGATGTGGGTAGTGGCTGTAGGGCAGGGATCTGGTCCTCTAACTCGCCTTTGTGCGGTTATAGGACTCTCCATCAGCCTTATTTCACTTCCCTACTGGCCTTGGATAGAGTGGTCTTCACCTTCAATTGATAGGGAAGACTGTACCAGCTGGCTTTCTAGCCTTACCTGTGGCCTGCAGTCTAGGTTGACAGGACCCGGGGTAAAGTTTGGTGCCAAACAAAACACGTTATCAAGATCAGGGAAGATCAGTGTACAGCTAGAGATGCAGGCTCTCTTATACCACTTCACAATTGTGGGATAGGTGGAAACAAGCTTCCGAAGAGACCAGGAAGCTTCTTGCCTTATCCGCTCACATGGCATGGCCTGCACAGACTTTGGATAAAGGACCGAGCTACTTGGCCCAAAAAAAGCACTGAGTTGAGTGTTATCCTACAGTAGTCACTTGTAGTCATTGCAGTAATGTTATTTTACGACACAGTTTGAACACCACGGTTAGCTTTGGAAATGTCTATAACGGACGTCCAAGGGATACATTGGTGTGATTGATATGAGGCTGTGTGATGGTCCAGAACCCCAAAACTGGTCCCAGAATGCTTGTTTCTGGTCCAGGGAGAACCTGACCTGGCAGTTTGGGCTGGTCTGTTCCCACGGGGAGCAGGGTCAAAACTGATTTGCACATGGCTAGGCCCAAAGTGGAGTGGCACGGTGAGCAACAGAATGATGATTTTAACACAGATCTGTGACTGGGTGTGAGTGTTAAAAAAGTTTCAGTACTCCATCCATCATCCTTTTGTGTTGCTAAGGTGGTCTAGGTAACCACCACCCTATGTTTTAGGCCCTGGATATATGCAGGTCTGCTTTATACACTTTGCCACTTTATGTACTGGTGCCAATGAGATTAGCTCCTTTTTAGGGTTCGCCTGCACATGCGTTTGTGCGCTGGTTGCGAAATCTACTTAAAATGGGCTTAGAACTAACCACTTACTTACCTGAACTTACCACTGGCTTAGTCCAACATCGCTCTGATTTATGTGTTTCTGATTGGACCGCACGTCGTCTGCACATCGTCCTGCTTCCTTTCCTGTTGTCTTCTTCGTCTTCTTTGCCGTTCTTGATGTTGGGTTGCCTCTGGACCAAGTACTCCTTCCGGTCACTTCCCTTTGGGCACTGGCCAGTGTCCTTCCTCTAGCTATGATGCTGAAGGTACTCCTTTTTTCTTTCTGCATGCCGTCTTCTTTTTTCGCTGATGTCTTCGCTGATGTCTTCTCTGTCTTCTTTCTTCGTTGCCGTCTTCTTTCTTCTTCACCGCATGCCGTCTTCTCTGTCTTCTTTCTTTGCTACCCTTCTTCTTTCGTCTTTCTTTGCTGCGTCTTCTCTGTCTTCTTTCATCGTGGTTATCTTCTTTCTTTTTCTTTGCATGCTGTCTTCTTTCTCCTTTCTTCGCTGCTGTCTTCTTTCTTCTTCGCCACATGCTGTCTTCTGTCTTCTTTCTTCACTGCTGTCTTCTTTATTCTTTACCGCATGCTGTGTTCTATCTTCTTTCTTCACTGCCTTCTTTCTTCTTTACAGCATGCCATCTTCTGTCTTCTTTCTTCACTGTCATCTTCTTTCTTCTTTACCGCATTACATCTTCTGTGTTCTTTCTTCAGTGCTGTCTTCTTTCTTCTTCTTCACCGCATGCACTCTTCTGTCTTCTTTCTTCACTGCCGTCTTCTTTCTTCACTGCCGTCTTCTTTATTCTTTACCGCATGCTGTCTTCTGTCTTCTTTCTTCACTGCTGTCTTCTTTCTTCTTTACCTCATACCGTCTTCTGTTTTCTTTCTTCACTGCCATCTTCTTTCTTCTTCAGCGCATACCGTCTTCTTTCTTCACTGTCGTCTTCTTTCTTCATCTTCAGCGCATGCCGTCTTCTGTCTTTTTCTTCACTGCTGTCTTCTTTCTTCTTTACCGTATGCCGTCTTCTGTTTTCTTTTTCACTGCCATCTTCTTTCTTCTTGCCTTCTTTCTTCCATGCTGTCTTCTGTTTCCTTTTTCACTGCCATCTTCTTTCTTCCATGCCGTCTTCTTTCTCCTTTCTTCGCTGCTGTCTTCTTTCTTCTTCGCCGCCTGCTGACTTTGGTCTTCTTTTTTCACTGCTGTCTTCTTTATTCTTTATCAAATGCTGTGTTCTGTCTTCTTTCTTCACTGCCTTCTTCTTTACAGCATGCCATCTTGTGTCTTCTTTCTTCACTGCCATCTTCTTTCTTCTTTACTGCATTATGTCTTCTGTCTTCTTTCTTCAGTGCTGTATTCTTTCTTCTTCTTCACCGCATGCACTCTTCTGTCTTCTTTCTTCACTGCTGTCTTCTTTCTTCTTCACCGCATGCACTCTTCTGTCTTCTTTCTTCACTGCCGTCTTCTTTACCGCATGTTGTCTTCTTTCTTCACTGCTGTCTTCTTTCTTCTTTACCGCATGCTGTCTTCTGTCTTCTTTCTTCACTGCCATCTTCTTTCTTCCTCAGCTCATGCCGTCTTCTTTCTTCACTGCTGTCTTCTTTCTTCTTTACTGCATGCTGTCTTCTGTCTTCTTTCTTCACTGCTGTCTTCTTTCTTCTTTACTGCATACTGTCTTCTATCTTCTTTCTTCACTGTCATCTTCTTTCTTCTTCAGCTCATGCCGTCTTCTTTCTTCACTTCCGTCTTCTTTCTTCTTTACTGAATGCCGTCTTCTGTTTTCTTTTTCACTGCCATCTTCTTTCTTCTTGTCTTCTTTCTTCCATGTTGTCTTCTTTCTTTTTTGCCGCCTGCCATCATGCCAATAGGTTTTGCCTTTGTTTCTTCTTTCTATCTAAATGGATTAGAAATATTAGAAAAATGTTATTATAATAATGTTTGTTTTAAATTTGATAAACTTGCAGACTCTTTGCTGTATTTTGATTCCCCTGCATCTTTGTTTACACATGTTCCTAGGTTTTCTCAACCAGACCTGTGGTACATGCTGGTATTAAATGACAGCAAACAACAGGGATCTGATTCACAAAGCCATTTGAGCATTTGAGTATGTACCTTCAACTTCTCTAAATGGCATGATTTACAAGTGCACATTCACGAAAGAACTGAGCAAGGTGTATTTATTAGAAATACTGGCACCAGCTGACAAATGAAAGGCAGTTCTGCACCATGGCTAGTGCACCGGTAGAGAGCTGGTGAGCTGCCCACTGCACCCACGGGTGTGAGAATGTCTCAGAAGTCATGGAGGCACGCCAGTCGGCGCCTAGAGGGTATCACTGTTCCTGCAACTGTGAATGAAGGACCCGTGCCCAGTGAAACCTGGCAAAATAAAGGAAATAAAGGCAAAAACACTGGTGCTTCCTTACAGGCATGGTGAAAGTATGTAATATGGGCCCTTTGCATAAAAAAATAATGCAGCTGTGGTGCTAACAGTGCACTACACTGATCAATATTTACAAACTGATGAAAAGGATCCAATGCATCAGTTTGCAAAACCCTGTGTCACATTTTACCTGTGCCAGGTATAATGTATGCAGGTAGGCGTTCCCTCGGAAAAGCCATGTAGAACTAATGCAGTGAAATTCACAACTTTTCACTGCGTCATTTTCTGACTTCACTCCATCTACATTTTACCACCACTGCAGAACAGGCGTAAAATTGGCACAGGGCTTTTCCTATGGGACTCTCCTCGCATTGCATCAGTTTAACGACGCAACTACAGCAATGCAGCAGTTTAGTGCCAACAACTACATCAGAAATTCTGACACATCTGTGAAACCATGCGCGATGGAGCTCTGTATTGTAAATACAGCGCATCCATGGCATCGTTAGGGGATGTGTGGCAGGAGCAAGAAATCTGGCGCTTCAATGAGGATGAGTCAGATGCTTGTAAGTGAGGCCTGTGTGTCTAAGCTGGCAGCAATCATCTTTGAGGCATCTATTTCAACGCCTGTATTTGGCCTTCTTGAACCTCAACTCACCAAGATGCCAGGGGTCGACAAAGGGACATCACAGACCCTTTGAACTCTGATGACCTCGTCCAAATGACCCTTCGTCCCACCCTTACTTGCTCAACAGCGTTCTATTTCCTTCTGAATAGTGTGGATGAACTCCGGTTGTGGAAGATGCAGGTGGTAAGGATGCCTTTAAGAGCTCTGTTATTTGCTGTTGCAGCTGCCCTCATGCCACCTGAATCCAGGGGTAGCCAGGACAGTGCCAGCGTTTCCAAAGGGAATGCCAGGGGCAGCAGCTTCATGTTCATCTGTGGTTGGCTTTCCCCTTCCCTGTGGCCGACACAGCCCCTCCCGCCTTGTGTCTGCAGCTGTGCAGAATGTGTCAGGTGAAGGCCGACACACAGCTGCAGTGGTGCGCCCTGTGACACGCCTGCTTGTGAAGCGTTGCACAGATGTACCCTCAGTCATCATTGTTTTGGTTCAGAATTGCTCCCTAAAACGTGTTGTGGTGACGCCACAACCTCTGCCGGTGCACCAGACAACGACACAAAGGGGCATATTTAAGATCCCCTAGCACCACCTTAGTCCTGCCATAGTATCTTTTTTTTTACACGGAGGCAGCGCTAAAGTGGCTTTTCTGACGCGCAGTATAAACAAAGTGGCACTATGCATGCATTGTGCCACTTGGTAATCCCTTGCGCCACATTATGCCTGCGCCAGGCATAATGTATGCAAGGGAGCATTCCGGCGCAAGGAGGCCCGCAAAAATGCCGCAGTGAAATGTAAAAGATTTCACTGTGCCATTTTTGGCGTCATTTTTAACGCCTGCTCCGAACAGGCGTTAAAATGACGCTCCCATAGAAACCTATGGGCCTCCTTGCACTTTGCTGGAGTAGAGTCAACATTTTAATGCTAGTTCAGCATATTATAAATACAGCACAAACATGGTGTCATTAGGTGCCGGTAGAGGGGCGCAAGAACCGTGGCGCATCGTAGCTGAAGCACCACTTTTTCTTAAATATGGGCCAAAGTGTCACCTTCAAGGTCCTCGGTTGTAGGGGTGTAAAGCTGGCTCCTGCAGAGCTGGGGGTGCCCAACCCACCGGGGGTTGGGGGGACATTCAGTCCGAGGCCAATGAATATCTGTGAGATATGAGGAACTCAGGGGCCCCTCGTCATATTCTGTATGGGGGGCCCATCATTTTGCATAACCACACTGCTGGTTTCACGGTGTTGATGACTCGGTTGTAAAGTGTTATTTGCACCCCACATGGAATGCTGAGATTGGTTCATCCAATTTACTTGCCTGCATCCTAGCAGAGAGAAAGAGAGACGCATTGCCCATGAGCTGCCAGGCATTAACAGATGTTAATTCCAATTCTCCTCATCACGCACCCTTGCCTTCAATTTGAGCTCGTTATAGTAGTGCGGGCCATTAACAGCAGGTAATGCCCTCTGCACAGAGCCTGAACCAATGTTAATACCTCAAGTAGAAGCATTAATTCTTACAAGAGGGCCGGGAAGAGCTGAAGTCGTGTGATGGGTTCATGCTGACGTGCGATCTCTAGTTCGCAATAGGTTTCCAGTCTCAGCAACCCTCCGGTGCGAGCTCTCGAGCTGTCAGCGTGACCCCCACCGCCCCCTCCCCTCCTGATGGCTCTCCCGGGCCGCAGCCATATCTCAGTGGGAGGAATGACAGCCCGGGAGCCGAGGGTGAGTTACTGCCTCGGTCCACGTGGATTTGATTTTCGAGCACTCCCGGCACGCACGTGCGCTAATGCCCGGTATCTGATTTACAAGCAGCGAGAATTAGGGTCCATTATCCCAACCCTTCTCCGCCGGTGCCCAGACAGCCGGAAGGTTTTTCCTTTTGCAGCTTCAGCATTAGCTTCCGGTCACCGGGCTTTGCTTTCAGAGATCCCGCTATTGGAGTGGTATGGATCAGTGATCGGTGGGGCGGGCATGTGAGTGGGCACGCTCCAGGGTTGTCGTTTAGGGGTCGCCAGAGGCCGCAGGTGCGACCCCTGGCTGGCCCCTTGCGACTCCTGCCACTGCCTTTGCACCCCCTGGCACTGCGTTTGCGACCCCTGGCACTGCCTTTGCAACCACTGGCTGGCCCCTAGCGACCCCTGGCACTGCCTTTGCACCCCCCGGCACTGCCTTTGCAACCACTGGCTGGCCCCTTGCGATCCCTGGCACTGCCTTTGCGCCCCCTGGCGCTGTCTTTGTGACCTCTGGCACTGCCTTTGTGACCCCTGGCTGACCCCTTGTGACCCCTGGCTGGCCCCTTTCGACCTCTGGCACTGCGTTTGCGACCCCTGGCTGGCCCCTTGCAACCCCTGGCACTGCCTTTGCGACCCCTGGCTGGTCCCTTGCGACCCATGGCACTGCCTTTGCGACCCCTGGCACTGCGTTTGCGACCCCTTGGCACTGAGTTTGCGACCCCTGGCTGGCCCCTTGTGACCCTTGGCATTGTGTTTGCGTCCCCTGGCTGGCCCCTTGCGACCCCTGGCACTGCCTATGCGACCCGCTGGCACTGCCTTTGCGACCCCTGGCTGGCCCCTTGTGACCCCTGGCACTGCCTTTGCGACCCCCTGGCACTGCCTGTGCGACCCCTGGCTGGTCCCTTGCGACCCCTGGCACTGCCTTTGCGCCCTGGGCTCAGAGGTGGCAACTTCAGTGCCAGGAACGCACTGGCAGCTCGTCCTTAAGGACTTCCAGTTCGGGCTCCACTTTTCTCGTTTTCCATCAGTTTTTTTTAATTACACTAATATTATTCACTATGAATGTGATAAAAAATGGGGTACAATTAGCTGTAATATGACCTTCTATGGCAGCAGAGACAAGTAAAATATTATTTTAAATGTATGTTGAGTGCGTGCTTGCGGGTGAGAGTGTGTTTATGGAAGTGAGAGTGTGTGTGTGAGTGTATGTGTAAGCATCTGTGTGTGAGTGAAAGTGAAGGTCAAATGGGGTGTGATGTCACTTCTGCTACCCCTGGCATTGTGGTTTATTTACTTCCCTGGCACGTTCTGCTCCTGTATCCTCTTCTCAAATCATGTGATATGTTCAATTAAGTTATCCTACAGAACTAAACACGATTTACATATAAAATTGACCTTTTCCATTAAGCACAACATAGAACAGTTTACGTTTCAGCATATTATTTCACACGTCAATGGTAGTCTCAGCAAACAGGACAAGAGGCTGAGTCCTTACTGTTGAGATACTGACACAAGGCCCAGCCGAAATTTTAATTACGTCAGCGTACTGTTGGTAATTTTGTGTTACAATTGTGTGCAGCAAAATTATAGTGCGGGAGCACAGGAACAACTCGAGCAACCAGAATGCCAGCAACTGCTGTTTGCACCTGATTTAAGCACAAAACTCACCGTTGTGTCAAAAACTGACGCGAGGAAGAATTTCACTCTACAAATCAGCACTAAATGATGGATTTCTATTTTGTGTAATATTGCATAATTTTCTTGCAATTTTCCAGAAATTTCACATAATTACACAAAAGCAAATTGCATGAATTTTGCACCCCCGTACCTGACCAGCAGACTGCACCCCTTTTTCTGTGTCACGCACCCTCTATTTTGTACCAAGCTGCTCCTCCTTAGAGGTTTACTTAAAACCACTGTGGCTGCTGGTCCACAAATGGGGTTCTTGTAGGTAGCAGGCACCGAGTGGCCTAGGGTTGGATGACCTGAGCGGGGATGTGATGCAGTGATTTTGTGGCCACCAGTGGACACTTCAGCCTTGGGGTCTATATCCTAGCTTCCCCCCTAAAACTGCAAACTTCGCACTTGTATAGCAATACTCACCTGTTAGGGTCTCAAGGCACTGTATGCATACCACTGTGGAACCACTCCTGGCTTTTCCCTGTGAGGCGCCCACTCCACCACAGCCCCAGGGTGAAGCCAGGAATCCAAGCGCTGTGAGGGCTATTGTGAAGATTAAGAAAGCTACTGCCCAGAGTTACAGAGTGGGGCCCATTAATTAGGTTAGGCACCGAGGTGAGAATTATCTGGTCCAAGGGAACTGAGCCCAAGACCAAGCAAGGTGGGGAATTGAACCCTGGTCCCCGGCCAGATTTCTGCATCAGGGTCTGCCACTCTAACCATTGTGCCACACTTCTCCACTTGTGCCAAACTTCTCCAAGGAGCACTGCACAGTCTGTCAAGTGAGTTTTCATCCTAATACTTCATCTACTCCTTGTTATCTGTGATGTGGAAGAGGTGTTTTCATGTACACTGGTGCAGGGTCCAATGCTGAAGCCGCCTCAGAGGATGTTGTTCTCCCACACACTTTTCACCACTAGATCACTAAGTTCTCCTACACACCTGGAGGGTATTTGCTTTGGAGTTTGTATTATGCAGCTAATCTTCACTCACTCATTTCCCAATTCTTTCTTTTGAGTGTCTACTATTGTTACACTCTCCTTGCCCAGCAGTCTTATCCCCACACACTCTTCAACACAGAGTTCTGCCCACAGTTCGTCTTCCCTGCCCAGGAAGGTAATTTAGTCTGAGATGCTGAGTGAACTGTGAGGCGGTGTCTGATCCAGTGGTGGTTTTCTAAGGTGGGTTGTGGATCCCAGGGTTGGATAAGAGT
The DNA here is from genome assembly GCF_031143425.1 of Pleurodeles waltl. NCBI lineage: Eukaryota > Metazoa > Chordata > Amphibia > Caudata > Salamandridae > Pleurodeles > Pleurodeles waltl. Next base: position 85,858,024 of record NC_090444.1, read on the forward strand.
CTACTGATGTTACTGTTCCTCTCATCTGGAGGTCATCAGCAGCTACAGATTTTGAGGCCCACGTCCTGTGTGTCTCTCTGCAAACTTTTCCTTGCATGTCATGGGGCATAATAAGAAGCCCTGTTAAGTCGTGGTGCAAGAGCGATGCAAGCCCAAAATAAGATTTATAAAGCCACGCAAGGCTACCTTATCTGGGGTAAGGCTTGCAGTGCAAATCGCTGTGCTGTGTTACTCTGCCACAGGGAGGCATTCCACTGGACAACAGCGAAACTGCAGCCCTCATCCTCCTCGACCTTTCGGCCACGTTCAACACCGTCTGCCACCGCACCCTAAGCTCACGCCTCACCAATGCAGGAATCCGCAACAGAGCCCTGGACTGGGTCACCTCCTTTCGTACCAGCAGAACCCAGAGAGCCGCCTCCCCCCGTTCTGCTCGGAGGCCACCAAAATTATCTGCGGCGTACCCCAGGGTTCGTCCCTCAGCCCGACCTTCTTCAACGTACATGGTCCTGCTCGCTAACATCGCCGGATCCCACAACCTCAACATCATCTCATACGCCGACAACACCCAGCTGATCCTCTCCCTCACCAAGGACTACGCCAAGACCAACCTCCACGAAGGAATGAAGGCCATCACCGAATGAATGAAGAGCAGCTGCCTCAAACTCAATTCCGACAAGATGGAAGTCCTCATCTACGGCTCCATCACCTCTGCATGGGATGACTCCTGGTGGTCTGCCTCTCTCGGAGCCGCTCCAACTCCCACTGACCATGCACGCAACCTGGGATTCATCCTGGACTCCTCATTATCCATGACCTAGCAAGTAAACGCCATCTCCTCCTCCTGCTTCAACACCCTCCGCATGCTCAGAAAGATCTACAAATGGATACCCACTGAAGCCAGAAGAACAGTCACCCAAGGCCTCGTAAGCAGCAAACTGGACTACAGCATTGCCCTCTACGCAGGAACCACGTCCAAACTCCAGAAGAGGCTGCAACGCATTCAGAATGCCTCCGCACGCTACATCCTGGACATCCCCTGCCACTGCCACATCACAGACCACAAGAGAAACCTGCACTCACTGGCTCCCAGTCAACAAGAGAATCACCTTCAAACTCCTCACCCACACTCACAAAGCACTGCACAACACCGGACCAGAATACCTCAACAAACGACTCTCCTTCTACACCCGACCCGGCATCTCTACTCTGCCGACCTCTCCATCGCAATTGTCCCACGCGTCCGCAGAACTACAACCGTCGGTAGGTCATTCACGCACCACCCGCCAAAACATGGAACACTCTTCCCACCCACCTGCACCAGACCAAAGACCTCCTTACCTTTAGGAAACTTCTCAAGACCTGGCTGTTAAGAGCAGTAGCAGGACCTCCCCCCTGCTCCCCCTTCCCCTCAGCGCCTTAAGACCCTCACGGGTGAGTAGTGCGCTTTACAAATTCCTGATTGATTGATTGATTGATGGGTGTTGTGTGGGTATTCCCATACAATATTCATGGATCTTGACACATTGCCTGATTTACCATTACTGTTAGACCTGGAGATGTGCCAAAATGCTACGCCTTCCCAGCTGAGGTGTAACAAGGAGAAATATCTTTATTTCTCCTAGTTTTTAAACCTTTCTGTGTCTCCTACACTCTACCAAAAAGAGGAAAATGCCTCAGGGGATTAAAAGAATCCTCCTTACAACGCAGGCACCCTTGGAGTGCCATTTTGGCAGCCTGCATTGGCTCTAGGCTGCCAAAACAGCGCCAGCACCGGGACAAAGGTAGAAAAGTGCCGTAGACTTTTCAATACAGTGCAATGCTGCCCTTTCCCTGTGAGGTTGCGCAACGCAGCAAGGTGACTTGCTATGCTGAGCTGGTTGACTAGGCAGAAATATGACCCCAGTATCTGAGCCCTGGGACTTGGCCTGTGAGGGAGTCACTGAGATGCCAGGCTCACAAAGTGTAGCACGTAGCCAGGCTTGACCATGTCAGACACAAAAAGGGTGGCCGATGCCAGGTAGATCTCACTGTACCTCTTGTGCCCAGAAGAGCCCATGAGACCCACGTGGTTTCAAAGTAATAACACACAATGCTTTTGTTCATGCCCTTGAAATCTTATGATAAACGTTGCTTGCTTCACCACATGACACTGGAACACATAGACACATAGATACAAATGAGGATAGCCAGTCTTTGCCAGCTGACAGTCTACCTCTGCGGAGTAGGTAGGCTCACAGCTAAATATTGAAGGTCAACAAAGAAAAACAAGTTTGTCTAGTTTGCCTGATGTGTCTGTCCCTAAAGACTGGTCCTGGTCTCCAGATCTGTCTTCGCTCTCACCTCATGATTACTTCCCTGGCTACTGAATGTGTCTGATGGCCATGGTTGGTGCCAAATCCAGGAATTTACCACCTTTTCTGTAAATAACTTTGAATACTCCTGGGCCTTCCATGAAGGCTCCCCCATCCATTAATGTATTTATAGCTCTGACCTATTTAAATGTCTCTCTCATATCTCCCCTCTCTTCCAAAAGTACAGGGCTACTACCTCTGGTATTGGTCATGACTCACTTTCTGGAATATTTCTGGAAAACAAGGTAGGTGGGACACCATCAGGATTTCATCTTGAGGGAATGGATTAGGAGCTAAGTGTGTTACTCCTTGTGTGAATTTCTGGATCACTAGACTCCAACAGGGAGGAGAATGGAAGCTTTGGGAGACTGGGCGATGGAGAGGGAGGGTGTTAGACCACTAACCAGTGGGGAAGATGGTTACGGCTCCCAGACGTGAGTATTCCCACAGTGAGGACACAGTGGTTAAACACAGAGAGGGACTTGAAGAGCTTAAAGGTCCATCAAAGAAGCTCCATAAGATACCATGTTGTACAATAAGTATGCAGTTACTAAGAAGGGATGAAGGGAAGAGGAAGAGAAAGAAAGTCAGTAGAGAAAGAAAGAAAAAGAAAGACTTCCACTTCCCTGCCAACATATAGCACTATAGAGGACAAAGTAGTGTCAGTCTTTTAAAGAGATGGACTGAATCCTACCCTGGCACATCAGTCCCTTGGGAGATCAGGGGAGGCTGGTGCAGAGTCTACCACGCCTCACATATCCCTGCCAGGAGACATTAGGGAGGAGCCATCCTGTCGGGAAACAGTTCAGTATCCCAGAAGACCAGAAGGGACCACACCAGGGCACGCGTCTAAATACCTGTCCCTAAGAAACGCGGTCTCATTGTTGGGACTGTTAAGAAACTCCCTCTTCCTCCCCTTTTTTTACTTCTCGTAATTGATCCAATAGACCCACTGATTGGTTAAAAGCTCCGCATCACCGGTGTTACACCGGCATATGAGCCAATGGACTCTAGCTCTCTCTCACTGCATCTCAGAAGCATCATCCTAAATCCTCTTTTCTGGACTCTAGCTCTCTCTCACTGCATCTCAGAAGCATCATCTTAAATCCTCTTTTCTGGTTCTTGTCAATACTATTTTAAAATTGTCATTGTTGTGGCTATACCGAGGCCAAGAAGAAACAGAGACTCAGCTGTTAAATGTCTTTGCCTTTAAGTCTCAGCTTGGGATGCTTGCTCCCCCTTCACGCTAAACCCAGAGGCAACTGAAGTGGGAGCACAATTTAGGGTCCTCTGCCTAATTGACAAAGCCATGCACAGCCATGGTGCGGGCAACAGTAACGGACCCAGTACGGCAAGGATCACTGCACCACGATGCCCCTGCGCAACTTGATTTTTACCCCTCTGGATTCAGTAAATTCAAAGTCCACTGAAGATACTCCATGTGTAGATGTACTCCACCAGCAGCCTCCCAGGCTGTGCTGGCCTAGGGGTAAATACGAAATGTACCGCATCCGCATTCAAGGGGGTACAACTGGCCAATCATATCAGGCGATGAAGAGTGGCAGATAGAGGTAGTTACGTGTGTTTGTGAGTGTTTTTTTGTGCTATGCATTTTTGCATGTAGTGTGCATTCTGTGAGTGTATTGTGTTTGTGTGTGATATGTTTACGTATTTATGCATATTTATGTTATAGGTGTGTGCTTTGTGTTTGCATGTGTAATCGGATCATAATCCATTGGAAACAACACTACAATGGGATTGTGTCCCCGCACCCATACCAACATTGCGCATGCAACCTCCACTTCTGGAAGACGCAGTATACAGAAGCACAACTGGCACTACCATTGATGACTACTTCTCCACTAATGAGGGTACAGCCTCATCACTGCTGACGGAATGGGAGGCTTTCAAAGTAGTGATTAGAGGGGTGTCAATAAACGTGGCGACGGGGACCAGGCGCAAGTTCCTAAACGACCTTGCCCATATAGAAAATAGCATCGGCAAATTAGAACGAAAAGCAGTTGATAATCCCAATCAAATGATGAAATTGCAAAAGCTCAAGATCCACCACGCTGAAACACTGGAACAATTACAGGTCTATGACCTCACCACATACACGCCGAAGGGGACAGGGCTGGTACACTTCTGGCATGCATGATACAATCTCCCAGATCCCCCACCCCGATCCTCAATGTGCTGTCTCACTCACACCAACAATGCTCCACACAGCTGACAGAAAACCAAGCATTCCAAGAAAATTACATTGCAATATACAAAGCTGGCACTCCACCTCCGCCTGAACTTAACAAGGACTTCATGAGGGACCTTCAGCTCCCTCGATTGGATAGATAGACCCGTATACAGCTTGAGGCACCAATCGCAGAGAAGGGAATCCATGCGGCCGTAAGGGAGCTACCCCGCAATAAGACCATGGGGGGGGGGACAGACTGCCCATTGAATTATACATGACAATTGCTGCACAACGTACACTGCGGTTAGGCAAATTATATGAAACAGTATATGGCGTAAGGAGAATTCCAGCGACAATGAGCCAGGCCCTCGTCAACTCCCTATTGAAACCAGGCTGTCCACCTGAAACATTGTCATCATATCGACCATTATCGATCTTAACCACAGACTCTGTAGGGTCTTGGCGCAGAGACTACTTCCCCTTCACCACGGTTGCTGATTAATTCCCCGTAGATGCACATCTCTGAATATCAGACGTTTGTATCAGACCATGGAATCAGCCAACACTGCCGTTCCCAGAGCAGGCTGCTATTCATTAGACTTACAGCAAGCATTTGATTCGATGGAATGCAAATACCTCTTTTCAGCACTCAGGAAATTCCACCTCCCGGCTGCATTTATCAAATGGGTGAAAGTACTATACACTCACCGAACAGCCAGGGCAAAAACCGGAGGAAATATCTTGCCACCCTACTCAGTATCCTGAGGCACGTGCTAAGGCTGGCCTTTGTCCCCAGTGCTATTTGTCCTGGCGATGGAGCCCCTGGCACAAGGGCTGAGGCAGGAAGGAGAGTCCCGGGGCATAAGGGATGAACACCAATTATATTTAGTCTCCTTATATGCAGACGACATGCTCATCTACGTGAAGGACATGGACATGAACCATACGCAGATAGGTGACACCCTCCATCGATTCAGGGTAATCTCCGGGCAGCAAGTGAACCACACTAAATCACAAGCATTCTCCTTCCGAGACACACTATCTCGCACTGATGCAGTCTATATGGGGGCAAGAGCGATCCCAGTCGCTCACCACACTTTTAAATACTTAGGAGTCAATATATACTGATGCCACACTGATCTGCTAGATGGTCATTTACAGAAGGCAATAACATCCCTACGGGCTCAAGTAAAGTTCTGGATCACCCTCCCTCTGGCGGGGGCCGGCCGCCTAGCATTGGCCAAAATGGTTATGTTACCCAGGTTGCTGCACTATTTAGTAAATCTCCCCATACTCATAAGAATGGAAATTTATCACGGAATATGCAATCCATATCCCCTGCAACTCACGTATCAAGTTTATACCATACACTATATTCCATAGAGCATATTTAAGCCCGTTAAAAGTGCACACTCTCTTCCCTTCAGCAGCATCCACCTGTCCTCGCTGCCACGTGGAGGATGCTGACCTCCTACACATGTTGTGGGCATGCCCCTCCGTGAGACCCTTCTGGGAGAGTGTCCACGAAGCACTAAGTGCAGTAACAGAATTAACACATTGGGACTCAGCAGAACACTGCATATTAGGACTATATCCGAGACCCAAGGGCTCCGGCGTGATGGCGAGATTCACGGATCTGAGCTTGGTGGTAGCTAAGCGTCGGATAACAAGCTGTCGGACATCGGCAACCCCTCCAGCGGGATCATCATGGCAGGCGTATATGTTCCGTTGGAGTAAAGCAGAAAGCGCGGCACTCCACCGTGTATAATATAGAGGATGGTGGAAACGCCCTATTTCCGCGGCCTGAGATTTGATGCTAGTGCAATTCCGACAACGGGGCTCTGAGGCTGAATATTGCAAAGATCCACAATTCTAGGATGACCCTCCTAATTGGGCAAGATGACCAGACCAGTCTTATAACTCAAGCAGCTTCCCTACTTCCTGAAACCAGTTACCCACCTGTGTACTACACATTACCAGGGGTGTCCCACCTCCACTGGTCTCCTTAATCCTGGAGTGCATGAGGGCTGCAAGAAGACATGGTGCATGGTGGGCGGGCGGGGTAAGGAGTTGTTAAGTTTGATATGAGAACAGAAAGTTATTCACTGTGGAAACGGGGTACTTCTAGGTGGCAACATACAGATCATTCATGAATCAACAGTCTTGGAATTTGGTCATATATTGTTCCTATTATAATATCACTGAATGATGTCAATTCTGCTCGTAGTACCCAATATATTGCTCAAGACGGTTTCATGTCTTTTGTTAACAAGCGTATCCATAAAATCTAATACAATATGTTTGTTTTTTAATGTTTGCATGCATGTTTGTGCTTGTATCATGTGTGTGGTGCAGACTCCCTGAGCGATTGCTGTCTGCACTGCACAACCCTCCCTTGAGGGGACTGGACACCAGACCTCCAAGAGAGCTTGCCTTAAACTGGACCACGAAGCATAAATGGACCAACAGAGAATGAACTGGCAAGGGGTCTCTGGAAGAATATATTATATATTTCTAAACCAAACACTAGTAAACGGCAGACTTCAGTGACTGCTTAATCAAGTAAACATCCGAAGCCACTCAAAGCCAATCATTGACAGGCCCAACACAGGCAGCCCTATCTCGCAGAGCACATATGGGTCCAAGACAGCCAAGGGTTGGTACTGTGACAAAGTGCAGACAACATCCGTCCTTCTCCAGATATGAGTTGAGGACCAACAGAGCTTCCCCTGCCTTGCAGACTAAGTTATACCCCCTGGGAAAGCCGACCACACACCTCAGTAATCTCTCCTTGATGGAGCTCATTACCATAACACCATGATGTGCCACGGGGCCAGGGGGTGGGTGAGGGGTGTGCCTATGGTTCAGAAGGATCTGGGAGGATGATGTTCACCTCTACCAGGTCTCACTGAAGGTGCTCACCATAGAGATGACTCCTAGGCAAAGAGTCACCTCCGTAAGACTGAGTTGCCCTGAGTGGGAGTCAAAGAGTGAACCCCAGGGGACTGAAGCCGCTGTGGTGTTGGTCTGAAGAAAGTGAATCACCCTGGAACCATCAAAACCTTGCAGCCCAGTTGGTCAGACGTAAATATTACCAAGGGGAGTTGAGGACTTGCAGAGAGTAATCCAGGGGTATAAATTTGGTGAACATAACATCATTTGCGCTTTGTGCTACTCCGGAGTTTGTGGCAACTTGTCTCTGTCCCCATCCTTAAGTCTGCTGGTGAAGGACAGTTATTTTCACTACGTCTTCGATTAGTCCCTCTTGCTGGGAGTGGGTTGCTCTGGTTCCAGAGTCGTGTGAAGGTTTTGTTCCTTAGGTCCGTATTTATACTTTTTTTTAGCGCCGCATTTGCGCCGCTTTTTGACGCAAAACGGCGCAAACCTACAAAATACAATGGTATTTTGCATGTTTGCGCCGTTTTTGCGTCAAAAAACGACGCAAATGCGGCGCAAAAAAAGTATAAATACGGGCTTTAGTGTTTCAGAAGTATCGCAGTTTGAATTAACGGATTAATTCTAACTTTAAACTCAAGTTTCCTGGTTCCAACTGCTGTACTGATGGATTCTACAGGTGCATCACGCTCTGTGGGCGTCTTTGACCAAGCTTGGTGACCAGGACCAGGCAGTTTTCTGATATGAGCCAGTGAAATTTGATATCCCCAGGGTGACTTAATTTGTGTGTATTCCCATCTCTAGGATTGCTAGTCCCATACTCTAACAGTGTCTAAGAGAGTTGCTGGTCTCTTCTCTGAGCTGTAACTTGTGCCCAGCACACTGACCACAAGAGCACCCATTAAACCTGTTGTATCAAGACCTCGAGAAACCAGCCTTTTGGAAAGTTTAAAGTCCCCTCCTTCACTTTTGTGGGACCCCTTCCAATGCAAGTGGGGGGCATGTGCATGACTAGGGTTTTGCAACTTTTGGCAATTACTAGCCGGCAATTACTTCTACTCAGGCACATTAGGTTGTCTCTTGTACCCAAGATTACTGGGAAACCAGGCAAAGGTAAAATGTATCATCACGCTTGAACTGATCAGAGAAGGTTGACATAATTCTTCTAAATCTGAGGGCAATCTTGAAATGGTAACATCATGATACAGTATGTAGAACACCGTTCCAAGGTGTCCACCCACTTCTGCCTTTGACTGTATTGTCCTAGGAGTGACTGCATTTTGCCTGATCACATATGCGCATCCACCTGAAAATGATTGCCCTTCACTACCAGGGCCGGAGGGCCAGTCCTTCAGCTTTCATTTTTTTCATTTTATAGGTCTCCTTTCATTTCTTTCCTTCTGATTTTTTATTTTGTTTGTGTGCATTTTTAGTGTGTCCTGCAACTCCCCACATAGTTCTACAGCACCGCATGCTTGCAATGCACGCATTTCATGTGGCGACTGCTTCTATGCTGGATGGGTGTCCACCTTGGAATGGTATTCTCCATAGTGTATCATAGTTTTACTATTCCAAGATTGCCACCATGTTTAATGTTAGAAGAGTTATGTTAATTTATCTCCCATCAGTACAACAGTTATACACTTTGTAAAATACCTTTCTGTGATGGCTGTCAAGCACAAGGTTTATTGCGTGGCCATCTTGAAAATGTGTTGCGAATAGTGTAGCATTGCTTAACCACTCCAAGATGGCAAACAGATTGCTTTTGTCATGGTGGCCACGTTGGAACTTAAAAACAATGATACGTTGGACAAAACATTGAAAGACTAACGCTGCTAAGCTTAATTTGATTTTTTTATATAGTAAGACTATGCCTGTATGTTTAGGTGGCAGCATGTTTCTTTTATCTACTATTACGTTTTTACTATATCTTGCATATGTTTATTGAGTTTGTGTGTTTATGTTTTATTGTGGGTGGGTAAGTGGGTGAATGCAATATGAGTGAGCGGGTTAATTAATAGATGCATGACTGCAAGGATGAGTGACAAATTGCATGTGGGATGAATTACTGAGTACCTAAACTCATCAGTAAATGGAAAGGCACTTTTAATTAGAAGCAAAGACTATTGCCAATGGCACTGTCAATGCTTGTTTCTCTTTCTAACAGACATAGGGGGTGATTCCGACCCCGGCGGTCAAGGACCGCCGGGGCCGGGGATGCGGGAGCACCGCCAACAGGCTGGCGGTGCTCCGTCGGGCATTCTGACCGCGGCGGTTCAGCCGCGGTCAGAAACGGAAAGTCGGCGGTCTCCCGCCGACTTTCCGCTGCCCGGGAGAATCCTCCACGGCGGCGGAGCGCGCTCCGCCGCCATGGGGATTCTGACACCCCCTACCGCCATGGCGGTAGGGGGTGCCGCGGGGCCCCTGGGGGCCCCTGCAGTGCCCATGCCAATGGCATGGGCACTGCAGGGGCCCCCGTAAGAGGGCCCCACTTGGTATTTCAGTGTCTGCTATGCAGACACTGAAATACGCGACGGGTGCAACTGCACCCGTCGCACATACCCACTCCGCCGGCTCCATTCGGAGCCGGCTTCCTCGTGGGGAGGGGTTTCCCGCTGGGCTGGCGGGTGGCCTTCTGGCGGTCGCCCGCCAGCCCAGCGGGAAAGCCAGAATGGCCTCCGCGGTCTTTCGACCGCGGAGCGGCCATATGGCGGCTCCCTCCACGCGGGCGGCGACCGCCGCCCGCGGGGGTCGGAATGACCCCCATACTTTTTAAACTTTGACATAGATACTTCTCCTACGAAGCACCCCAGAAACACATATTTAACACGACTAGAGCTGGCATCACCACAATCACGGTAATGATCAGTTCGCCCCTTCCCGACCATCCTTGGGTTTACATTCTAGTATATCGCACTATTACTCAGAGCCACTGGGCGCTCTACCTACAGCCTCCCAGTCCAGAGCATCCGAGTAGTGGCATGAATAAGTAAATAGTATGATACTGAAAAAATCTGCAGATGTAAATCTGTGAAGATTGGTCTCACTGAGCTTTCATTTCACTTTGTGTATAACCTCGTATATAAGCTTAGAAAAGTGTCATGTGATTTGGTGAAACAGAACTGTCGACTTATTGTCCAAAGAAGAGAAGAAGGGGAGATTTGAAATCTTTCTATTGTTGATGTGTAACAATAATCTGTTGTGAATGTGAAACTGACAAAGTGAAGTGTTGTGTAGACAATCCAGGCCAACCCTAACATCGGGGGCACTGTACAGCTGTTTAATGAGTTATATTGGCTAAGCCACCACGATTGGAGGGCTCTCTGACGTCATTGTGTGTTTCGCTCCCCTTCTTCAGGTGGTGTCCGGAGAGTTCAGCGAGGACAGCGAGGTCTACAACTTCACCCTACAAGCTGGAGACGAGTTGACACTCATGGGCCAGGCCGAGATACTCTGTGCCAAGACAGTGAAGGAGAAGTCTCGCTTCAACACCATCCTCAGGAAGCTGGGCAAGACCGGCACGTTGGGTCGTCAGGTCAAAGGCAAAATGCCATGCCTGATTTGCATGAACCACCGCACCAATGAGAGCCTCAGCCTACCCTTCCAATGCAAGGGCCGCTTCAGCACGCGCAGCCCGCTGGAGATACAGATGCAGGAGGGCGAGCACACCATCCGGAGCATCATCGAGAAGGTCCGCTTGCCCGTTAATGTGGTGGTGCCTAGCCGGCCAGCACGAAACCCTTACGACTTGCACATCATTAGGGAGGGCCACCGCTACAAGCTGGTCAGCATCATTTCCAAGACGGTGGTGCTGTGCTGCCTGCTGCGCAAGGAGGAGGTGACTCCCTTCCACTTCCTGCTGCTGACAGACATGCCCCGCTTCATGCTGCCGGAGGGACTTCTTTGCGGGGACCCACTCTTTGACAAACTGGTGAGGGACAGCTCTCTCTTCTGCCAGGAGCAGCGTTTTAACCCTGACGAGTACTCCAAGGCGGTCAGGGAGGTGAAGACGGACTTCTCAGAGGAGTGCTCAAGCCCCCGCAGGATGCGGGTGTGTCTGCAGGGCTTCTCCTCCTCCAATTCAACAAGTTACGTCCAAGAGGAGCTCACGCAATCCTTCCAACGCCTCTCCTTGTGCTTGTACAGCGGTTCGGTTGACCGCTCCACTGAGGACAACAGTGGTCACCAGAACTGCAGGGATGCCCTGGGTAGCCAGCAACAGCTCCCCCAACAGCAGCAGGCCTCCTCCGAGATCTCAGACTCTGACCAGGAGTACGTGACCCCTGAATGGGTAGAACCTGATTTCAGGACTCGGGAGTCAGAGATCCCATATGAAGAACTATGGACCAACCAGAACTCTGAGAACTACTCAGAGCCCAGCAGCAACCCCCCGGGTCTGGAGTGTGGCAATAAAGGCCAGCAGGATTTGATTTCTTTTGTGACATCTTCTCCAAAACTGGAGGGCCCACCAGGGTCTCCACTGGTGCCAGCCTTACCTTCAGAGGAGCCTAAGACAGAGACGCCACCTCCTGTGCCACCGAAATCCGAAGCAGTAAGTACTGACTCATTCTAACTTATTACTTATTATCTGGATATATATAGATATATACAGTGCTTAATTTGTGCTTGTTGTTTCCGGTGCGGAGCACCGCCACTTATTTCTGAGGGCTGGCGCTTAATTTTCTGTCTCAAACATTTATTGCGAGCAAAAGACACAGATGGGAAAGACGGAGGAAGAGAAAAACGAAAAAGTGTCACAATGGGAGAAAGCAGAAAACTGCCAGAGTGAGCTGAAGGGGCAGGGAGTGGCTGTAAAAGAATTTAAGAGGCCCGAGATGACTTCAGGATTACGGTGCCTCAGTATTCCATTTAATTTCAGCAGCCGCGTATTTAAGAGGAGTGCTTTGGGCACCGGCACATTTTTATTTACAAATTAAGCACTGGATATATACATATATTCTATAGTGATATAGTATCCACAACTAACTCCACAAGGAGACAAGGGTCACTCGAAGCTGGTGATCAAATGTATTGTGTCAAAATGTTATATAGCAACAAGAAAGATAATAAAATTGTGATACTAGAGGCAAGAGGTTTTGTTCACTTTTGTTAAAGTCCTTCATCTGTTTCCATCACTCTACGTAGTGATGTTCCTTTTCATTTTTTTTTTACAGCATTTACATCTCCCAAGTGCACTAGGGGATTCGTAGTTCACTCTAAACTCACTCTAATAAAAATGTTTTTACTCTAAATGCAAATGAGACAACAGTACATTCATCATGGTGGAAGTGTGTCAGATGTGTTAGCCGCCCTACAGCGGGCTTAATCAATTTTGGATTACATATGATGTGTAATTTGAAGTTTTGTCTAACCCTCTGGTGACTACTGAAATTAAATAGCGTACCCTCTTCTTCTATCAGTAGTGGAAATATACTGTGAAGCCTTCATCAGAGATGGAATATTAATCAAACATTACACAATCGTATTTTATAATATCCCACATGTATATGCATCTCACCTTGCCTATGACCCATTGAGAGTTCAGTTTTCAGCTTTATGACATATTTCGATTTGGTTATCCCCACGGATACTTGTCCTCAGGTTGTTAAAACTGGAGTGCATATCTGAGCTTGCATTTCCATCATGGAAGTTTTCATAATCTCATGCCAAAGACTACTAGAATTGATGCTTTTCATGGGGCATAAAAGTTCCAACCTTCTATTTTGCAATTTACAGCTTGTTCTTTCAGTGTATTTGCGTTTAGATGGACATGCGATTACATACATTACAGAAGTAGTCTTATGAACGATTCTCTGGTGGGCAAATTATTTCTTTCCATTTACTTCATTCTCCGATGTATCCTTTCCATGTTCACGTGCCTCCATTTTTTACGTGTCTAGAGGTTTTCAGTTGAGAGTGTAACTAGTTATTGTCCGCCTCAACGAGGCGGCCAACCCTGATCACGTCACCAATGGAAGGCGCTTTCCATAATCCTTTCGCCATTTGGTTGTGGTTCCGACTATCCAGTCAGAAATATGGTTCTATCCCAATATCAGAGCTAAAATATTGAGAACAAAAAAGTTTCCACATTTCCTATACCTTTACAATACGTATATATCTTCGGGGCGTGTAGATGTGGATTTATGAATACGAAACCATTTCACCCCATTGCATCCATATGTTCACTTGTCTTTCAAATTCCTTGTCCTCGATATTCTGGCTACGATATTAAGGTATAACAATATTCTCTACTCGATATTTCAGACCATCACTGGAGGCTACTGTGGTTCGCTTCAAACAGGAGAGAATAGCTGAGGTGATCTAGGGGTTGGTTTCCAATTGTGGGAATGGGAGACGTGAGTTTTAATTTCATCTTCTCCACATGGTCAAGTTACGAGATCTAAAGTAAACTATTTTAGCTCTCTTGCCTTCAGTTCCCATGAATTCCAAATGTTGTGAGCACTTGGAACTAGCCTACTCGAGAGCAAACTCTTCCTAAAACTCAAAAGATCTAATGGCTTTTCAACCAACTAAACTGATTAGTATGACTTACGTATTAACTCTGGGCTGATGAAAGGAAGTTCTTACAGAAGGGCTGGAGACTGAAACTTCAATAAACTTTAATAAACGCACGTAGGACCTTCTTAGGTATTAGCTTCTCTTTGTCTCTACAAGGTTAATAATGAGTCGGTGAGATTTTTAAGATAGTAAAATGTGGTCCTCCTTAGAAGACCACCCCCACCACTTACCAGAATAGTGGAAAGAGGTAATGGTAGGCTAGCGGTTTTGTGATCTAGGGATAATCCCACAAAGGTTACCTTCTAATGAGAGGAGCCGTGAAACAGTCTACAGAAGGAACATCCTCTATTTCAATCAATCGGTTTCTTCTCAGAGTAAGGGGGTGGGAAGTTTGGAGGATGCAATAAGCTCAAACGCATCCTAGTTGGCCAGACATTCGGTTGACATTTCTAGAAGCAATAGGAGCCTTTCTACAAGAAACACTGTACATACCAATGAAGTAACGTCATGAACACTATTAGGTTCACGGATATAGAGAGAGTAGCTGGTTTGGATCACTGACAGAATATTGGAAACAAAATATCGAGGACCAAATTATCGAAAATGTAAGTGCAAATAGGTGAGAATATATTTACTGTTCTTAACTCCACGTCTACGTACTTTGAAGATATATATATCATCAAGGTGCATATATGTAGAGCTATATAAAGTAAAACTTTGCTTACCCATAGAAATCCGACTTCACAATATTTTTGTCCTTGATATTATTGACGCAATATTTTATTCATGCAATATTCTATCCATGCAATATTTTTTCTGATATTTTGTCTAAACACTGCTGATTTGTGGTTACAAATGCACCAGTAACAAGTTGATACCTACGTACAGCATAGTTATAGTAACTAGTTTGTTAAGAGTGGAAGCCGTAAGCTGGTGTGGGCGGTAAATCTGTCAGTTGGTTATAGTAATGTTCTACTAGAAAGAGGTGTGCTATCAGCACCCTTTTGCATGGCTAGAGAAAGGCTACTTTTAATTCGAGCCTGTGGTTGTCAGTGGAGCCCACCTGCCTTCATTTTTGGGGACTGGGCATTATTTTTCTGCATCAGACATTTACAAGAGCAAGAGGGGGAAAAATACGCAAAATGAAAAGGCGGAGGAAGAGAAAGACAGAAAAACTGCTGCAAAGGGAGAAAGCAGCAATCTGCAAGAGTAAAATAAAGGGGCAGGGAGTGCCTGGTGGTGGATTAAAGAGGCATGAGGTGGGTTCAAGACCATGCAGCGTTGGTATCAGGGCATAGACATACAATTGCACTGGCTGCGGGCTTCTGAGCCGAGCGCTCAGCACTAGCACTCATTCTTTTACAAGCTAAACACTGGATACTTCTTTCAACTTGCCAGAGCTGAGGTCCAGAGCAGTGACCCCGGAAGCAGAAATACCAAGACTTTGATAATGCAAAAGAAGTTTTGACAAGGGCTGGGATCGTTAGACTGGCCAAAGGTTGTGATTAGAGATCAGGCATCGAAGACCCGGAAACTGGTTCTCGTGGTGAAGTTTATAAGAAAGTCAGTCTCTCTCTCCCTCTGACTCTCTCTCTCTACCTCTCTCCTTCTCGTTTGTATTTCATGTATTTACTGTTGTACCTTGTGTACTGAAAACTGAGATGCCTCTAGGTGTCTGCGTGAGTTCAGGTTGTGGGTGGAAGTTTATAATGGGCCACGTTTGAGAGCTGTGGAGTTGAGGCTGATGTAAGTTTCTCACAGTGCCCATCACTGGGGGAATGGGGCATCACGTGTCCAGAGCACATGCTTATCCAAACCTTGACTGTATGCGGACTGTACATTGCAGTGGTCACGTGCACCAGGAGTAACCGTGATTCTATATGAGTGTGTGTGAAGAAAGTACACAGCTGCCGGAATATTGACAGTGCACAAGTAAAATAAAATGCAATGCTTAAAAGTGAGTTTGTGCAGGGAATGGTGAAGTGAAAGAGATGCAAGGAAGGGAATGCAGAAGAGAGGGAAAAGAGTGCATTGGAGAGGAAAGGGAGGAAGTATGCAGATGGAGGATTTTAGAAAGATGCGGGAAGAAAAAGTGTGCACCCGCCTAACAGAGACTGCAGAGGAAAGTGGGGTGAAGGGAAGAACAGGAGTGACTGAGAAAGTCTGAAGGCCATTCCACAGACCTTAGTAATGTGTAATTCAGTTTAATATTTTCAGAATTAAAACATTTTCAATTCCAATTATTGACAACAAATGTATTGTTGTTGCTCATTTATCTGACACTGTTCCAAAGCTTTGGCAAAGCCAATACATTTGACTACTTTAAGTTGCATATCTGTTATTATTACATGATATATCTAGATACAATAAAAAGGGTCTCGTAGAGGCATCAAAATACTTGCAAGGTGATATGTTATGTGAAGCACAGGATTTTAGTTTACATGTTTCACGCCAAGTCCTTAATTACAATGTCACTTCCATTGGATATAATTCATAGACACATTTTTTAGGCCATGCTTATTTTATATACCCCCCACTTAAAGTAATGTAATATGAACATATTCACATATATTACATCTGCACGATATGGCACAGTTTCACAAAATGTATTATTTAAATGATAAATAGAGAGCATTTTGGGATCTCTCAGAAATGCAGAAACTCTCTTGTTTATATGTATCTGAGTTTGTTCAACCTTTGCAGCATTTTTTTAAGACCTCTTCCAATTTTGTCTCTGATAAATGTTGGAAAATACAACATAAGTGTTGGGAAGCATGAACATTAACTTTGAAAATGTGTACTTCATCTCTGCTTCTAGTCTCACTCTTTTTAAGTATTCAGTTTCATTGCCACCACAGTGGATGATAATAGAGAGCGGATGTTCACATGCACTTAGAAAGGGAAGTAGAGCGAGTATTTAATGCCATCTCAAACCTCTTTCCCCAATCCATGTAATATCTACTCCTTTCAAACCTAAATGATCTTCCAAATAAGATTTCTTTGCATGTTCTCTGGCCCAAAAACTAAAACTACGGCCAGCAACCCCTACACGTACTGTGTTGTACCTCCACTCACATACAAAGGTAAGGAATAGTCACCCAACAAAACTAATATATGCTCCTCTCCTTATATTATTTTGAGATTGGCAGCTTTTGAAAGGGTGGCCCATGATCGGGTAACATAGATTTTGGGCTACATAAGAAGCACAATAATACCAAGTTCGGGAATGATCGGGCTATATAAACTAGACTGCTGCTATGAAGATCTACGTGTATTATAAAGCTCTCTAAACCACAAAACTCTGGTCACATGATAATAAAACCAAATACACCACTACATAACAACATAACAAACAGAATAAATAAATTAAGTACTATACGATAGCCTTGTCTGTCACACATGCCTATCTAAACAGCATATTACAACCGCATAAATATTTAAGTCATATGACAGTGACACATCACATCTCAGTGAAAACAAATAAAAAAGTAGACAGCATATACAATGAATGAGTTTAGTATTATGTGATTGGTTAATATTTGTAATTGGGCTACAAACACTAACCACCATAGCCATTGTGTTGGGAAGAATCCAACTAAACTACTCTTACTCAGATATTACAGTGAAGTTGGATTACAAAGATCATCAATTACACGTACAGCGTGATACATGAAAGAGGTATATAGGTTTAATTTATATTTCTGATGTGCTGCCCTGCGCCCCAGGGAAAGGGCAGAAATGTACCGTATTTACAAGATACAGTGCATTTCTGTCCTTTCCCACTGCGCTGGTGCACAAATTGCTACCTAGAGGCATTTCCCTCCCTCTACGTGTGCGCACATGGCAGCACACATGGAAAGAGGAAACAACACGGAGAAATATGTTTCTCTTTGTTGAGCCTACCCTGGGGAGGCATACGGTTTTGACACATTCCAGGTTTACAAATTCTTGTAAATCTGGGAATGCATGAAAACCCATGGGTGTTGTGTCGGAACACCCACCACAACACCCATAGTATGCCTCCCTGACGCAGTGTAAGGCAACGCAGCAACTTGCGCTGAATTTCCTTACACCATGTCTACAAGACCATGAAAAGCCATGCACAGTACTTTTGCGTGGCCTTGTAGATATGGGTCTGCACTATGTGCCTCCACAGTGCATCACAAAAAGTGGTGCACCTGTGGCACACGCGGCTTGTAAATATGCCCCTTAGTATTTTAAAAAAAGACTTCTTTAAATAGTACTAATATTTGTGCAGAACAACTATCACACAAACACCAAGGAACAGTTACGTGTACAAAAACACTATATGATAGATGTTCTGAAAAAAACAGATACTTTTACAAGGAGAGACAAGATTAGGAATATAATGGCAAAGCACATCCAAAATCGTCCCCTCTAAAATTTCCTTTAAACACTTCCATTTATAAGGAAAATCATTGATAAATTGAAACACAAGATATATGTTCAACATATTGTCAATTTTTTGTGAAAATAAAAATGTTCATTTTTATCATGAATTGCATTAAAAGTCTAGATCATTTAGTTTCTGCGTGTAAAATACAGAAACTACGTAAAACTACATTGAACAGACTTAACTTCTGTAACATTTTTGAAGGGAGATGGAGACATACATCAATCACTGAAACTTACTTTCATGAGAGGAGTTACAATCAACATAATCATTTAACAGAATAATTGTTTCCTGTCTGTAACAAATGAAGGGTGGTGTTCTACAGGGGCTGTAGCAGGTACAGAAAGATAACAAAAATAAAAGAAAGATCATTAAGTTATGACGATTTTTCATAACCTGTATGCAAATGGAATTGCACTGCTATTTGCAATGTTCACCAAACATCTATTGAAAAGCTAAGGGGGGTTTTGATGACATTTAGAAAATCATCATTACTTAAAAACATTAAATTACTACTATAAAATATGTACCTCTGCCCATTTTGGAGCATTACTAACCAACACGGGCATTCATTAGCTTGTCTAAGAAATGATGTGTGTGACACCACATTTCATCACATTAAGATGCTTCCACCCATCATTCCACAAGTAGAAAACTTGTGTGCACTTTATACTTGAGGAAAACACCATCATTGCACTTAGCACAATTAAATAATGCCCTACTGCATTTTAATAATGTACAAGTGAACATTATTACCCTCTACATACATTGCAAATACTTAGGTGGCCTTTCTGAAAGTAATATTTGTCCAAAGGTTGGTTTCAGTCAAAATCAACCAAAAAGAATTTAATGGACTTCAACAATTTTGAAACAGATAACATGGAATTTCAAGACAAAGGGGGTCATTCCTACCCTGGCGGTCTATGACCGCCAGGGTAGGTGATGGAGGAAGCACCGCCAACAGGCTGGCGGTGCTTCCGGGGGCATTCTGACCGCGGCGGTAAAGCCGCGGTCAGAAAAGGGAGCAGCGCCGCCATGGGGATTCCGACCCCCTTCCCGCCAGCCTGTTTCTGGCGGTTTTCACCGCCAGAACCTGGCTGGCGGGAACGGGTGTCGTGGGGCCCCTGGGGGCCCCTGCAGTGCCCATGGCACTGGCATGGGCACTGCAGGGGCCCCCTAACAGGGCCCCACATAGATTTTCAGTGTCTGCGTGGCAGACACTGAAAATCGCGACGGGTGCAACTGCACCCGTCGCACCCCTTCCACTCTTCCGGCTCCATTCGGAGCCGGCATCCTCGTGGAAGGGGGTTTCCCGCTGGGCGGGCGGCCTTCTGGCGGTCGCCCGCCAGCCCAGCGGGAAACTCAGAATGACCACCGCGGTCTTTTGACCGCGGTACGGTCTTCTGGCGGTTCCCGCTTGGCAGGCGGCGACCGCCGCCCGCCAATCTAGGAATGAGCCCCAAAGTGTCAGAAATATGTAATAAGATTTGCATTTGTTGCCAAAGAACACTTTATAAAACTCATGTTAAAATTATTGATCTTGTTGAGAAGAATGAAAACGAGGAAAAAATAACATGGAAAATACACTGTATCTATTTATAGAAGAAAAAGTATCTGATAATGTGCAATTACTGTGTAGGTAAACTTGATCATAACTGTACACCTTCCCATGCAATTCACAACAAGTTGCAGCTTTATCCAGTCCCATTGGAACTAAACCAACGTAATTTATATGAAAGCATTATAATTCAAACTGTACATTGTTTTCAAACTATTGTCAGATTGCAACTGAAATCTGGAACTTTTCAGCCACATGAATTGGTACGTGCACTCAAAGGAAAAGTTGTTTTTCCACCATTAGATTTCAACAAAATATAAACACTCTTGGGATACAATACAAAATGGAGGAACCTGTAGTGATTTTGGTTAATGGAGCACCTACAAAATAAAGAAAAAAATGGCAATGCCTAATAAGAATTGAGAAATTCAGAAAGCTATATTTTACCTTAAGAAAAACAAGATACACTAAACAAATGTGGACGTTTCACACTTCATGTCTTCTAACTACTTATCTTTTAACAACAATGAAATTGAGAGTGGACAATTTGAGCCAAATCAGCATCAACAAGCAGAAGAAATCTATGTACATTACAGTATACACCCACTGCACTCAAGATAGGTGATAGGTGATCTGTTAGAACTTTATTAAATGAAGGAAGTTTGTGGACAGCCTATTAGTGTCTGGAAAAAAAAACTTTGGAAACCCAGTGCTATCCACATTTATTCCCCACTGGGAAAGGTGGGCAGTAGGATGATGGTCCAGTACAAATTTCTGCAACAGAGTACCGAGCAACCAGACTGTATTCAGAGGATCCTCGTTTTCCACAAGACATTCCTTACCTTTTCACGCTCCTGTTTGAAAGTGAACTTTCCATTTGCTTCTGTATATGTAAAGCGTTCTGGTACTGGGTTTACCAGTATGACAGCACACAATTTAATTGAAAAAGGTTCATGAAAAAGGTGAGAATCTGGAACATAACTTGATCAACATTATGGCATGTCAGCGAGGAACAAATTAATATTGGTTTAGAAGACATGGAGAATTAAAATGTATGCGTAGACATTTGAGACCACTTGCACGGTTTATTACTTTAAGCTGTGCACAATATGCATGGGACGACATGTATCAATTTCTACTAGAAGCAAATGGTGATATTGCGGATATTGACAGTAAAACTCCTGCAGAATTATGTTCTTTAAATCCTGCTAAAGTTTGTAGATATCTAAACCACAAATTTCAAACTATGCTTCAATATTTAACAAAAAACAAAAATCCCCTTGCGAGGTACTTGATTTCTTTTGGAGAAAAGAGTATCGAGCAAGAGGTGAACCACATATTCATTTGCTTCTATGGATAAAAGATGCACCTAACTTTGGATATTACACTGAGGAGTCCGTTCTGCATTTTAAAGAGCTGTATGTTACTTGCAATATACCAAACAAAGAACCCATTTAGGAAATGTTCGAACAAGTTTTACGCTACCAATGAAATAAGTGTGCAAAGTACCGCTTAGGAAATATCATAACAAAACATTACTCTAAATGTCGCTTTGGATTTCCAAGACCAATTCTACATAGAAGAATAGTCAACAATTTCATGTTCTCTTTACGATATGCTGTTACAGGGAAATCACCAAAGAAAATACTTACAATCTTAGGAGATCACAAGGATCGCAATGGATCAATGACTACAACCCTTTAAATCTACGTATGTGGGATGCTAACGTGGATATACACTTTGTTGCAGATAACTGTGCAGCAGTTGCACATTATATTACTTTCTACATTACTAAAGCTGAAAATACAGATATGAAGGAAGTATGGAAAAAAATATCTGCAAAGCAATCTTTAAACAAAAGATGTTATCACTTTAGCCTTAAACTGTTATCTTATGGAGAGGTCAGTAGCTATAAAGCATGTGATCATTTGAGTTCTTCAAACTCATATGGTAAGTCGTGGGCAATTGTCTGGCTTAGTTTAGGACTGTCATCAGGATGTTGAAGAATTCTGAAAAGCTTATCAGAAATTGAGTACTTTGCAAATTTTGAACATACTAACAAAGACATTTTAAAAACAAATATGTTGGACACATATTACCCAAACAGAAGTCCTAGCTTAGAAAACCTATCACTATACGAGGTGGGTCAGGACTACTCATTTCAAAATAATTTACTAGAAGACCTCAATGGTGCAAATGTTTATGTTTGAGGAACCAACGGATGTTTAATATATCTTTGTAAATCTTGCCTTATTAATCACCGTAAACTGAGTTGTGACACAGAAGAAATTACTTCTACAGCTATTTAAACTATGGCAGAAGGAAGAAGACATTAAAGGAGCCTTTGAATCCTATGAGGATGCCTTTCAGGTATATAAAAACTACATTGCAATACCTCATCTTCACACAGATTTAGAAATGCTAAAACAAGAAATTCCAGAGGACAATAAAATTAATGCAGAAATACATATCAATACTCCAAAAAGTAATAATACTTCGAATTCCAGAAGTCTTGACCCACTTGGACAACCGATAATTATTAATGAATCTATGATTGTCATGGAAGAATTTGAAGATGCTATAAACGAAATAAAAATGATGTTCAAAATCTGGATTAATTGGTATCACAAATACAGTCAGAACAACTACAAATATACAAAGAGATAACATACAAAGAGATGTGCATCATGGACTTCAACATGAAAATAAATTATGTGATTTTAATAGTTTTGAACCTACACTACTATATGTCAGTGGCCAGGCTGGAATCGGGGTAAGCTTTCTTATTAAAGTAATAACCTCTTTATGTGCATAAAAATACCAATTCTAATTTATCTTGTGTGCCTACAGCTCCTACTGGATTCCGCTCATAATATCAAAGGAATAACTTAAATCATCTACTATTACTTCCTGTGGAACATCATAATAAACTGAAGTATTTAAAATTACAAACAGATACATGTCAAGGACTTGGGAGACTTTTAAAGAAATTGAAACTTTTGATCATAGATGAATTTAGCGTGGTTCACACTTAATGATGGCTTTTGCTCATTTGCGGATGCACAAAGTACTGCAGACATCTTATGAGTTCCTCTTTGAAGGTAAACAGTGTGGAGGTAAACGGTGTCTTTGGAGACTTATTACAACTTACACCTGTTAAGGGTGAACCAGTTTTCAAAAAACGTTTCCAGAACCAAACTTGGGATACTTAAGAAGATATAGGTATTGTAAACATTTGGATTCATTTTTCATATAAAGAACTAACCTAAAATATGAGGCAAGCTAATGATGAAGATTATGCTCAAATATTATAAGTCATTTGCTTGGGTATTGTAAGAAAAGAAACAAAAGTTATGCTAAAGCAGCGACATACAAGCATATTGTTTCCAAAACTTCAGTCACCTCCTGAAGTTATGCATTTTCTTCTACTACAAACACAACCTGTGGTTTGATTAATGCCCGCTGTTCAAAAATGTGCTGAAATAATTATCACTATGCTACATCTGAAAAACCAAGAAATTGTGCATCCCCCCTTGCAAAGATAAAGTTGAGACTCATGGGCTCAACATATCGATTAGCAAAGTTTTAGTTAAAACACTGAAAAATGTGGTAAATCAGTTTCATGAACTGCAAGATTGTAGAAATATTTGTATTTGTGTAAAAACTGACACGTTATTTTACGTCGCAATTTATGTGTAGAACAAGGACTGGTAAATGGAGCAATGGGATTGGTTGTCTCCAAACAATGAAGAAATTGAATTTATTGTGGTAAAATCTGACCACGTGGAAGATAAAAATCTAAAGATAAAATTTCTCGATGTATGGCAAGATTCTTACTTATCAAAGATTTGTATATTTGAAGAGAGGAGTTTCCCTTTTATTTGGTTTAAGATGTCACAATACACAAATCACATGGACTAAGCTTAGATCATGCAATTATTAACATTGGATATACAGTATTCAAAGAGGGTATGGCATATATTGCTCTGTCTCACGTTAATTTACAGGACTGTATATTTTAAATTTAGATGGCACAAGGATTAATGCAGACAGTAGCTGTGTTTACGAATATAATTGTTTGAGAAACACATATGCACCTCATCTTGGTGAATATCCAATTTGTACAAAACCAAAACTATCTTTCAAAAGAAAAATTACATCAACCTACAATTATGAAGAAGAGTTGGAAGAACCAAAAAAGAAAAAAGAAAAATTTAAGCATATGGAAATTTCAGGATATCAGTTTCAAAATAAAAAAAATGGGATTAATTGCTAGCAATTGATTGATAATTTGCTTCTACACTTACCATCAGTGAAAGAGGTATTACAGCAGCATGTGCGTCAACCTTTCTGAAAATGTTTGCCAAATCTTTATGAAAAAATTCAATTTCTCAACCAAATATGCCACTCAACGAGTGGGATTAGAAATATGGTAGATATATGTAGAAGTGGTGTTCAGTTTTCTACCAGTCAACAGCAAGATGCTCAGGAATTCCGTATGGCTGTTCTAGGAATGATAGGCAAAGAAATTAATTCACGTTGTGACCTCTTGAGCATAAGCTACCCTTGGGAACATGGATGTGTTAATTGCCTACATTCAAACTTGACTGGTACACAGTTTGAAAGATTTGTGTATATAGCCATACCTGATTGTAAATATATTCCATTTTAAAATTTAAATGTAAGCCTGTGCAACCAAACTTTTGTCAAAACTGTAAGTCTGTTAGTTTCTAACACTGAGTTAAAATTGATAGGAAAATATGTAATTTTAATGATTTCAAGATTTACTGTGAATAATAAAAAAATCAATGTGTCCATTTATAACTTTACTGCTTCTCAAATTTCTATTTCAGGACACACTTTTACTACTGCTGCTATTATTTTTCATCATGGAGAGACCACCACATCAGGACACTATACCATCTACTTGAAGAATAAGGGCCAGATTTAAGAGCCCCTTGAGCCATAATATCGCCACATTAGCGTCATTTTTTGCACTAATGTGGTAATATTATGGCAAAAACACCACGCCAGATATACAAAGTGGCACAATGCATGCATTGCGCCACTTTGTAACCACTTGCGCCACATTATGCCTGCACCAAAAATAATGTATGCAAGGGGGGCGTTACCCCGTTAGGGGGGGGTGAAAAAATGGCACAAAAAAATCTAAAAGATTTCTTTGTGTCATTTTTTTGGCCATTTTTAACTCCTGCTCAGAGCAGGTGTTAAAAGGGGGCTCACCATTTGTTACAATGGGCCCCTATGCACTGTTCAGGGTTAGTGCCAAAATGTTGGTGCTAACCCTGAACAGTACATCAATAGCGTCAGAAATTCGGATGCTATTGCCCCCTTCCCTGCGCCATGGTGCGCTGTATTTTAAATACAGCGCACACATTGTGGCGGTAGTGGGGGGGCCAGTGCAGCACCACTTTCCTTAAAGACTGGGTGGAAGAATGTGTTGATACCACTTTTAGCTTCAGGCACCGCATACTTAAAAATTGTCAAATTTGTTACCTGTTATTTGTACATCCAAAATTCTGAGTTCAATTTTACTGTTGTAATAGTATTTGAAAGGTTTACAAAGTTCACCTTCCATTATTCAATAGACATGTCATTATAGAGCCTTGCATGGTTGATGACATTTGAAAAAAAATCTACTATAGGTACTTTCTATACTTTCTTCTTCCACACATTGAATTAGTTAGATAGATATCTCTACAGATGGATACGCACAGCA
This sequence comes from Pleurodeles waltl, assembly GCF_031143425.1. Taxonomy (NCBI): domain Eukaryota; kingdom Metazoa; phylum Chordata; class Amphibia; order Caudata; family Salamandridae; genus Pleurodeles; species Pleurodeles waltl. The sequence goes on from NC_090444.1 coordinate 85,883,695, forward strand.
CAATCCATCAGATTTGCTTCTCCCAGTGTTCCATGATGTCCCCCACAATACGCTAGTTTTGACCTACAGAAGGTTCTAAAGGATTATATGTGTGTGTTACAATTAATTTACTTTTGTGCGAGAAACACATAAAAATGAAAAATACAATTAGGCTAACGTGTGTTTCTGTTTACCTACTACATTCTAATTTCCTTGTGGAACCGTGTTATAAAGTTGGTACATTTTAACGAATACGTGTACGTGTTTATTTTAACCTGTATTAAACAATGTAAGACGATACATACATATACATAACTGTATAAACAAAAACATCTGCCATGCATCTGCCACGCTGCATTACAGTTCATAACACTCTTTGCAAGCATGCTCCAGTAAACACAATCACACATCACACACCTACAAAACACCAGTAATTACAGCACTACACTCCACAATACACCACACCACTCAACCAAACTTCACATATCAAATGCACCTTTCGCTTACCTTTCATCTCTATATAATCTTTATTTATATGTTGATTTAACCTGTAGAACACTTAGTTATATGAACACAGGTTCTTTACAATTGGTAGTATGTCGGTAATTCTAATAAGAAACTTTATTCTTCTTTTCTTGATTTTTATTTTTTTCCTGTAATTTCTTCCTTTTCCTTTATCAAGTCAACAGAACCAACAGAAACTAAACAAACAAAACACGGCACAGGAAGGAAAGGAAGTGGGGGAAACTAAGGCCCTCATTCTGACCCTGGCGGTCGGCGGAGAGGCGGCGGTCGGACCGCGAACAGACCGGCGGTATTAAAAATGGCATTCTGACCCTGGCGGGAACTGCCAACACAGCCCGCCAACTTAACACTCCGACCGCCACAGCGGTACAAACAAACAGCGCGGCGGTTCCCGCCAACAGCCCGGCGGCAGACAAAGTACCGCCCACCCTATTACGACCCACCAATCTGCCACCTTTTCCGGGGCGGGAGCACCGCCGATAAGAACACGGCGGAAACAGACTACGAACGGGAAAACGCTCACCTCTACGCACTCCACGGGAGATTCCGGCAGTATGGAGCCAGAGTTGCAGGTCATCCCCGCACTCCTATTCCTCCTCATATACCAGGAGCACGCCCGGCGGCGCGGAAGACATCGGTGAGTACTGCACCTACGACACAGGGGAGGGAAAAGATTACCGGCACACACCCACCCACCCACACCCACTACAACACACACATCAATGCATTCCCACAGATCACTGTCACAACCCACAAACCACCCCCCTCCGAAATAATGCAAAGACCAAAAGAAGAGATCAGAAACGGGCAGATATATTGAAATAAACTATGTACAAAATATATACAGCTACTAAATGTAGTCCAACCACTGTCCGTGGATCACAGGGGTCCTGTGCAAAGGGGCAAGGCCCAGTCCCACGACAAGAACTCCACGGAGAGAACACTGCAGGGGCATCAGAAAGAAAATAGGACAGGCACCTCAGGGGGAAGGGAAGGGGGGGCACCTTAGCCACTTGAGTACACGACGCCAGATCCACGAGGGGACTCCATGACCACTGGCCCATCCTGGGGAGAGCAAAGCCACAGTCCATACAGTCCATACAGTGGGTGGCCTGCCCACTGGGCCATCCTGTGGAGAGCAAAGCCACAGTCCAAACAGTCCATACAGTGGGTGGCCTGCCCACTGGGCCATCCTGGGGAGAGCAAAGCCACAGTCCATACAGTCCATACAGTGGGTGGCCTGCCCACTGGGCCATCCTGGGGAGAGCAAAGCCACAGTCCAAACAGTCCATACAGTGGGTGGCCTGCCCACTGGGCCATCCTGGGGAGAGCAAAGCCACAGTCCATACAGTCCATACAGTGGGTGGCCTGCCCACTGGGCCATCCTGGGGAGAGCAAAGCCACAGTCCATACAGTCCATACAGTGGATGGCCTGCCCACTGGGCCATCCTGGGGAGAGCAAAGCCACAGTCCATACAGTCCATACAGTGGGTGGCCTGCCCACTGGGCCATCCTGGGGAGAGCAAAGCCACAGTCCATACAGTCCATACAGTGGATGGCCTGCCCACTGGGCCATCCTGGGGAGAGCAAAGCCACAGTCCAAACAGTCCATACAGTGGGTGGCCTGCCCACTGGGCCATCCTGGGGAGAGCAAAGCCACAGTCCATACAGTCCATACAGTGGGTGGCCTGCCCACTGGGCCATCCTGGGGAGAGCAAAGCCACAGTCCAAACAGTCCATACAGTGGGTGGCCTGCCCACTGGGCCATCCTGGGGAGAGCAAAGCCACAGTCCATACAGTCCATACAGTGGGTGGCCTGCCCACTGGGCCATCCTGGGGAGAGCAAAGCCACAGTCCAAACAGTCCATACAGTGGGTGGCCTGCCCACTGGGCCATCCTGGGGAGAGCAAAGCCACAGTCCATACAGTCCATACAGTGGGTGGCCTGCCCACTGGGCCATCCTGGGGAGAGCAAAGCCACAGTCCAAACAGTCCATACAGTGGGTGGCCTGCCCACTGGGCCATCCTGGGGAGAGCAAAGCCACAGTCCAAACAGTCCATACAGTGGGTGGCCTGCCCACTGGGCCATCCTGGGGAGAGCAAAGCCACAGTCCAAACAGTCCATAACAGACCCCACTGCCACTGGAGGAGGCAAGTTGGCCAGAGGACATCCTGCAGCCCTGCGCAAGATAGATCCTGCCCTGCCACGTCTGCCAAAGGGCCAGCGGTTCTTGCCTTGAAGGGCCCAGTCCAGCGGTTCTTGAGACGGCGGGGCCCAGTTCAGCGGTTCTTGCCTTGAAGGGCCCAGTTCAGCGGTTCCTGAGACGGCGGGGCCCAGTTCAGCGGTTCTTGCCTTGAAGGGCCCAGTTCAGCGGTTCTTGCCTTGAAGGGCCCAGGTCAGCGGTTCTTGAGACGGCGGGGCCCAGTTCAGCGGTTCTTGAGACGGCGGACGGTCTATGGCCAACTGCTAATTGCATGGTGGTGCCCTCCTGGGCAGCGGGGATGGTGCTCCTTCACTGCCCACCTGGGCTGTGGGTGGTGGGGCCCTCCTGGCCAGCTGGGCTGGGTCCTCCCTGGGCAGCGGCTATGGGGGTGGTGGGCTCTCCCGGGGCAGCGGCTATGGGGGTTGTGGGCTCCTCCTGGGCAGCAGGCCTGCTGCCTGACCTCTCCAACTTGCTGCCCTTGCCCTCCTTAGTCGTCGGCCTGTGGCCCTTGCCTCCCTTTGGAGCTGTGGCTGGTGACTGTCTCTGGGTGGTGTCCGGGGGGGATGTAGAAGGCGGGCTCCTGCGGCGCCCCTTCCGCCTTCTGCTCCTCTTCCCAGGGGGTGGGCTGGCTGTCCCCTTGCTGCTGGGTGAAGATCCAGACATGCGGGCTGGCGGGCTCCAATACCCCTGCACCCTTGTCAAGGGGGCTGCAGGGCTGGTGGTGGCTGAGGTGCTCTTCTTACCCCGACGAGAAGGAGGGGGGGGCTCAGGGTCAGGAAAGAAGTTAGTAGTGGCGAGGAAGAGCTTCTTGGGACAATGGAGAGTGGTAGGTACAGTGGGAATGGGAGTGGAGGGAGAGGATGTGGTTGTAGGTGAGTCACGTTTGCTGTCTTTGGGTGCAGGTGCAGGAGGGATAGGCTGTCGTGAGGTGGATGGCTGTTGGGTGGGTGGGTGGCTGCGTTTGTGTGGTGTGGAAGAGGGGGTGACAGACACAGTGGGAGAGGACACAGGGGACGTGTAAATGGCAGTGGGGGTGGTGACTGCACGTGTGCGGACTGAAGTGGAGGGTGTGCTGGTGATGGAAACACTGGCTGATGGTGAGGTGTATGGAGGTGTGAGTGTAGACGTCACAGGGAGGGAGGAGGGAGACGAGGAGGTGGGGGTCACAGAGGTGGTAGTGACTGTTGGCATGTCTGCATCGGAATGTTGCGTGTGTGAATGTCTGGGTGATCTGTGGTGCTTATGTTTGGATGAGCTTCTCTTGGGTGTTGAGGTGTGTGCAGGCTGGTCTGATGGTGTGGGTGGGACAGGCAGAGGAACAGGAGACTGGGAGGAGGGAGTTAGTAGAGGCAGGCAGGAGACAGGGACAATGGCTGCCGTCAGTGCTGAGGCCAGAGCCTGGAACGATCGCTGATGGGCAGCCTGACCCGAATGAATGCCCTCCAGGTACGCATTGCTGCGATGAACCTCCCTCTCCACCCCCTGGATGGCATTCAAAAGGGTAGTCTGCCCAACAATGAGCGTTCGGAGGAGGTCAATGACCTCCTCACTGAGGGCAGCGGGGGTAACAGGGGCAGGGCCTGAGGTGCCTGGGGCGAAGGAGATGCCCGGCTTCCTGGCAGAGCGGGCACGGGGCGAACGCGGAGGGGCTGCTGGGAGGGCGGAGATGGTGCGCTGGGTGGCGGCTGTACCTGTAATGGCGGGGGGCACGGATGGTGCCACCCCCGCAAGGGAGCCCCCTTCCGAGGACGTGTCCGTGTCGCTGCAGGCTCCAGTCGTCCCCGTCGTGGAGCTCCCCTCGCCCTCCGTCTCACTGGTCCAGTCTGACTCTGTGGCATGGCCCTCCTGGGCCATGTGAGATGCAGCTCCCTCCTGCCCCGATGCCACTTCTCCTCCGCCTGATGATGCTGATGCACACAAGCACAGAAAGACAAACAAAAAGGGGGGGGGGGAGAGAAATAAAGGGATATTGAGTACATGGATCTCCGGTACAGTTAGCGGACATGACAGACACAGATGCCCCCTGCACTAAGTTGCGCACTTGTGGTCCGCTACGCATTCCGTGGAACATGCCCTACACGCCTAGAGTTGTCAACTGCACCCATGGATGACACGGCCCAGGGATGGCTGTACTGACACACTACTGAGGGTGGTGGCTGGGGACACAGGGGCTTACGGGGGTGCCCAGCCTACAGATATCGCCCTGGCCTAGGGGGACCCACAGCCCTCCTCCCCCACCCAGACACCTCCACTGCACGACAACAGAGTAGATGATGCTTCTACTCACCCCCTTGTGTCTGCTGTGCTGCCCTCACGCGCCCATCCAAATCAGGGTAGGCCACCGCCAGGATCCGGAACATCAGGGGGCTCAGTTGACGGCAGGCACCCCGCCTACGTTGGGAGGCCATCCCCAGCAGAGACTCGGCGGTCTTCTTTGTCCCGCGGCGGATGTCCTCCCACCTCTTGCGGCAGTGGGTGCCCCGTCGATGGTGGACCCCCAGGCCCCGGACTTCCTTGGCGATGGCACGCCAAATCCCAATCTTCTCATGGGCGCGGACCTATGTGACACGTACAGGGAGGGAGAAATACCACGTTCAAGTTACTCAGCATTTTCCTTTCCAGTGGCCCAACGCCCCCCATCCCCGCCAGGCCCCCCGCCAGGCCCAACATGCACCCCATCCCCGCCAGGCCCCCCGCCAGGCCCCCCGCCATGCCCAACATGCCCCCCATCCCCGCCAGGCCCCCCGCCAGGCCCCCCGCCATGCCCAACATGCCCCCCATCCCCGCCAGGCCCCCCGCCATGCCCAACATGCCCCCCATCCCCGCCAGGCCCCCCGCCAGGCCCCCCGCCATGCCCAACATGCCCCCCATCCCCGCCAGGCCCCCGCCAGGCCCCCCGCCATGCCCAACATGCCCCCCATCCCCGCCAGGCCCCCCGCCAGGCCCAACATGCACCCCATCCCCGCCAGGCCCCCCGCCAGGCCCCCCGCCATGCCCAACATGCCCCCCATCCCCGCCAGGCCCCCCGCCATGCCCAACATGCCCCCCATCCCCGCCAGGCCCCCCGCCATGCCCAACATGCCCCCCATCCCCGCCAGGCCCCCCGCCAGGCCCCCCGCCATGCCCAACATGCCCCCCATCCCCGCCAGGCCCCCGCCAGGCCCCCCGCCATGCCCAACATGCCCCCCATCCCCGCCAGGCCCCCCGCCAGGCCCCCCGCCATGCCCAACATGCCCCCCATCCCCGCCAGGCCCCCCGCCAGCCCCAACATGCCCCCCATCCCCGCCAGGCCCCCCGCCATGCCCAACTTGCACCCCATCCCCGCCAGGCCCCCGCCAGGCCCAACATGCACCCCATCCCCGCCAGGCCCCCAAGCCAGCCAGTGGCCCCAAATCCAGATAGAATTACACTCACTTGTTGGTCTGGAGGACCGTAGAGTAGCGCATACTGGGGGAGGACCCCATCCACAAGTTTCTCCAACTCCTCGCCAGTGAAGGCAGGGGCCCTTTCCCCAGTCGCAGCAGCCATTGTCCCTTCCAGACCGAGGTCACAGCAACACTTGCAGTATAGGTCCTCTCCTGTGAAAGTTCAAGTCGCAAGTGGATAAGTAGATAGAAAATGGCGGTCACGTCCGCGGCGGTGCGTACCGCGGCGGTGCGTCCCGCCACCGCCGGCGCCCTTCGCCATTGGCTCCTGAAACCCATAGGCTTCAATGTTAACCAATGCGGCTTCGCGCCGCGGTCTTGGCCCGCCGCCCGCCGCGGTGTGCCACGCCAGCGCATTGACCTCACATCCCATTGTCACACTTCACAGGTCAGGCAGCCGCCATTTCCAGGGCCCACATGGCTCAATTTCAACTGCGTCACACAGGCCTAGGCCTTGCATAGCCACTCATACACGCCATTCACTGCATAGAGAATCGTATACTGTGCTAGCTGTGAGTACGTACCTGTGGGTTGCCTGACTGTGTGCTCCATGTTGTCCTTCCTAGGCACCGTCCGCTGGGTTGGGCGAGGAGACGGATGAATCCTCCCGTGTACCGACCGCTGGTGGACCTGTCGACAATGGAAGAACGCCACATTATCCTGACCTACCGTCTTAACCGTGCCACTATCCATGAACTGTGTGCCCGGCTGGAGCCCGACCTGATGTCCCCCATCCGCCAACCCACAGGGATTCCCCCTCTGGTGCAGGTCATGTCAGTACTCCATTTCTTGGCAAGTGGGTCATTTCAGACAACAGTGGGAATTGCTTCTGGGATGTCTCAGCCCATGTTTTCAAAGGTGTTATCCAGAGTGTTGTCTGCCCTGATGAAATCCGTGAGGAACTACATCATTTTCCCTGAGGTGGGCGAACTGGCTACAGTGAAGGGTGATTTCTACGCCCTTGGACATATTCCCAACGTAATTGGTGCCATTGATGGGACCCATGTGGCTTTGGTTCCCCCAAGAGACAGGGAGCAGGTGTACAGGAACAGAAAAAGTTACCATTCAATGAACATCCAGGTGGTGTGTTTGGCTGACCAGTACATCTCGCATGTAAATGCCAAATTCCCAGGGTCAGTGCATGACGCCTACATCATGCGGAATAGCAGCATCCCTTACGTGATGGAACAGCTACAGAGACACCGTGTATGGCTAGTGGGGGACTCTGGGTACCCCAACCTGTCGTGGCTACTGACCCCAATAAGGAATCCCCGGACCAGGGCAGAGGAACGGTACAATGAGGCCCATGGGCGTACTAGGAGGGTGATCGAACGCACCTTTGGCCTCCTAAAGGCCAGGTTTCGCTGCCTGCATATGACCGGGGGATCCCTAATGTACTCACCTAAGAAGGTGTGTCACATCATCGTGGCCTGCTGCATGCTTCACAACCTGGCTTTGCGCCGCCAGGTGCCTTTCCTGCAGGAGGATGGTCGAGACGGTGGTGTTGTGGCAGCGGTGGAACCTGAGGAGAGTGACGAGGAGGAAGACGACGGGGCTGAAACAGACAACAGGGACAGAATCATTGAACAGTACTTCCAATAGGACACAGGTAACATTTCAAAGATAATTTAGTAAAAGTTAACTACTCTGCAGCATCTCTGCTGCCTGTCTATTTGCCCCAGTGTATGATGACTGAGTTTTGGCTTTTCCCTCCCTATTTCAGATCTGGGGTCCCCACTACGAGTCCTGTGCTTCGTTTCCCCATGGACTACAGCTTTGTGGCAGCTGTTTGTTGACTTCACCATGTACAAGGACATATTTGCACTGTCATGTCAATTACAATCTATTGAAATCACAGCCAGACTCCTGATATTTTGGTGCAAAATAGGTGTTTATTGAAGTGCTCAAAATGGGATGGGTGGTTTCAAGTGGGTGGGGGCTATGGTGAAGGAATGTCCATGGCAGAGTCCAGAGTAACAGTCACACAGGTGCATTGTCCAGAGGCCTGTGGAGAGATGGAGCATGGGCAGTTCGAGGATGGACAGGGTGACAATGTGGGACAGTGGGATGACATCAGGTGGTATCCATTGCTGGCGGGGGTCTTGACATCCTACTCTGTCTTGCGAGATCTCAGGGCCCTCTTGCGGGGTGGTTCTTCTCCTGCAGGAGGTGGGGGTCTGGTGGGCTGCTGCTGTGCGGGGGCCTCCTGTCCACTAGCGCCGGCGGAGGTGGATGGCTGTTCTTGGTCCCGGCTAGTGGCAGGGGCCCTTGGGTGTTGTTCAGTGTCCGCCCTGCTGTTTACGAGGTCCTGCAGCAGCCCTACCATGGTAACCAGGGTGGTGTTGATGGCTCGGATGTCCTCCCTGTACCCCCGATAGTGTTCCTCCTGCAGCACCTGGATCTCCTGGAACCGGGCCAGTACCGTCGCCATCGTCTCCTGGGAGCGGTTGTATGCTCCCATGATGGTGGTGAGGACCTCGTGGAGAGTGGGTTCCCTGGGCCTCTCCTCCCCCCCCTGTCGCACAGCTGCCCGCCGAGTTGGCCTGTTTCCCTGGGCCTCTGCCCCCTGGCCGGTGTGCCCACTACCACTGCCCCCAGGTCCCTGTTGTTGTTGGGGTGGTGGGTTATCCTGGGTGCCCTGTAGTGGTAGACACACCGCAGATTGACGCGCCCTGGAGACAGAGGCATGGGCCCGCTGGGTGGGAGCTGTGCTGGTGTTCCCAGAGGGGTTAGGGTCTATAGTGGCCTGTGCCTGTGTGAGGGGAACCGACTGTCCAGAGGTCCCCGATGGTCCGGGCTGGTCATCGGTGTCCAGATCGACAGAGCTGCTGTCATCGCTGACGGCCTCTTGGGTGGGGGGTGTGGATAATTCTGGCCCCTCCGCCGCGGTGTGTTGACGGTCGGGTCCTGCAGGGGTATAGAGGTATGGTTATAGTTTCAATGTGTGGCATATGGGTGTATCTGTGGGTTCCCGTGTCCCCAAGTGCTGGCATTCGTGTGTGGGGGCTTTGGTGAGGGTGGCTTGTGGGGGGGATGTGTATATGCATTGGGCATGCTTTGGTGATGGGTGTCCATGCTTAGTGGACGCATGCAGGCCTAGGTTTTGGGATGTGTGGGTTGTGATGGTGAGACATTGGCGGGGAATAGGTGTGCTGGGGGTGGGGGTGAGGATGGTGGTGGGGGTGAGGATGGTGGTGGGGGTGAGGGTGGGGGTGAGGATGGGGGTGGGGGTGAGGGTGGGGTTCGAGGATGGGGGTGAGGGTTGGGGTCTGATTTGGCATGCAGGTGGGGGGGAAGCAGTATTGAAGCTTCAACTTACCAGTATCCATTCCTCCGCCGACTCCTGCGAGGCCGTCAGGATGCAGGATGTTCAAGACTTCCTCCTCCCATGATGTGAATTGTGGGGGTTGAGGTGGGGGTCCTCCGCCAGTCTTCTGCACGGCGATGTTGTGCCTGGATACCATGGAACGCACCTTCCCCCGTAGGTCGTTCCATCGCTTCCTGATGTCTTCCCGATTTCTGGGGTGCTGTCCCACTGCGTTCACCCTGTCGACAATCCTCTGCCATAGCTCCGTCCTCCGGGCAATGCTGGTGTATTGGACCTGTGTGCCGAACAGCTGGGGCTCTACACGAACGATTTCCTCCACCATAACCCTGAGTTCTTCGTCTGTGAAGCGGGGTTGTCTTTGGGGTGCCATGGGGTGGTGTGTATGATGTGTGGGGTGGAGTATGTGTATTTAAGTGAGTTGAGTGTGGTGGTGTGTGTTGTTTTGTGTGTGGATAGTGTGTGGGTGATGGTGTTGAGTGGCTGTGGCTGTTATGTTTTGGATCCTGGTGTCTCTCTCTTGCCTTCTTTACGATTTTGTAAGCGTAGGGGTTTGTGGGTGATGTGGGTGGGTGTTTTATATTGTATTGTGTGTGTGGGAGTGGTGTGTGTATGTGTATCAGGTGTGTGGGATTCAAATCGTCCAATGTGGGTGAGTTTTGTTCGTTGGTGGGTATTCTGACCGCGCCGGTGTGTCCCGCCAATGGAATACCGCGTTTGAATGACCGCCGCGTGGATTCGTGGGTCGTAATGGGATGGGCGTATTTCTGTTGGCGTGGCGGTGGAGGTTTGGTCACCTCCACCTTTCCGCCGACCGCTGGTCTGGCGGTCTGTTGTGGCGGTCGGATTTTCGGAGGTTTGCCTTCTGCGGGTCAGAATGACCGTGGCGGGTTTCCGCGACCGCGGCGGGATTATGGAGGATTTCTGACCGGCGGTAGGCGCCTTTTACCGCCGAGGTCAGAATGACCACCTAAGTATTTTGGGTAGGATATTAGTGCACAAACTCCAGCTGACGGTGGATATTTAAATCCTTCTCCCCAGACACTAAAACAGTGCGGCAAAGTAGACAGTGTGTGGCTGTACTGCTGTCTTGGTTCCAGATCAGGATATTCTGTCTGAGGATGTAAACAGGAACAATGGACCCAGGAGCGGGCAATGCCGGTGCAGCTGGGGAATGGGGCGAGGTGGGGAAGATGCTACCGAAGTTGAAGGGGTTGCAGACTCGGACCCTCTGGCCACAGATGATGATACTGCAGTGGCCTCCTCCAAACCTTGCTCCCGCCTCGTGCCAAACTTCTTCCATGGATGCACCGCAGGTTCTTTCACATCCCTGGTGTCCTGTAAGAACATTGTTGGGGCATTCTCCAACAAATAACCTTTTTGCAAAGGTTACAAGTAACAAGGGATCCATCAACCTTCATATTGCCTGCTGGTATGGAAAAAAAATGTCCATACTACAGACTCCTTTAGCTGTTTCTTCCTAGTGTCCTCCTGCTCTTGCCCAACAGTTCCTGCTCCCCTTCTTCCTCCTGCAGGTTATGACCTTCCTGAGCTGCCACTGTAGTGAGAACTACTGCCGACAAGGTGTAACCCTCAGGAGAAAAGATGCACAACCTACTTCTTCAAGTTCTCAAACCAAATTAACTCAAATGGATGTAAACTTCCTGTATTAATGCAACTGACAGTGTTCTAGGCCAATCAGAATTTTTTAACAAATCAAAAGTATTGCTGTACTACAGCGATAGTACCTAGGAGGTACCGCACTCCAGCGAAAATTGCAACCAGAAAAAAGTTTTCTCTTAGAAATTCTTATCATTTAAACCACATCATTATCGAAAACCATATATTTAAAGAAGGAAAACACATTAATTTTGCATTTCAAAACAAAAGCAGTCCTGCATTTGGGCTACATAAGTAGCCCAAATACAGCCCATTTTAAACCAAAGTTGCCCAAAACATTAGGTCACTTAATTTTGAGCATAAATTATAAACATATTAAATACAATACCAACAGCACCTAAAATAAAATATTAACAATTATAAAAAACAATTAAATTCAATAAAAAACAAAGGATAATTTATATTTTCTCACACAAACAAAACCATTAAACTAAACAAAGATTACAAATTATACAGTTATACAACACATTTTACACCTGTGTGTAATTTCCATTAACAATGTCCTATTACTGTAACTCGCACCTACTCCACGCAATGGTTACACAGACAGGTTTCCATTTAAAACATTTACATTATTCGTATGAAAGTAACAATATCATGTATTGTAAGTACAGTAATATAAAAGGATATACACGGTTTATGGATGAGGTGCGAGTTATAGTTACATGATACTCTATACCGCTCTCCACCGGTTTACACTGCAACACTCTACCTCAACCCACTCTACGACACTCTACTTCAGTCTACGCCACTCCACTCTATGCCTCAATCTACGTCCCTCCACAACACTCTATCACACCATACTCTACCACACGCCACTATGTACCACTCGGCGATGCTCAACAATACTCTACGTGACTCCAGTCTATGCCACTCCACTCTAGGACACTTTACTCCACTCTGTGCCATGACACTCTATGCCCCTCTACTCCACGCTATGCCCCTTCAATGTACACCCCTCCACTCTGCACCACCCTAGGCAAATCTACACCACTCCACTCTATGACACTCTATACCACTCTACGACACTCCTTTCTACCACACTCTATGCCACTCTACATTCTCTGACACTCCTCGCCACTCTATTCTGTGTCACTCTAAACCACGCCACTCCACGCCACTCTCCTCTACGCCACAAATGTTTCGCCATGCTGAACAGCAGCCACGCTGGAGTACAACATGGTTAAAATACATTGGCAAAGCCAATAGCTCTTACATAGGCGAGACCTGTTGGCTTTGCCAGTGTTTTTCACTAGCGGCTCGCTCTAAATACCCCTATATACACTAGTGCCTGCCTGTGAATAGCCCTCCTTGCATTAGTGTCTGACTCCTGAGCCGCCCCTTCACACTAGTGAATGACTGGCACCCCCTAGTTCCTCGTTTTGTGATGTAATGGCCCGATTTGCACTATTGAGAGACTCTGAGTACCCCCCCCCCCCCCCCCCCCCCGTGTATTACCCAATATTGTCGCCCCAACCCTGCAGTCTCGGTGTCCGTTAAGTATCCCCTGAGCTGGCCTGGTTTCATGTCTGCACATGCCCCTCCTGAAGCCTCGCCAGCCCCCCGCTATTTATACTCTGAGTCATTCCACTCTCCAATAACAACTATGGAAAAGCGATCCCGTTGCCTTGGAGACCGGTCCAGATCAGACAAAAGTTGCCTTAAATTGAGCGCTCTCTGAATCGGAATGTCTCTTGGGCGAGAGACTGCGTGGGAGTCCGCTGGTGTTCAGTCCTCCGTGGAGGCCCGGGGACAGTGGGGGCGTGAAAGAATTACTGGGGTCCCATCCTGCGAATACTGAGCATCACCCCTAGGGGGCAGTCTCTGCTCGGGTGCACGGTGTGCAGAGAACTGGCCCCGGAGCCCCGGGTCAGAACTTCCCACAACTTTACAGCTCGTGTCACGACTAGCAAACGACTAAGATTCCGCCGAAGCAGGTTACTATAGCGCTGTATTGTCAATTTGCCAACTGTATGGTTTCGCAGCGCTGTTAAGACATTCGATAATGTACATTCTTATTTAAATAAAACCAGTGACGTTCACTACAGTCCTCCGTGTTAAATGTACAGTAGTCGGATTACCGCAAATTGTTCCCCATTTATGCGCAGCAGAGGCCTAGTCGGGGCTATTACAGCCAATAACAAACACACTACCCCCGCACTGCACATTACCCGGATATACCACACAATTCTTAATCGAGGCCAGAGTGCTACATTAAGGTAAAAATATGTGGTATCGGCTCACTTGGGTTTGCTGCCATTTTCTGCCCTAGTTTCTGATATCAAGAGATAGAGCCATTCTGCATCAGACCAAGGAAACTCCTGGACAGGCGACGAACATGTGCTATAACATTATTACCGATTCTAGACTTTACCCTGGTGTTCACAGGGCTCTAAGTCAAGCTTACGGCCTTTTAGGGCACAGATACGTTTTTAGGTCGAGCCAGAAGCGCTTTGCCCTGTTGTTAGTATTGTGGGCTTTTAACCACGCCCACGGTACGCCCATCACTTTCACTCGTTCCTGGGCTTGCCTTTCAAAAATCCTTTGTTATCATTTATAAATGCTGTACATTTTTCCCTCCCTGAGGCGGTTTTATTGCTGCCTTGCAGACTGCCCCTGTTACATTGATAATTGCGTGATTGCCGATACGTTTGACTGCAAGTGAACTTTTTCTTTCTGTGTCTCCCCTTCGCGCTCATACTCTGGCACTTTAAATCGTCTCGCTTATGTCAACTGTTTTACTTTCATTTTCAATTTATGTGGCAAGAAAGGTCCGGCAAGGAGTTTACAAAGCTAATAGCTCTAATCCGAGCAAATGCAAGAGCCTTTGCATTGCAAATGCTTGTTTTGCCTGTTTGTGTATTTACTTTTCACAGGGCGCCTAGTGGCCCTTCTGGAGGTGGTAGAAGTAGATGGGAGGGGAATGAAAAGGAAGGGGAAGTGACTTGCTTGCGGAGTCCCTTCAGTCATAAAGTCCTGCATGTGGTCAGAACGTTTCTAGATATAAGGTGGTTTGAGTGTCCTTCTGAACCCTACCAAGGTAGGGTCATTCCTGCTGTTTTGAGAAACATGATATTCCACTGGACAGAAAGTTCAGAGTTTTTGATTCCAGGACACTGCTTGGTGTTTTTACTTTGTACAGACTGTGACGGGGAGGAAGCTGGGTACCTCAAATTCACTTTGAGTTTTGCTGATGGGAGCAGGGCCGGGTTTAGCACTGTTGACACCCGGTGCAACAATTATTTTTGACCCCCTCCTCGGTTTTCCGCACTACCAGGGCAAAAATGGCCCCCATCTTTCCATAGCCCCTTCACATACATTTCATTTGTTTTAAAGCCCTGGTAAAGACTGGCTTTGCTAACAAAAATGTTTATCTACCTAATCAAACCCTTTTTAGCAATACTAGTAATAGGGAATCTAAGACTGGGAAAAGAAAACTTAAGGTCCTAACCTATTTTATGCAGTTTGCATGCAGCTCTTTGATAACAGTTCGTAACAGTCACTCCTGTATTAGAGTTGTATCTTACGAACTATGGTAACAAAAGAATCTCTGTGACAAAAGCAGTAATCCACGCAGCTAACCACATAAAATACAGCTCTGTACACTATGCATTCTTTGCAACAGGCATATTAACCCTCTTTATGGCCAGTCAAAATTGCAATTAAACTGTATTATTACCTAGTGGTGGTTGCCACTAGGTAGTTATATAGTTAGGAACTAATTTTGATAGAAAAAAAGTTTTTATTGTTTTGCTGATAACTTTGGGCCATTTGATGAATCTTCACAAAATTTTCAAAACTTACAATTTTCTAAGTTCAGCTTCTGCCTTGAAATTTTTTGTGCGATCTGTCAAGCGGGGGACGAGAAAAAGGGGGGATTCCACAGGACCTTTAGACACACCTACAGCCTCACCCACTGAACGGAATTACACCAAATTTGGCACAAAGTTAGATTATGTTCCACAGATCGCGCTTTTTGTGGTTTGGTGGGAATCCGTTCAGTAGCTTCGGTGTAATCTAAGGCCCAAAAATATAGATATATAGGGACGTGGATCCTCCGCGAAGCCAACTGTTCCCGTACTGCTATCTGATTGGCTGCCAACACTTCAACAATGAAGTGTTGGTATCCATCTTGGGACTCAGCTTCAGCTAAGTCCCAGAAAAAAAGGCAAAAAAGGGGCCAGGGAAGAGTCACTCTGACCCCTTAGCCCTGGTGCTGGGTTCCCTGATGCACCCCGCCCAGCCTAGAAAGCATTTGTTTTTTAAAAACATCAGAAAAATCCATGGATTGATCTGCAGATTTTATTTAGATCTTTCTTTTAAAAAAAACATGGTTTCCTACGCTTTCTATTTGTTTTGGCCCGGGGGGGCCAAGTCCAGGGGGCTTTTGTATAAAAAAAGCAGGGGAATGGTGGGCTCTTGGCCCCCTCCCGCTGCCCGGGTACCACCACCTCACTGGGACGTTCAGGTAATAAGAAGCGGTGGGCTGTGGCCCCCCTGCGCCCCGGGGACGACCACCTTGGGACAAAAAATTCAATTTATTTGGAGGGGCTGCAGGCCCCGCTGCCCGAGGGACCACCACACATGGGGCAAAATGCAATTTGTTTGCAGGGGGCTGCACCCCCTCACTGCCCCAGGGACCACCACCCCTCCCAGGGCTATGTCCAAGTTGGATGGGCGCAGCGCGGTCCCCCTCTTGGTACCACAGATAGCCCTGGGGAACGCCACCCCCCAGGACCAGCTCCTGCTATGTCCCAGGGTACCCACCTCCGAGACATAGCTGTATGCTGTGGCTTGGCTTTAGAGCTGCAGCCA
Organism: Pleurodeles waltl; assembly: GCF_031143425.1. NCBI lineage: Eukaryota > Metazoa > Chordata > Amphibia > Caudata > Salamandridae > Pleurodeles > Pleurodeles waltl. The sequence goes on from NC_090444.1 coordinate 85,899,647, forward strand.
AGCCTCAGCAAAAACTTCAGGTTTTGACAGAGGAACCTGTAAAGCAGGCCCGCTGTCAAAATCTGAAGCTTTCATCTCTGTTCCCTGCACGCGTGCAGAGAACAGAAATGAAATGTTTCTGCAAGCTTGGAGGTGCTGTCTAAGCTTGTCCGTGCTTGCTGGAGCAATGGCCTTGCAGATTAAGCTTTAAGACTTACACCACAGTGCCAGGTAGCCCGTAAAAATAAATAAATAAATGAATAAATGAGGATGGCTCCCTCGCGGTCCCAGATAGCCCGCATTGGGGGATTTGAGTCCTGATGGACTCATTCCTTTTTTCTATTTTTTTTAATAAAAACAAATTACTATATTTAAAAAAAAAAAAAAAAACATTTTTTAATTGTAAATTGTACAGAAATAACTCATTCTAAGTATATCAGACATCAAAGCCTAAAACAATACTCTCTCTCCCTCTGACTTTCTTTCTCCCTTTCTGTCTCTCTTTCAATCCATTTCTCCCACTCAGACACTTATGCACCCACTCACAGACCCACTCTGACACTCACGCACCCACTCACAGACCCACTCAGACAGTCACTCACCCACTCAGACCCTCATGCGCTCACTCACTCACAGCCCCAGTCAGGACCTCACACACCGACTCACAGACACAGTCAGACAGTTACACACACACCCACTCAGACTGTCACCCACCCACTCACAGACCCACTGATACCCTAATACACCCACTCACAGATCCGTGCACACATTGATGCACCCCCTAAAACACTGATGTATGCACTCTCACATCCAGACAATGTGACAGCCACTCTCACCCCCAGATACACCCTTTCACACCTATTCTCACATCCAGATAGGCCCCGGACAACTCCATTCGCGCATGGTCAAAGGGCAATGTGCAGCATGGGATTGGCGGGTTGGGTGGTTAGGGAGGTTGACCGCGTGGTCTGTCTGCAGGCCAAGTCTTGCAGGCAACCTCTGGTGCACATGGATGAAAGCCGTGCACGGTGTAAGGTTGGGTGCTTATAGGGGGTTAGTCACAGGCCCTGTGGCCAGCTGCCGCTGCGCACGGCTAAAGGCCGCGCACGGCGGTGGTTAGATTAATGTATAGTAACGAAAATTACTGTAGGTTAAAAAAAACGATAGAAGTTCACTGAAAAAAAACAAAGGTTACAAGGACATTACAGTCAGGAAACAGTATTAAAAAACATAGAAATTCACTGAAAAAAATAAAGGTTACAGGGAGGTTATAGTTAGGCTCACATTATAAACATACAAAACCTTAGAAATTCGCCAGTTATAGTTAGAGTTATCTAAACTAACTATAACTCATGCCCTAAGGTATCTATAACTAGCGCCCTCGCCATACACTGCTAATTACCCACAAATTATGGCACTCATGACAGCTTTGATAACATTATTTCTAATATCAATGTAATATTTTCAGTAAAATTATTGAGGAAAAAACTGTGCATGACGGGGGCATGAGTTATAGTTAGTTTAGATAACTGTAACTATAAATGGCGAATTACTAAGGTTTTGTACGTTTAAAATGTGAGCCTAATTAGAACGTCCCTGTAACCTTTGTTTTTTTCAATGAACATATATATATATATATATATGTCAGGAACATGCATCACAAGAGTTATCTTGACTTTTTTTTGCTGCAGTGTTTTTTAAGTAATTTGTTATTGCTAGACACAGCGCGCCCTCGCTGAGGTCAGCACCCAGAGTGGCTGCACCAGTCACACTGACCTAAAGCCGGCCCTGGGTGGGAGGATAAACTGGGCCAAGATTCAAGCTCTTCAGATTCTTTCTTACTGGTAGGTGGTGGGAAATCTGAACCTGAAGGTAGGAGGAAGGTGCTTTCCAGAAGGGTTTGGAACAAATAAATAATAGGGTACATGACTACTGGTTGTACACGAAAAGATCAGGTTGTGTGTGGCAGTAACAAACAAGCATTGGCAAAGCGAACAGGTCTCGCCTCTGGAAGAGCAACTGGCTTTACCGTTGTGTTTTAACCACGTTGTGCAACAGTGTTGCTACAGTTCAGCAAGGCTAAAAGTTAATGGTGTAGAGGAGAGTAGCGAGAAGTGTCGTAAAGTGGACTGGCAACGAGTGGAGTAGAGTGTTGCAGAGTGGAGTGGCATAGAGTTGAGTGGCATAGAGTGGAGTGGACTAGTGTAGAGTGCATCAGTGTAGATTGTTGTAGAGTATAGTGGCGTAAAGTGCAGTGGTGTAAACTACAGCAGCATAGAATTCAATGGCGTACAATGCAGCATTGTAAACTGCAGTGGTGTAGATTAGAGCACTGCATATTAGAGTGGAGTGCTGTAGAGTGCAATGGTGTGGAGTAGAGTGGCTTTGAGTGCAGTGGCGTAGAGTGCAGTGGTGTAGAGCAGAGTGGCACAGAGTGCAGTGGCAATGAGTGGTGCAGAGTAGAATACAGTGCTGTAGAGTGCACTGGCATACAGTGGGGTAATGCAGAGTAGAGTGGCGCAGACTGCATTGGCATAGAATGCAATAGTGTAGAGTATCATACAGTGCAGTGGTGTACAGTGCATTGTGGTAGACTGCAGTGGCGCCGAGTAGAGCGACTTTGAGTAGAATGGCATAGAGTGTAGTAGCGTTGAGTACAGTCTCAGAGTAGAGTGTAGTGGTGTAGAGTGCTGAAGAGCTGAGTAGAATGCAGTGGGGTGGGGTGGAGTGGCTTAGAGTAAGTTGGACTAGTGTAGAATGCACTGGTGTGGAGTGCTGAAGAGTACAGTGATGTAGAGTGCAGCAGCGTAGAATTCAGTGGTATCCAATGCAGCGTCGTAGAATGCAGTGGCGTAGATTAGAGTGCTGTATAGTAGAATGCAGTGGTGCAGAGTGCAGTGGTGCAGAATAGAGTGGCACACAGAACAGTGATATAGAGGGCAGTGGTGTAGAGTGGAGTAGTGAGGGGTAAAGTAGAGTGACAGAGATTGAAGTGGCGTAAAGTGTGCAGAGGAATGGTGTAGAGTGCAGTTGTGTAGAGCGGAGTGATACATAGTGCAGTGACCTAGAGTGCAGTGATGCAGAGTAGAGTGGCGTAGAGTGCACTGGCATAGGGTGCAATAGAGCAGAGTAGAGAGAGTGGCGCCCAGTTCAATAGTTGAGAGTGCAGTGTTGCAGAGTAGAGTGTCATAGAGTATAGTGGTGAAGAGTGGCATAGAGTACAGTGAAGAAGAGTGCAGTGGCGCAGAGTGCAGTGACATAGAGTAGATTGTTTCAGAGCAGAGTGAAGTGGCATAGAGTGCAGTGGTGCAAGGAAGAGTAGCCTAGACTGCACTGGCATAGGGTGCAGTAGTGCAGAGTAGAGATGGTGGTATCCAGTTCAGTGGTTGAGAGTGCAGTGTTGCAGAGTAGAGTGTCATAGATTATAGTGGTATAGAGTGGCACAGAGTGCAGTGGCATAGAGTAGATTGTTTTCAGAGCAGAGTGAAGTGGCATAGAGTGGAGTGGTGCAGGGTAGAGTGCAGTGGCACAGAGTTGAGTGGCATAGAGTGGAGTGGCATAGAGTGGATTGGCATAGAGTGGAGTTGTGCAGAGTGGATTGGAGTGGCCTAAACTGGAGTGGTGCAGAGTACAGTTGTGGTGAAGAGTGCAGTGGTGTAGAGTAGAGTGGCATAGAGTGCATTAGCATAAAGTGGTGCAGAGTACGGTAGAGAGGCATAGAGGGAAGTGGAATAGAGTGCACTGTCATGGAGTGGTGTGGAGTGCTGCAGAATAGAATGGAGTGGCATATGCATGGTGTGGTAACGCACTGCCATTACAGATAACACATTTTCAATTGAAACGATCATTACATTGGCACATACCCACAATAATAACTAATAAAACTGTACAGCGCACAAACGATAATGTGTGGAAATGGCATCTCCTAGTGTATTGTTGTGTTTTGATCATATTAAAGAATTTGTTCTCAACACACTTCAGAATTAACAGAAATGTGCTTCATTTGTGCATTCCTAATTCTGACATATTCTGGAATACTTGCACAGTTCGTTTAAATGTTGTTGTGTGCTAGAAAAAACTCTTTCCTACCCCCAGGTATCCAGCAAGATTGTCACATAAATCCTCTTACTTTGAAATTAGAAAAAGAAAAGTAAACACAAAGCTCGCCATCGGAAGACAGAGCCTGGCATTTGACCTCTGTCTTTGTATGCACAGCAAATGTGACAAGATAGAACAGGTTTTAAAGGTCTGTTTACAGGATGGAGCACTGGTGGAAGAATATAAGAGGAGTTGGTGTGAAAAGGCTTTGCTCCTTGGGAGGGACGAACTCACCCTGGACAGCCTAAAACAAATAAAGCCTCCGAATGGAAAGCCAGGAAATCTGAGTTACAAACCATAAAGCCAATGGTAAGCAACGGGTGGAATTAATTACCAGGGAAGATTTCTGAATGTCCCCAAGATGTCTTTAACAAACCAGAAAGCCGCGCTGTCTGATAGGCTTCGACCTAAAAAACAAAGTGTCCTACACACCCGCTAAAAGAGTTAGCACATGCGCAGATGAGAGAGTGGAGCAAAAACACAGAACAGCAGCTCAAACACCTCACCATATGTGCCTCAGGGTGACACCTTTCACTCCATGATGGGAGCACTGAAGACCCCCATGAGGGCAGTCAGGGTCCATTCCATGCCTGAGGATTTTGAACAGGCACTGCCCTTTCCACACCTAAAGATGTTCCACAGGCACGGCACCCTCCACACTTTAGGATGTAGAAGAGACATGGTCTCCCCGGCACTGAGGAGATACGCCAGGCATGGTCCTCTCCACACCTGAGCATTTATATAGGTCTCCTGGTTTTATGGTATTTATGTTTTTTTTAATTTACATCTGTATTTATCCATATTTATTTTGTTCTATGTTTTCTATGTTTATCCATTTTTATTTTGTGCTTACTGTATAAATGAAGCTGCATTGGGTATTTTTCCACATTTATTTAACTGATAAATGTATACTCCCACTTGAATGTCCAAAAGGGTTCAGCAGTATACAGTGCAGTAGTGTTATCTGAAAACACTTGCATTGTAGAGTAGCATAAATACCTTTGGATCTGCACTTAATTAAGCTTAGGTAGAAAATCTTTTGTTTTTTTTCATCTCCCCTACTCTCAGTCTGCACACTCACAGACCTGGCAATTATGATTGACAGTAGAAACAAATTCAAAGAAGGCCTACTTTTCCTTTTTTTCGGCATTTAAAAATAAATACAGGCAGGAAAATAGTTTTCTGTTTGTTTTTATCTCTAAAAATCAGTTAAAACTGAAATCTGGGAGCTCCATTTATAATGGGGTCTCGCTACTGTGAGTGAAACAGAGCTACACCCATGTGGAATAGTGCATCTGACTATAATATGAATGTTCCCTCACACCGTGGGACGACGTGCCATAGTGTATGTGCAATGGGGTGTACCACCACTGACTACAGTGGGTCTCACTAGTGCACAGATGGCAGGATTTTACATCCTCTCCCCAAACTCTGGGCCATTCTGGACCCATGATGCACTGAGATGTACTCCAGCATCCCCCAGCTCATGCAGTTCATGAGTTCATGCAGTCTCGTATTTGCCTAATGCCCTATTTAAAGATGGCCACCATGGATGTCAATTAGAACCCTGTTGTTCTATGCAACAAAAATCGTATATTCATCTGACCAGTTATCTCTAAACTTATTCAGCCTGTGGAACAGTCTCAGCTGCTTTCTCTCCCTTCAGTCCTACTTTAATTCCACACATTGGTTTCGGTCACGCCTCCTCCACAGAAACAAGCCGTACTCATCCCAGATACTTACCCTCATGCCTGCTGTAGTGAACCCTTCACAACCCTTGGTTCTCATATACTAGACCTTCCCCCACAGCTAGCCACAGCAGTCTTAGCCCTTACAGTCTCTCATTGGTCCCCTCTACACGGTGTCAGCCAATCCTCTAATGCTTGTGCCAAAGGGCGGTCCTTCATTGCTCAGGTCTGGGCCAGTCATCTTTGCTTTATGGTTTTTATGAAGGACACATGAAAGTGATGGGTGGAATGCTTGAGTTAATCTCAGCACTAATAATTACTGCATTCCAGTCCATTGTATTTTTTGCCCATCATACCATACAGACAGGAACCAGCCATATGCAAATCAGCTTTGGCCCTGCTCCAGTAGGAATACACCAGTCAAAACTGCCATGCCAAGACCCCTCTGAACAGGAGCACAAGCAACATCAGACCGGTTTCAGCCTATTGGTGTCTGTTTGTTAGAGTTTTTAATGATTTTTAGGACCCTCTTTTCTTCCCCGGGTTCAATGGAGCACAGACTACACCTCCCTTCACCTAGTTCCTCATCTCTCTTACTCCCACTAACACGATACCACTTATCTGGCCACCATTCCTGAGTTATCTAAGATGCTGAGGAAAACATCTCTGATACTGAGACAAAAATCTGTGGGCCTCATTTACGAGGCCCGTGGTGCAGGGGCTGCGCCATCCTGCGCCACTGGGAAAGGGCTGAAATGCGCTGTATCTACAAGATACGGCGCATTTCTGTCCTCTCCCCCTTGCTGGTGCAGAAATTGCAGAATGCAGCACACATAGAAAGAGTTAAAAAAGGAGAGGAATAAAGATATTTCTCCCTGTGGCATTACTCTTACGCCACCCCTGAGCTGGTGTAGGAATCTGACGCACTCCTAGACTTCTAAATCTAGGAATGCGCCAGATTCCTTCAGGTTCACACCTCAAGCAGCACCCACACCCCAAGCAACACCCATGGAATGCCTCTTTCACACAGTGTTATGCGTGAAAGGGATCCATATTTACAAGGCCATGAAAAGCCACGCAAGGTGGCTTTGGGTGGCCTTGCAATGTCCAAATAGGGCCTGTCAATGAGGCCCATGTCTTCAAAGATCTGACCCTTTCACAGGGACCCATTTCACAAGGTGTGTCTCCTACTCTCTGCACAGCCTCTCTCGGTATCTCCAAGAGGTTTGCCCGCCTCCTCCATAGAGGATGTGCTGCATCACAGCTGCCCGTCTCTGGAGCTGGAACCAGGTTCGAGTCTCGGCGATGGCCCAACATCCTGTGATTCTGCGCAAATCACTTACTTTCTCCGTGCCTGCCCAAAAATAAGTGTGAAGCACCCCATACACCTTGGAGTCGAGTTCGCGCTATACCAAACTGTTTAATAAAAACAAAGCTCTCTGTCTGCCCTAAGGCGTCCTTCAGACGTCTCTACCACAGACCTTGGGTTTATACAAGGGGTTGTCTGTTGTCACTGTCTGGTTCTTAAGGCAGTTTCCTGCTCGCAGGCATTTCAGGCCCAGATATGCTGACTACACAGTCACACTCTGCACCCCACATTACAGCACGGGTACCGATTCTTTTCGTGTTTTCCCTCCATGTACAGTATTTCTGTCGATATAAACGTGAGGCGCTATTAGGCCTACCGGGGCTTTGTTCGCCCTTACAAAAAAACACTTTCAAGAATAGGAAAAAGGAGTCACTTTCTTCATTCTCGCCCCCTCTCTCTTGCGGGTTCCGCAGACTCTCTCTAACCACCACGCCCACTCCCTCCAGGCGCACATAGCGCCTCGGTGTCCGCCTCACTCGCCACCTCACCTTAGTGGTTCACATCGTCTCCTTCCCGCCCCCTGGGATTCCAGGTCTCTTCCTGTCTTTCCCCCCGCCCACCACTATCTCAGTGACCCCCTTCCACTTCCCTCAGCCCCCGGAGGTCACGCAGACTCCCCAAAGTGTGGTGAGAGGAGATGGTTTCCACATCTCATTTTCCGGTGATAATTACCCCATCTGTGACAGGAACACAAAGGATCCCACAGGGTAGTAATTTATCATTGTAACAGGCCGTGGAAGTGCCGAACCGGGGAGGGGACACGGGCACCCCCTCACATATCCCTCACTCCTCCTCTGGCGTCACTGCGGCGCCTCTCTGCATCTCAGCGCCTCTCCCTCACCTGCTTCCTCCCTCACCTTCTCTCTCCCTCACCTCCTCTCCCTCACACCCTCTCTGCATCTCAGCGCCTCTCCCTCACCTCCTCTCTGCATCTCAGCGTGTCTCCCTCACCTGCACTCTCCCTCATCTCCTGTCTCCCACACCTCTCTCCCTCAACTCCTCTCTGCATCTCAGCGCCTCTCCCTCACCTGCCCTCTCCCTCGTCTCCTCTCTCCCTCACAACTCCTCTCTGCATCTCAGCGCCTCTGCCTCACCTCCTCTCTGCATCCAGCTCCTCTCTGCCTCACATCCTCTCTCCCTCACACCTCCTCTCGGCATCTCAGCGCCTCTCTGCCTCACCTGCTCTTTCCCTCACCTCCTCTCCCTCACCTCCTCTCTCCCTCACCTCCTCTCTCCTTCACCTGCTCTTTCCCTCACCTCCTTTCTCCCTCACCTCCTCTCTCCATCTCAGCGCCTCTCCCTCACCTCCTCTCTCCCTCACCTCTTTTCCCTCACCTCCTCTCCCTCACACCTCCTCTCTCCCTCACACCTCCTCTCTGCATCTCAGCGCCTCCTCCCTGACCTGCTCTCTCCCTCACCTCCTCTCTGCATCTCAGCGCCTCCTCCCTGACCTGCTCTCTCCCTCACCTCCTCTTTGCACCCTCACCTCCTCTCTGCATCTCAGCGCCTCTCCCTCACCTCCTCTCTCCCTCACCTTCTCTCTGCACCCTCACCTCCTCTCTCCCTCACCTCCTCTCTGCATCTCAGCGCCTCTCCCTCACCGGCACTCTCCCTCACCTCCTCTCCCTCACCTCCTCCCCCCTAACCTCCTCTCTGCATCTCAGCGCCTCTCCCTCACCTGCACTCTCCCTCACCTCCTCTCTGCATCTCAGCGCCTCTCCCTCACCTGCTCTCTCCCTCACCTCCTCTCCCTCACCTCCTCCCCCCTAACCTCCTCTCCACCTGCTCTCTCCCTCACCTCCTCTCTGCATCTCAGCGCCTCTCCCTCACCTGCACTCTCCCTCACCTCCTCTCCCTCACCTCCTCCCCCCTAACCTCCTCTCCACCTGCTCTCTCCCTCACCTCCTCTCTGCATCTCAGCGCCTCTCCCTCACCTGCACTCTCCCTCACCTCCTCTCTGCATCTCAGCGCCTCTCCCTCACCTGCTCTCTCCCTCACCTCCTCTCCCTCACCTCCTCTCCCTCACCTCCTCTCTCCGTCACACCTCCTCTCTCCGTCACACCTCCTCACTGCAGCTGAGCGCCTCTCTCCCTCACCTGCTCTCTCCCTCACCTCCTCTCCCTCACCTCCTCTCTGCATCTCAGCGCCTCGCCCTCACCTCCTCACTCCTTCACCTCCTCTCTTCCTCACCTCCTCTCTCCCTCACACCTCCTCTCTGCATCTGAGCGCCTCTCTCCCTCACCTGCTCCCTCCCTCACCTCCGCTCTCCCTCACACCTCCTCTCTGCATCTCAGCGACTCTCTCTCACCTGCCCTCTCCCTCACCTCCTCTCTGCATCTCAGCGTCTCTCCCTCGCCTGCTCTCTCCCTCACCTCCTCTCCCTCACTTCCTCTCTCCCTCACCTCCTCTCTCCCTCATACCTCCTCTCTGCATCACCTGCTCTCCCTCACCTCCTCTCTCTCACCTCCTCTCTCCCTTCCTCTCTCTCACCTCCTCCCTCCCTCACCTCCTCTATGCATCTCAGCGCCTCTCCCTCACCTCCTCCCTGAATCTCAGCGCCCCTCTCCCTCACACCCCTTCTCCGTTTCTAAGCGCCCCTCTCCCTCACACCCCTTCTCTGCCCTCAGCACTTCTCTCCTCTTACCACACCTATTCTCCTCTCTTTCAACCACACTCCTCCCCCCACCTTCATTCATCGCGTCTCTCTCTTCCACTTGCGGTTCTCCTCACCGCAACTTTCACCTTCCCCTTCATGTACTGTCCTGCCCTCACCGTCTCTCTCTCTTTCCCGACCACCCATCCCACTTATCTCCTCAGAACCTCACCCCCTTTGCCTACTTTTTCTCCTACCCCCCTCTCTCTGCCCTCCCCCATCTCCTCAGCCTGACACCCCGCTTTCCACACTTCACTCTTTTCTGCTCTGAAGTAGGACAGGGCATCATTTATGTTTTCACCCAGCTGCGATCACAGCCAGACTCACAGCAGGGAGCGGGGGGTGGTACCAAGAACCAAGAAGGTCAAGGCAAACCAAGAAGGTCAACAAAGTCCCAAGTGCAGCTGCCAGATCAAGCCAACAGGACTTTGAAATCCAAAAGTCAGAGAGAACAAGCAATGCCCCCAGAGACGCAGAGGTCTAAAGCTGGAGACCCCCAACAATGCGACCCACAAGAGACAAGAAGACATCAGGAAGCCAATGACGGCAGCACTGACCCACAGCCACTGATGCAGAGAAAGAGCCAAAAGGGACCAAAAGACACGAACATGCAAACCTTCCTGCAAAGCATGGACACCAGCTCAACCAGAAACTAGACACCCTGGAAGAGAATGTCATTGAACTCCACCACCATGGCAGGAGGCCACAACTGTCCAAAATCCAAGACAAGAGAACACAGGATCCCAAAACAAACCCAACAGCAAGCATCCTTGAGTTTGCAGGTATGGGCACAGTTCCACACCCAAAACAGGACACAAGAGCGCATTGGCCCAAGCAAGAAACCAAAGAGGAAGCCAGTAGCAAGGCCTACAGTTACCATACACAGAAGGGGAAGACCCATCCTCCAGTGCCCAGGGACCTGACTTGACCCCCCCCCCCACCAAAAAAAAGGGAGTGGGGCCCAAAGTAAGGTAAGCAATGGAAGGTGGAGCAGGCCCAGGAAAGGTCAAACCTCTACCCCAGTGAGGATCTCAAGGAGATAAACCACCAGAATCAAAAGCCAAAGGACAAGCAAGAAAGGGGCCAGAAACCAGAAGCAGCACTTCTAGGGTATCCCCAGCCTTAAGCCCGAAGACCCAGCAGACAGGCTGGACCACAGACCCCGAGGAGCCACTAGAAGCTGTAAAAGGAGGAGCCATCAGAATGAGCTCAGTGGAGCATCAGAGGAAGCCCAAGCAAAGCCCAAGCAAAGCCCAAGCAAAGACCAAGCAAAGCCCAAGCAAAGACCAAGCAAAGCCCAAGCAAAGACCAAGCAAAGAGCAAGCAAGCACGACAGACCTGGAACGGCGGCACCATTGCAGAAGGCACCAGCGCCACATCTCAGGCCTACTGCAGAGTAGGTGGTGGCCGAAAAAAGCACACACGCCCCAAGTGAGCGGCAAATCTGAGCTGCCCATCCCTTTCAAAAGATCCCCAGCACACACGCTGTGGGGGCACCAAGAGAGCAAGAATGAGTGGGTTTCCTGATAAGTGCACTCCCCGCGTGCCCAAGCAATGAAAGAACTAATGTCTGATTATCTGGATATGGTCGCCATTACTGAAACATGGCCTCTTTGATCATTCTTAAAATATGGATATTATTCCACCAGATTACTCGTTATTTGAAGCCCACCACCCATCTACCAAGGGTGGTGGTGTTGCTTTTTTGATTCGCAACCATTTTAAATGTATCAAATTGGATTCAGGTTGCGATTCCACCTTGGAGTTCTTGTTAGTTAAAATTTATTGCTCTGAACAAAGTTGCTGGACTTTTGTTGTATTATTCAGACCACCTTCTCCAGGCAGCGAAGCACTAGACCCTTTGGCAGCCGTTTCAGCAGATGAACGTGCAAATCACTCTCAAGTTATATTACTAGGTGATTTAACAGCGGCGACTGTCCCAATTCTCAAAAAGAGGGGAGGAGACGGAATGGGGTGTGTGAAAAAAAGAAATAAATAAACTTACCTTTACGGGCGACGCCGTCTCCAGCCACCTTGCTCATCGCTCCTCCCTCGATGTGGTGTCCCAGCATTCACTGGGACACCAGCACAGGCTCCCCAGAAATCCTGGCGCTGCTTTCATGCTAAAGCTAGCATGTAAACAGTGCCAGGATTGGTCTGAGCTTGGACTGCTGCTCAGACACAACCCTTGGGGTCTGTGCAGTTTCTCCAGCCCGGCTGTGTTGAACAGGAAGCTAAGTGCGCATGTGTGTTTGGCCGACCTTAGAAGGCTGGGAAAACACACATGCTCACTTAGGTGAACTCTATCCTCCTCCCCTCCCCCATCTCCCACTCCTGTGGCCCAGCCCCGCCCCTCCCTTCAAAAACCATAGTAAACTATTGTTTTATTTTTCTGCTGCTGGCTCAGCTGGGGGGGGGGGGGTGACGCTCCTTCGCCATAGCGAAGGAGCCGCCCCTCTGATTTAACTTCTTAATTTTGAATTTCCAACATCACCACGTACTAACAATTGTATTCCACATTATTGGCTTTATTTAACTTGCAATTTAATCTTTCTCTTCCAACCCATTCTAAAGGATATACATTAGATACTATTTGTGATAATTGTAGCCAATGGCTGTATCCCGGTCTGACACTGTGGTATCCCATTTTCTTGTGAATTAAGTAAATCTTTGAGCTCAAGGATGCAGAGAAGGCCTTTGACAGGGTGGAGTGAACCTTCCTACAGCTCACGCTTCAAAAAATGGGCATAGGACCCACGTAACTGCAGATGATGTTTGTCAATTATTCTAATTTGGTTGCCAGGGTTACTCTGAATGGCTACCATTCTAGACCCTTTCGACTAATTAGGGGCACCAGATAAGGCAGCCCTATAGCACCGCTCTTTATTGCCCTTTTTATTGAATCACTGGAGTGCCTCATGTGGCAGAGTGACACCATGTGTGGTTGGGATGCCCAGTGCTTCAACCATTTTGGGAAGGTTTCTCTAAACTTCTCCAAAAGGTCCTAATGTTCCTGATCCCGGCAACGCCTGAGGTGATGCTCCTTGACCTTAAGGCCCCATTACTGGACCACATTTCAAAAGATGAGTGGCACATGTGCCTTCAATGCGTGGGTTCAGCTGAGGTGACTATAGCCCACCACTGGTAGAAAGCAAAGTGCCAGGCACTCATGCAGTGGTATCAGAGACCGTGGGGTTTCCTAGCTATGGAGTGGTTAGTGAGCACTGTGCAAGGATCCCACCTGGCTTTTGAGGTTAAATAGAGCTGCTGGCAAGACATTTAAGTGGAGGACAGCCTGGTCAGGTTCTCCCTCCAAGGTGGAAAGCACTGGACCTTTTTCACTGATACACATATGGCGAGCTCACCATTTCAAGCGCCGAGGCCAATGTGGAGGTGGAGGTGAGTGAGGCAGTGAGATAGGGTTCTGCCGGAGGCGACTGGGGTCGCTTTTATTTGTTAGGAATGGACACTGTGGTTGGGGTTCATCTTCTGCAGTTGCAGGTGGGGGTGGGATTCTGCAAGCAGGTGACATCATTAATGGGTCCTGCAACATGTGTGCTGGTTGTGGATGGTTAATTTGTAACTGTTTCTAGCAGGCTGCACAGGTTAATCACTGTGTTTTGTCTTTGTCAATACTGCATTGCTGGGAATATTTCTGGGAAAAATTCAATAACATGATTTAAAAATAAAATTGACTAATGGGAAACTGAAATTTTCACCTCCCCCATGTCCTTCCTCCTTTTTAGGATTTGCCCTTCAGGCCTGATGTGTTCGGACCCGAGCCTACCCTGTTTCCCTCCATCAGAAATCTCAGTGTTAAGATAGATAGTGTGCAGTCTCTGTCAGACCAAGTTCCCACTGTATTTAAGTCCTATTTTTTCTAACTTCATCTTTAAAGTGCATCCTATAGCTGTTTCCTAAATCTCAGAAATTGCTAATTTTGAAGGCCTTAATATCCTCTCGACTGGATTATTGCACTTCCACATACCTGGAACATCTTACATATCTGATTCAGAGATTGCAATGAATCCAGAACAACGCTGTTAGAATTTTGCATGAGCTCAAAGTGTGAGATCATGTCACTGCTGCCTTGTTGTCAGCACAGAGCCAACCTGTGGAGGAGAGAATTATGATTAAATCAATATGTCTGGTTCCCAGACATGTCCTGGATTCCACTGGTATATTCCCAGCATCTCACTAAGGTTTGTCAACCACAAACTGCTAAAAGTGTGATCAGGCATAAACCCCACAGAAGAGATCCAGACAGACCAAGGTAAGCACACAAGAAGCCTGCAATGTCTCAAGCACTGAAGCAATACCCAGAGCAAACAAACTGTCAATGGGAACACAAGGCCAGCAAGCCCTGGGTGGGGTGGGGGCCTGTTGCTCTTGGGACATCCCTAGCTGAACAAAGTGCCCACCCCAGACAAGGTCAAGTGCCTCCAGGAAGCACAGGGGACAGCCCACCACCAAGCCACATGCCAAACAAACAGGATGGGTGCATAATCCACAATAAAAGCAGACGCCCGCCTGGAAGAATCAAAGACAAACTAGGAGGACACTATATCCCAACTCTCCCAGCACCTGGAAAGCAAGCAACACAAAACCCAGGCTGAGGCATAGACAACAGCACCGAGGAACACATGGCTGGTAATGACAAGCTCCAAATCTGAAAAGGAGTGAGCGGAGCACTCACGTAGGAGCTCAAGAAGGCATAAGACAACCCAAGCAGAAAAGGCTAGAGGTACAAACCTGGAGTGAAAATGAAAGCTCCTTCATAGAAGACTTAAAGGGAGGGAAAGGAGCAAAGCAGACTACACTCAAAACCCCAAGCCCAAAATAGGGTAGAAGTGGGTCAAGCAAGAAGGGAAAAACAACCAACCCCAGCAGTCAAATAAGAGGAGTCAATCCATTCAGAACTACCAGAGGGAAACAAAGGGCAACCCACAAGGACCAAGCCCGAAAGGCAGCAGAAGGCCAGTCATCAGATTATTCTACACTAGGACACAAGTGCCCAGCTCAGTCCATGCCACGGCATAAAACACAGGGAACAGCCCAACACCAAACACCTGCCAGAAAAACAGGGTGGCGGAAAAACCGTACTGGAATGAGTGACCCCACACATAGAAAGGGGCCGTACTTGTAGAAGCAGCCTAGAGACCAAATGGAGCAAAAGGGCAGAGGTGGAGCACATGCAGAGGATGCCCAACCCAAGTCCAACATAGAACTGGGTGCCTGAGTCAGCCCTCCCACAACCCACACACCACACAGAAGGGTATAGTCTGCAGGGTGTCTGGCTGGAAAAGAGAGGCAAAGCCCCCTTCCACAAGCACCAGGCCCACCAGCATCGCACATAGATCATGCAAGACCACAAATCGCAGGGAACAACCCCATGGCATACCAAACACTAGGAACAATTAAGGTGGGGGTCAGACAGCTGGGCCCAGGAAATGCTGAGTCAAGGCACGAATCCTACAAGACCCAAGAGTAGGTGCTCAGGGTAGAAGAACAAGCCCAGCCTACTCCCCAGTCCAGGAATGTAAAACCAATTCTCCCCTAAGCTGATTAAAGGGGCATGGAAGGGCTAGAACATCAGAACCAGCACCATCAAGAAAACCCAATCAGTACAGGAAAGAGGTAGAAGCGTAGAGGATAAAATGAGGCAGTAATATAGGGCACACGTCTCATAAGCCTTAAACCCAGTCGGGAGAATAGACAGAAGGAAAAGACAAGCACATGCCCCAGCAACAAAAAGGGGAGACCACATGTCTATTAGTGAAGGAGACTTCAGCACCCCACACTGAACAGGCATACTCCTGCCCCAAGGTCAGAGGGGATCTAGTGAAGAACAGGCCGAACTTCAGAACCAGTACCACTCAGCCCCCAACAAGTCCAGTGGGTATGCAGGGATGCACTCGCAATGGAATAGGAAAGCAGGACTCACGTCCCACAATCCCCCAGTCTAGCAGGCAGTACTGAGGAAACACCAGTACCAGCCCACACCCCAGGGCAAAGGGGGGGAATCACCTGGATAGCAGTGTGGTCCCTAGTGCAGCACACATCAGTTGAACCCCCATCCCTAGAAGGGAACACATGGATTGGGGGGGCTCACACCAGCCCGAATCAGTCTAGGGGGAATAAGTAGCCATCCTGAAGTCTACAGCACCTATAATCGCCATGTAGGGCAAACCCAACACAGCCTCCGAAGACCATGAGGGCATCTGAACTTGGCCTTACCCTCGCTCCGAAATAGGTTGTAAATAACTTGGGGGTCAAAACTGATCAATCTTTATCAATGAAAGCCCGGGTGGATTTAATCTGTGGTACCTGCTATGCCACCACGAGGCTTCTAACGAAGACCTACCCATGGTTCCCCCCAGATATAGTCATCAGTCCCAGACTCTTGTCACTAGTCGCCTGGACTATGGTAACGCACTTCTGGGGAAAGCAAATGACACTTTGTTATCGAGACTCCAAGTAGTTCAGAATACCTCTGCCCGGCTAATTTTCAATTTGCCCCATTGTATTTCCATGGCTCCTATCGTAATGGACCTCCACTGGTTGCCCATTAAGAAATGCACCTTCTTTAAGATATGCTGCCTAGCACAGGAAACCTTAACCAGGGCTTTGCCTACCTATTTACACGCCAGGCTATGTCTATATCAGACATGTCGATTTTTTAGATCTTCCAACGTGTCCTACCTAAAAACTTGTATTCGTACGGCCAGATTTGGTGGTAGGTCTTTTTCTTACCTGGCACCATTGTTTTGAAATAAGCTCCTTTTGCCTATTCAACAATGTTATGATCATGCAGCATTCAAAAAGATGCTAAAAACGTGGCTGTTTACTACTACTCTTTGAAGTTTTGACTACTTATGTGCTAATCTGCTGTGCCTGGCTCCGAGATGCTCCTTCGGGAGTGAGTAGTGCACGATAGCAAGTGACCATAACATAACATAGGTAGCTGTGAAGACCGGGCAAAACATCATGAGAGCACCGACAGCTCCCATCTCTCCAGGTGGGGGGCCGGGGTGCACAGTAGCCAACAAGTAGCGGTGAGACATAGAACATCCCACAAGCCCCAAGCCCTGCAGCTGGCAGGGCAAGAATTCCAAGCCCAGCCCACACCGTAAGAAGAATAAATCAAGTGGGGACACTACACTGGACAAGCTCTGTAGGGAGTCCGGGCACACCATAGTCAAACAAGACGAAACATGAGAACAAGGCAATACCCCACAAGCTCATACCCTAGTATAGTGAGAAGTCCATGCCCAGTCCGCAGTCAGAGATAGTGGGGAGAGGGAGGAGTATTCATTCACCCGGTCTTCTAGCTATGGAGACCTTAGCAGGGAGCTAGGGAAAGACAAGCCAGACACCCGAACCAGCACCACAAGGGCCCAGACAAGCCCAGCAGGGAGGCATGGTTCATACAAAGCCAGCAGCAATCAGGTCTAAAGGCCAGCAGGGGTCCAAGAAGTCAGCACAAAGCAGGTAAAATCCACAGCAAGCAGAAACTGCCCAAGCAGGGTCCATAAATACACAGGAATTACCAGCATGAGACAGGAAGCAGAGGGTGACAGCCTCCTAGAGAAGACAGACAAAACAGGAGCTTTCTGGGTAGCCATAGTCTATATAGGCACACCTGGAAGGGGCAGAAAATAATTTTCATTTCTTGTAGGTAGGCCCCATGGTACCTACCTGCAGGGAGGTGACACACCTCCTGGTGCAAGGATTGAGAAGACCATGCAATGAGGAACCAGATCTTCCTCACTGTCACCCTTGACCCAAGTGAGTGGACTGGTGCTTCTGATGTTGAATGGCCAGCTCCTACTGCCCAGTCATCTACCCCTGTAGATAGCCTTCACGATCTCCCTAACATGAATGGGAGACCAACAGCAGATACAAGGGTTGGGGTTTAGGTCATCAGGCCCCCCCAGCAGAGCGATGTGGTGGAGATGGAAGTAGCAGTGGATGAAGTGGACGAAGTTGGTTGAGTTCAAGGAACTTTGCATTCGCCACCGTTCCACGCATCCACAGAATGACCGCCGGTGGCAGATCGTTCTCGCACCTCGCCACCAAGACGTGGAACACTCTTCCTACCCACCTACGACAGGCACAGAACCTACTTACCTTCAGGAGATACCTCAAGACATGGCTGTTCGAGCAGTAGCAGCCCACCCTCAGCACCTTGAGACCTTCACAGGTAAGTAGTGCACTTTACAAATACTCTGATTGATTGATAAGTAGAGGTGGGCAAAACTCGCTGGGTTTCACTCCACAGAATTCAGCTGAGTTACATAAAAACTCAGCGAGTTTCCGTGGAGTTCCACAAAGGGGCTGAAGTACGCATGTTGCACTGGTCACGCTGCACTTTAGTGCCAGGAGCAAGATAAGCACTGAAAACTCAGAGTGAACAGCACCATATGGTGCTTAGGAGTGCATGGCCATTCAAGTCTCTGAGATCAGCAGCATATCTACTCGAGAATTTTCCCTCTGACCGTGTGACCACCCGTGACTGCCCGCATTGCAAAACGGCTCCAGGGGAAGTCAAATCTTGCTTCCGCTCGCATATCTGAATGCTTGCAAGAAAAATTTCCACCATGTGGCAATTGGCAGAATTTTGCCAGAACTCCATGTTACAAGAGTAACGCGGAGTCACCAATTTCCACCAATTCCCCCTATTCATAAGGGAGTGCAGGGGTTTCTAATTGGCAGAGGCTGGCATAGTAATTTCACATCAGCCCCCTATTGCTAGCAGCTGGATCTCCTGCTCATCATGGATGGGACACCAGGCTGAAAGGAATTGTGTGCCCATGTGACATAGTCACCTGAGGGTGCAGCGTGGAAACACAGTGGCCACCAGTCGGCTGGGTCGCACAGTCCTTTCCCCGTTGAAACTCTCAGCACTGGGGAAATCAGGTGGGTGCAACACCTCTAAAACACAAAGAAGGCAGCAGCCAGGGGTCACCCTTGGTTCTGCCAGCAGGGGGAGTGTTCCTGCTGCATCACACAAGGCCTTTTTGGCTCAAATGTGTTCTTGCTTAAATTTCACCAGGAACACGGTTTATGCAGCTGAGCAATAAACTTGCATTGTGAAACGTCACCTGCCTCTCATACAAAGAGGATGGTTTCTACTTCCTAAGGAAGCATTGCATAATATTGCCTACACAAGCTGACATGGCAAAGAAACCTGGGGCTCAGTTACTGAGGCAGTCGAACCAGAAGCGCATAGAGGGGAACCTTGAGACCCAACAGGTTACTGAGTCCCCAGGATGACAGGTTTACCCTAAACGTCCAATTTACCAGGAAGGACTGCAACCACCTCATCATAGAGCCATTAATGCCCTGTCCCTCTAGCTGCCATATGAGACATGCTAAACTATATTTATCAAGCTCAGGTCGGGACTAGTGCTGTCTCTGTTCCCCGTCCCGACCCAGATCAAATTTGGGTTTCATCTAACTGACTATGTTCCTCTACCAATATGGAGACAATTTTGCTACAAACTTTTCTCCCAGCTTGGCAATAGATGGAAGAAGTGAAACAGGACAATAAGTTCTACTTAACAGATCCAGGTTCGGCCTTTTAAAGTGTCTTAATCACCAAAGTTTTCCATCTTTCAGGGACTATTCCTGCTGAAAGGAGAAGAATCAAGGGGGGCAGTGATCACTGGGACCATTACATGAGACTCTTCCTATGGGGCCTCCGTCGGTCAGAAATCCAGTCCAGCGGGGAACCTGATTTAGTTCACGTAGCGCTTTCTTTCTGAGATCAACAGGAGACTGCTAGCTACCTCTTAAATAGCCTTCTCTTCGGTGAGGTCAGTCTTTATCACAGCTGAGCCTTAACTGATCTCTGTTTCAATAGCATTGTAAATAATGTTAACCTTAACTAGGAAAAACTAAGATTTTATTACAGAAATCTACTGTTCGGAGGGAAGGGAAGAAAAGAGGAGTGGAGGAAGGAAAGGAGATGGAGGGGAAGCTAGAGGAGGGGAGTAGAAGGGGAGGGAGGGAATTTATTTATTTGTTTATGCATTTTTTCATGGTGCAGACCATACCCAACTGTGTTAGAGCACTTTACAATAAAACAGGTTTCATTAAAAGAGATACAAAGTTACAAACAGTTGCTAGTTACAAAGGTTACAAAAGGCACAAAGTGGCAGGAGATATACAGGAACAGTTGCCCATTTTGACTGTTACAAAGGCACGACTTAAAGATTGTTGAGACGATGGAGGTACTGTAAGTAGTAGCGGCAAGGATAGGTCAAGTGAGAAGGAGGTCGTGCAGTTCATCTATCGGGAAGGATACATTATCACGGGGGTTGGCTACATCGTTAGAACAGGGCTTTCAGCTGCATTTTGAAGAACAGCAATGGGTTGGTGGTGCGTACCTTCAGTGGATAAAGATTTCCACATTCTGGTTGCACTACCCAATAAATAGTGTGGCATGAGTTGTTCCTTTATAAAGGTTGGAGGCTCTAACAACAAAGCTTCAGCACTGTGCGATAGTCTGGTGCCTCCAGAAGTCTTCAGTTTGTTCGAGGAGCGGATGCATGCATGGCCTTGTGGGTTATACAGGCAGTCTTATATATGGCTCTAGCCAGCAACGAGTGACAAGCATAGGTGAGATATGGTTGTTTCTTTTCACCCGGTAAATGAACAGTGCCGCTTGAATATAAAACTGATTTCAGAGAGGTGGGGTGGGATTTGGGGAGACTTGTCAAAAGAGAGTTACAGTAGCCAGTTCTGAGGAGAACCAGTCATTGAACAAGAGATTTCAGATCTTGCTCAGGAATGTACCAGTGGATTCCCTAAACAAGATGCAATTGATATCCTGCATTTCTGACCATGGTGCTGACTTGGGTTTAAAGGTTGAGTTCTTTATCCAGAGTGACTCCTAGGGATTTGCACCGTCAACTATGATGCATTTGCTCTTAAGGATGCTGAGTGTATCTTTCAAGGATTGTAGAGGTGATGGTGAATTCAAAGAAGAATTGAGGAGAAATTTGGTTTTGGAAGAGCTCAGTTTAAGGTTGTGAGAGCTCATCCATTCTTGAACGGAGTTTAAGGCGTTGAGAAGATGAGAGATGTAATTTGTGGGTGAGATCTTTAAGTAGAGTTGGGTGTCGTCTGCATACTGATGGTAGAGGATACCAGCCTTTCTTAGTAGGACTTCCAGAGGCTCAATATATATAGAGGTTGAACCGGGTAGGAGTCAGGATAGAACCCTGTGGGATTCCTTGGCTTCATTAAAGAGAGACAGTCATCAATTTCGATCCTTTGTGATCTACCCATGAGGAAGGATCCAAACCATTTTAGGACCACGTCGTCAACGCCCATCCGATTTGTGGGTAAAGGTCTTTGGTAATGATCCTGCTCCCCAATGATGTCAAAGGTTGCCAGGTGTTCTTGGGAAGGGAAGAATAAGCTAACCTTGAGCACCAGCTCTGTTGGAAATTACACTGCACAGATCTTCAGAACATTTACTTGGACCGCCTCTGATGCAAAAAACCAATGGGTCAGCTGCAGCAGCCTTTTTTTTGGTGGCCCACCCCCAACCCATGACCACCTCCTCTAATTCCCTCACTACCACCCAGCAAAAGTGCCCCTAATATCTTCAGTGCCCCTCCCTCACATACATTTCATTTGATTTAAAAGCACTTGTGTAAAGGCTGGCTTTACTAATCCATTCAGCAATACACATAAAATATAGTTCTGTTCTTTGCAGAAGGCACATTAACCCTCTGCACTAATTTATGAGTCAATGCTGCCACTAGACAGAACTCCAATCTCTCTCCCTAGCAGGAACATTAACCACAAGTGATATCTTGACCTTTTAATTGCTTCCTGAATGCTGGACGCACAAGGAACTTTTCAGCAGGTACTTTTAATTCGCAAGTTTCCTAATTTATTGCTAAACACAGCGCCACCCTGAGGTCACTGTCCCCCAATCCAGGTCAGCACCCGGTGCGGTGGCACCGGCCGCACCGCCCTAAAGCCGGGCCTGGACTGAAACACACACCCATGTCATGAAATATATGTTCCTGGAGGCCACACACGCCTCCCTGGTGAGCATAGGCAACAAATAGCATGTTTATGGCTACGAAAGACGACGCCGTCATCTAGCGGCCATTTAAAAAACTGCACTCCACATAAACACATTAACAAACAAACCAGCAAAGTGGGCGGATGTGAGGATTCATCATCTGTAATGAGGCCAGTTGGAAAGTAGGGCGTGGGAGTCCCCTGGAGAGACCGCGTACATTTCAGCCAAGTGCACGTCAGCAGTGTACGAGGCACGTCAAAGGGATTGTCATGCCACCGTACCCTGTTATTTCCTGTGCTCGTTGTAGGCGTGTATCTAGCTGGCAGCAGGACCCAGTATAAGACCATGCCCACCCAGGTGGAGTGAACCCACATGTGGCATAGATGCCAGGGAATTGAGAACAGTTCGTGAGTCACACATAGTGTTGTTATGTTACTAAAATATCTCAGTGGGTTCATGCACTCGATGCAGGGAATCTTTCTGCAGCCTACAGAGCAATGCTTCAGTCCCAGCATGAATGACTCATTTTATCAACACGTTTGATAAAATGTGCACCACTGAGTAATGCAATAACATCTGTCATTAGCACTCAGACAACTTCTCTTCATAAAAATTTCGCTCACGCGCTGTTGTATTGTGTGGCTAAATCTTCTTACTAGTGTGCGACAACAGTGCCACCTTATGGAAGAGAATAGAACTGCACGGCAAGCCCAAAAGTATTGAACCAAAGACGCATGTACAGCTTCAGGTGACCTCTGGCTGTCCTCACATATTTGCCCTCAGTTTAGGGCAGAGGTCTTCAAACTGGGGGGCGAGTCCCCTTAGAGGGGGCCCCAAGTGAGGCCAGGGGGGGGCACAAGACACTGGCCAAAAGAAGCATTATACAGATAACAGGCCTTTGTTTTACTCAGAAGCATGTTATTGCATTTAAAAAAAAGGTAAGAGTACTCAACTGCAATGTTTAAATATGTCTAGACATATTTAAACATTGTCATCTTTATAAAATAATTGTGAAACATTCTGAGTGGGGGCAATGATTTTTATTTTTCAACTGGGGGGGCGCAGCATTAAAAAGTTTGGAGACCACTGATTTAGGGTGACCAGATCTTGAGGAGCAAAAACCGGGACAGGTCAGACATAAAAGAAGGACTAAAGACTTAACTCTCACTTTTATATCTAGCTTGTCCTGACACACACACACACACACACTCTCAAAAGACTACATATATAAAATTAACTATGGCTTGACATCCCACCCTGCACCCCCAACCCGCCCCGCCCACCTCTCTCTGCTCCCCACTCGTCTCTCTGCAGGAAGCAGACAAGGGACTGTGTTGCCTGACAGTCACAGATAAATTACTTCAATTATTTCATACTTTGTAGGTGTTTTTAACTTATGCTTTCCTAGGTGATCTGACATTTGCACCAAAAACCGGGACATTTATTTAAAGATCTGACCTTTGTACCAAAACTGGGACATTTATTTAAAATTAGGAGAAGCTTCGGGACACTGGGGCAGTTCTCTAAAAACCGGGACTGTCCGGGGAAATCCGGGATGTCTGGTCACCCTACCTCAGTTTGAATTTTTTCACCGACCACAGTAGGTTAAAACTGAGCCACGTGGAGATGCTAAAAATTACTGTCTCTCCAGTTGTCCGCTGGTTCGGTCCACACATGAGGAAAGTCACTCTGTGCGGTTCCTGCCCCGGTGAGCGCTGCACTTGGTGTGTGCTCACGAGAGTCCGGCTTGTTTTCACTTCACAGATTTTCATTAGTGACTTCTTGTTGGATAGGTTAAAAAATCCGACGAGTTTGCTCCCTGTTTCCTCGAATGGGAGGGCTGTTTCTCGGCACTAGACCTTCCTTAAGGGTCGATGCGTCTTGCCAGATATATTACTTACAGGTTCTTCTTGGTTTTGGCTGTCTGGTGGCAGAAGACATTCTTCACGTTGTTGTTGGTTTGTATGTGGGCAGCACAGACTGCCTAGGGGCACTTGTCACAAGAGGGGCCTTTCTGGCACTGCGATGGTTGGGGGCTTCAGGTGTTCTTGCCTCTGCTATCCGTATGTTCTTCAGTTCTTACTGCATTTCTACACTCTGATGGGGAGGCAGGCCTGGGGAGAAGAGACATGTACTTACCTGGGTTGCAGGTGCCTCAATGGTATTGTATCTCAAGCATAAACTCCTGTAACTGGTAGATTCACTTTCTGACCTATTGCAGAGGGTGATACACTAAGGCTAAGTCCTTGATTGGAGACACCACACTTGATATACGCCCGTATGACAATGTGTGTACACGGACGTGACAGCGCTACTGTATGGCAATCTAGTCGTGTCTATCGCAGAATATCTCTATTCAGATGGTACAAGGGCTCTGCTGGCATATGTTATTGACAGCGCCTTGAAACTCTACAGGTGATTAGCTGCACTTTAGAAATCACTGATTGATTGATTGATTGACAGACACCATTATTATCCATCTTCTTGTAAGAGCAAAGCTCCTGCCCTGCAGGGACCTGGTCAATATTCCCCCGTGGATCAAAACAAACCCTGTCGCATCTGCTCAGAAAACATGCTTCATAATCATGAACACCTCTTGATGCCTCAGAGTCCAGGTCCTCTACATTTAGAATAGCAGAATCTCCGCGGGGAGAAGGGGCTCATGGGATTTTCTCAAGATAAATCTTTTGCTTTCTACAATAGGTCATCATGCACCAAATGTTCTTCAGTCTTGTATTTTATTTATATTTGCTTCCACCCCATCTTCATTAAATATGCACACCAAGATTTCTCGCAAGGGGTTTCGAGACTAAGATGTGCAGCATCAGTGGTTAACCCACTATCTTCTAGTGTCCTGAGTACCCTTAGCTGTTCCAAAGAGATAAACCGGAGGATATCGCTGCATTGTTGATGTCCAGTAGATCTGCCAAGGAATCTCAGATGGCCTGGCCTTCCGAAACAAGTCACTCGCAGCAATATACCACGAGCGAAACATTATTCCCGTCTCAGCCTCTTGTTAGCCATCTGTGGTGTTGTGTATCTTCTTGACTATTTACAGAGCTGATGCTCAAGGCAACAACCACTAATGTTGCATTTTGAAAACCATTTTCATGATTTCAGGTCCGCCTTTATGTCATATCGGTAGATGTAACATGTCCTTCCTGCCTTACGACCTAGCGTGGGAGCCCAATATGCACACATATTCTTATTATCCCAGGTTTTTTTAAGCTTCTATGCAAGCACTATTGTGGAAACCAGGGGAGACACCTTAGGCATTTTCAGCATTCTTATCTTTTTTGACCATTTTTTTCTCCACTTCGTAGCAGACATAGAGTATGTATTTGTATCAACAAGCCACTGCCTGCATCTATTTATGTTCAGCTGTTTCTGTTTATCACAAATGCATGCCAGGCATTACAACTCATCTAATGTGTCCTCAGGTTCACATGTGCAGATTCTCATTGCAATTGAATGAACTGGAGAACTTTACTTGAGCAGTTTTGCATTAATGCTTAAATGAACACTGAAGCTTTGTAAAAAGTTGAAGAGATGATATAGTGAATGTTGAAATATAACATGAATTAAAAAAATATTTTGATATTAAAAAAACAACAGTTAACGAGTATGAGACCTAACATAGATGATGGAACATGGACAGTTTAGGTATTAAGGCATCTTCTGAGTTCATCGAGTGACATAATTCAAGCAGAATGACAATGTTGAATAAAGTGAGTTTGGGATCACTGGCAATGACACCAGATGCTTTGATGAAGTTCACGTTTTCCACACCTGTTCTCGACTGTTGGAAATAGACACTTTCTGCAGGGTTTTCCCTGCCTTTTTGGCTTCTGGCCTCCTGTTTGTGATCCTGTGCTGAATTTAATTTTTGCTGTCTTTAGGACTCCAGGCACTTTAACATAAAGTGCTCTATGTCTAAATGGTATTAGTGATTAGTTTATCCATGATTGGCTTATTTGATATGCTATTAAGTCCTAGTATAGTGCACCATGTGTGCCCAGGGCCTGTAAATCAAATGTTACTAGTAGGCCTGCAGTACTTTTTTATGCCACCCACACGGGTAGCCCTGTAAACATGTCTTAGACCTGCCACTGCAGTGTCTGTGTGTGTGTGTGCAGTTTTAAACTGCCAGTTCGACCAGGCAGCTGCACCCACTTGCCAGGCCCAAACCTTCCCTTAACTACATGCAAGTCATCCCTAAGGTTGGCCCTAGGTACCCTCATGGTCAGGGTGCAGTGTATTTAAAAGGTAGGACATGCATGTATGTGTTTATATATGTCCTGGTAGTGAAATACTGCTAAATTTGTTTTTTCACTATTGCAAGGTCTATGGGCCTGATTCTAACTTTGGAGGACGGTGTTAAACCGTCCCAAAAGTGGCGGATATACCGACCTACCGTATTACGAGTCCATTATATCCTATGGAACTCGTAATACGGTAGGTGGTATATCCGCCACTTTTGGGACGGTTTAACACCGTCCTCCAAAGTTAGAATCAGGCCCTATGTCTCCTATAGGTTAACATCGGGGTTGCCTTGAAATATCTTTCAATTGTAATTTCCCATTGGGAGCTGTAGGAAAGTACCATCTTGCCTGGCATGTTACCCCCATTTTTCACTGTATATATGTTGTTTTAGTTGTATGTGTCACTGGGACCCTGGTAACCCAGGGCCCCAGTGCTCATAAGTGTGCCTGAATGTGTTACCTGTGTAGTGACTAACTGTCTCACTGAGGCTCTGCTAATCAGAACCTCAGTGGTTATGCTCTCTCATTTCTTTCCAAATTGTCACTAACAGGCTAGTGACCATTTTTGCCAATTTACATTGGCTTACTGGAACACCCTTATAATTCCCTAGTATATGGTACTGAGGTACCCAGGGTATTGGGGTTCCAGGAGATCCCTATGGGCTGCAGCATTTCTTTTGCCACCCATAGGGAGCTCTGACAATTCTTACACAGGCCTGCCACTGCAGCCTGAGTGAAATAACGTCCACGTTATTTCACAGCCATTTTACACTGCACTTAAGTAACTTATAAGTCACCTATATGTCTAACCTTTACCTGGTAAAGGTTAGGTGCAAAGTTACTTAGTGTGAGGGCACCGTGGCACTAGCCAAGGTGCCCCCACATTGTTCAGAGCCAATTCCCTGAACTTTGTGAGTGCGGGGACACCATTACACGCGTGCACTACATATAGGTCACTACCTATATGTAGCTTCACCATGGTAACTCCGAATATGGCCATGTAACATGTCTATGATCATGGAATTGCCCCCTCTATACCATCCTGGCATAGTTGGCACAATCCCATGATCCCAGTGGTCTGTAGCACAGACCCTGGTACTGCCAAACTGCCCTTCCTGGGGTTTCACTGCAGCTGCTGCTGCTGCCAACCCCTCAGACAGGCAGCTGCCCTCCTGGGGTCCAGCCAGGCCTGGCCCAGGATGGCAGAACAAAGAACTTCCTCTGAGAGAGGGTGTGACACCCTCTCCCTTTGGAAAATGGTGTGAAGGCAGGGGAGGAGTAGCCTCCCCCAGCCTCTGGAAATGCTTTGTTGGGCACAGATGTGCCCAATTCTGCATAAGCCAGTCTACACCGGTTCAGGGACCCCTTAGCCCCTGCTCTGGCGCGAAACTGGACAAAGGAAAGGGGAGTGACCACTCCCCTGACCTGCACCTCCCCTGGGAGGTGTCCAGAGCTCCTCCAGTGTGCTCCAGACCTCTGCCATCTTGGAAACAGAGGTGCTGCTGGCACACTGGACTGCTCTGAGTGGCCAGTGCCACCAGGTGACGTCAGAGACTCCTGCTGATAGGCTCCTTCAGGTGTTAGTAGCCTATCCTCTCTCCTAAGTAGCCAAACCCTCTTTTCTGGCTATTTAGGGTCTCTGTCTCTGGGGAAACTTTAGATAACGAATGCATGAGCTCAGCCGAGTTCCTCTGCATCTCCCTCTTCACCTTCTGATAAAGAATCGACCACTGACCGCGCTGGAAGCCTGCAAACCTGCAACATAGTAGCAAAGACGACTACTGCAACTCTGTAACGCTGATCCTGCCGCCTTCTCGACTGTTTTCCTGCTTGTGCATGCTGTGGGGGTAGCCTGCCTCCTCTCTGCACCAGAAGCTCCAAAGAAATCTCCTGTGGGTCGACGGAATCTTCCCCCTGCAACCGCAGGCACCAAAAAGCTGCATTACCGGTCCCTTGGGTCTCCTCTCAGCACGACGAGTGAGGTCCCTCGAATCCAGCGACGCTGTCCAAGTGACCCCCACAGTCCAGTGACTCTTCAGCCCAAGTTTGGTGGAGGTAAGTCCTTGCCTCACCTCGCTGGGCTGCATTGCTGGGAACCGCGACTTTGCAGCTACTCTGGCCCCTGTGCACTTCCGGCAGAAATCCTTTGTGCACAGCCAAGCCTGGGTCCACGGCACTCTAACCTGCATTGCACGACTTTCTAAGTTGGTCTCCGGCGACGTGGGACTCCTTTGTGCAACTTCGGCGAGCACCGTTTCACGCATCCTCGTAGTGCCTGTTTCTGGCACTTCTCCGGGTGCTACCTGCTTCAGTGAGGGCTCTTTGTCTTGCTCGACGTCCCCTTTCTCTTCAGGTCCAATTTGCGACCTCCTGGTCCCTCCTGGGCCCCAGCAGCGTCCAAAAACGCCAAACGCACGATTTGCGTGTAGCAAGGCTTGTTGGCGTCCTTTCGGCGGGAAAACACTTCTGCACGACTCTCCAAGGCGAGAGGAATCCGTCCACCAAAGGGGAAGTCTCTAGCCCTTTTCATTCCTGCAGAAACCTCAGCTTCTTCTGTCCAGTCGAAGCTTCTTTGCACCCGCAGCTGGCATTTCCTGGGCATCTGCCCATCTGCGACTTGCTTTTGACTTTTGGACTTGGTCCCCTTGTTCCACAGGTACCCTAGATTGGAAATCCACAGTTGTTGCATTGCTGGTTTGTGTCTTTCCTGCATTATTCCTCTAACACGACTCTTTTGTCCTTAGGGGAACTTTAGTGCACTTTGCACTCACTTTTCAGGGTCTTGGGGAGGGTTATTTTTCTAACTCTCACTATTTTCTAATAGTCCCAGCGACCCTCTATAAGGTCACATAGGTTTGGGGTCCATTCGTGGTTCGCATTCCACTTTTGGAGTATATGGTTTGTGTTGCCCCTATCCCTATGTTTCCCCATTGCATCCTATTGTAACTATACATTGTTTGCACTGTTTTCTAAGACTATACTGCATATTTTTGCTATTGTGTATATATATCTTGTGTATATTTCCTATCCTCTCACTGAGGGTACACTCTAAGATACTTTGGCATATTGTCATAAAAATAAAGTACCTTTATTTTTAGTATAATTGTGTATTGTGTTTTCTTATGATATTGTGCATATGACACTAAGTGGTACTGTAGTAGCTTCACACGTCTCCTAGTTCAGCCTAAGCTGCTCTGCTAAGCTACCATTATCTATCAGCCTAAACTGCTAGACACCCTATACACTAATAAGGGATAACTGGGCCTGGTGCAAGGTGCAAGTACCCCTTGGTACTCACTACAAGCCAGTCCAACCTCCTACATTGGTTGTGCAGTGGTGGGATAAGTGCTTGAGACTACTTACCACTCTTGTCATTGTACTTTTCATAAGAGAAAAATATACAAAACAAGGTCAGTGTATATACACATAGCCAAAAAGTTTTGCATTTCCTCTTTTCACTCTTTTCTAAGTGCTGAAAAGTACTTCTAAACTTTCAAAAAGTTCTTAAAAGTTTAAAAAGTTTTTTTTCTGTCTTTCCAAAAAGTTCTGAAAACTTTTTTCTATCACTTTAACTCTCTCTAGAAAATGTCTGGCACAGGCCAAAGTGTTGATCTGTCCAAACTTGCATATGACAACCTTAGCTGGAAAAGAGCAAGGAGTCTCTGTATAGAGAGAGGTTTGAGTGTAGGGAAGAATCCTGCCTTGGAACTATTACTTAACATGCTTAGAGAACAGGATAAGGCCAGAGGTGCCCCATCTGTTGAAAAAGTACCTAATAGTTCCCAATCTGATTCAGGAACTCCCCCAGGAAAAGATTCAGGAAAGAAACTTCCTAGCCTGCCCATTACTAGACAATCTAGCATAGATGGTAATGATGATGAGCCACACCAAATAAGTAGTGTTGTCTCACATCATAGCAAAAGCATTTATTCTCACCATACTGGTAGTAATGTTTCTGTAAACCAAGCTGTTAAGTTGGCTTCTGTAAGGGACAGGTCTCCTTCTGTTCATTCCCATCATAGCTCTGTTTCTAGAAATGTCCCTCCCACCAACCCTGATGACAGAATGTTAGAGAGGGAACTCAATAAGTTGAGGGTGGAACAAACCAGACTGAAGCTTAAAAAGCAACAGCTGGATTTGGATAGACAGTCTTTCGAATTAGAGAAGGAAAGACAGAAGTTGGGTTTAGATACCCATGGTGGCAGCAGCAGTATTCCCCATAGTCATCCTGCAAAAGAGCATGATTCCAGGAATCTGCACAAGATAGTTCCCCCTTATAAGGAGGGGGATGACATTAACAAGTGGTTTGCTGCACTTGAGAGGGCCTGTGTTGTACAGGATGTCCCTCAAAGGCAGTGGGCTGCTATCCTATGGCTATCATTTAGTGGAAAAGGTAGGGATAGGCTCCTTACTGTGAAAGAAAATGATGCTAATAATTTCCAAGTTCTTAAGAATGCACTCCTGGATGGTTATGGCTTAACCACTGAACAGTACAGGATAAAGTTCAGAGAGACCAAAAAGGAGTCTTCACAAGACTGGGTTGATTTCATTGACCAGGCAGTGAAGGCCTTGGAGGGGTGGTTACATGGCAGTAAAGTTACTGATTATGACAGCCTGTATAACTTAATCCTGAGAGAGCATATTCTTAATAATTGTGTGTCTGATTTGTTGCACCAGTACTTGGTGGACTCGGATCTGACCTCTCCCCAAGAATTGGGAAAGAAGGCAGACAAATGGGTCAGAACAAGAGTGAACAGAAAAGTTCATACAGGGGGTGACAAAGATGGCAACAAAAAGAAGGATGGTAAGTCTTCTGACAAGGGTGGGGACAAATCTAAAAATGAGTCTTCATCAGGCCCACAAAAACACTCTGGTGGGGGTGGTGGGTCCAAATCATCCTTTAATCAGAACAAGGAAAAGAAACCATGGTGCTATTTACGTAAAATAAAAGGCCATTGGACAACAGATCCCAGTTGTCCAAAGAAAGGCACCACAGCTCCTACCACTACAACCCCTACTGCTACACCTAGTGTCCCTACTAATAGCAGTGGTGGTGGGAGCAAACCTACTAATAGCCAATCCAAGGGAGTAGCTGGGCTCACTTTTGGTAATTTAGTTGGGGTTGGTCTGATTAGGGAGACCACAGAGGCTACTTTAGTCTCTGAAGGGGCTATTGATTTAGCCACTTTGGTTGCTTGCCCCCATAACTTGGAGAAGTACAAGCAACTAACCCTAATAAATGGTGTTGAGGTCCAGGCCTACAGGGACACAGGTGCCAGTGTCACAATGGTGATTGAGAAACTGGTGCACCCTGAACAACACATACTTGGACACCAGTACCAAGTAACCGATGCTCACAACATAACACAAAGCCACCCCATGGCTGTTGTAAATCTCAACTGGGGGGGGGTAACTGGTCCAAAGAAAGTTGTGGTAGCTTCAGATTTACCTGTAGACTGTCTATTAGGGAATGATTTGGAGACATCAGCTTGGTCAGATGTGGAGTTGGAGGCCCATGCAGCAATGCTGGGCATCCCAGGGCATATTTTTGCTTTGACAAGGGCTCAGGCCAAAAAGCAAAAAGGACAAGGAAGCTTGGATCCTGGAACAATGGACCAAGAGCTCCCTAAAGCTAGGGCTAGTAGAAGCAAACCACTTCCTACTATCCCTCCCTCTACAGTGGATTCTACTTCTGAGGAAGAAGAATTCCCTCCCTGTGCAGAACCTACACCAGAGGAGCTGGAAGCAGACACTGCTGAGCTTTTGGGTGAAGGGGGGCCTGCCAGAGAGGAGCTGTGTGTGGCACAGCAAACCTGTCCCACATTAGAGGGTCTCAGACAGCAAGCTGTCAAACAGGCTAATGGGGATGTCAGTGACTCTCACAGAGTTTACTGGGAGGACAACCTCTTGTACACTGAGCATAGGGATCCTAAACCTGGAGCTGCCAGGAGATTAGTGATCCCTCAGGAGTACAGAAAGTTCCTCCTAACACTGGCACATGACATTCCCTTAGCTGGGCACCTAGGGCAAATGAAAACTTGGGACAGGCTTGTTCCCCTGTTTCATTGGCCTAGGATGTCTGAGGACACAAAGGAATTTTGTAAGTCCTGTGAAACCTGTCAAGCCAGTGGCAAGACAGGTGGCACACCAAAGGCACCCCTTATTCCACTGCCTGTGGTTGGGGTTCCCTTTGAAAGGGTAGGGGTTGACATAGTTGGCCCCCTTGACCCTCCTACTGCTTCAGGCAATAGGTTTATCTTGGTGGTAGTGGACCATGCCACAAGATATCCTGAAGCAATTCCTTTAAGGACCACTACAGCTCCTGCAGTGGCAAAGGCCCTCCTGGGAATATTTTCCAGGGTGGGCTTCCCAAAGGAAGTAGTATCAGACAGAGGAAGCAATTTCATGTCTGCATACTTAAAGGCCATGTGGAAGGAGTGTGGTGTAACGTACAAGTTCACAACACCCTATCATCCACAAACAAATGGACTGGTGGAGAGATTTAATAAAACTCTCAAAGGCATGATTATGGGACTCCCTGAAAAACTCCGCAGGAGATGGGATATCCTTCTACCATGCCTCCTTTTTGCCTACAGGGAGGTACCCCAGAAAGGAGTGGGCTTCAGCCCCTTTGAACTTCTTTTTGGACACCCTGTTAGGGGTCCACTCACACTTGTAAAGGAGGGTTGGGAACAACCTTTAAAAGCTCCTAAACAGGATATTGTGGACTATGTACTTGGCCTCAGATCAAGGATGGCTGAGTACATGAAAAAGGCCAGTAAAAACCTTCAGGCCAGCCAAGAGCTCCAGAAGCAATGGCATGATCAGAAGGCTGTTTTGGTTCAGTACCAACCAGGGCAGAAAGTGTGGGTCTTGGAGCCTGTGGCCCCAAGAGCACTCCAAGATAAATGGAGTGGACCCCACACAATTGTTGAAAAGAAGGGTGAAGTCACCTACTTGGTTGACTTAGGCACTGCCAGGAGTCCCCTTAGGGTGCTCCATGTCAACCGCCTGAAACCCTACTATGACAGGGCTGATCTCACCCTGCTCATGGCAACTGATGAGGGACAGGAAGAAGACAGTGATCCTCTACCTGATCTCTTCTCTTCCACAGAACAAGATGCTCTTGTGGAAGGTGTAGTTTTGGCTGATTGTCTTACTGCTGAGCAGAAAGACAATTGCATAAATCTCCTAGGACAATTTTCAGAACTCTGCTCTACTGTGCCAGGCACCACTTCTTGGTGTGAGCACACTATAGATACTGGAGACAGTTTACCTGTCAAAAGTAAGATCTATAGGCAGCCTGACCATGTCAGGGACTGCATAAAGCAAGAAGTTCAGAAAATGTTGGAACTAGGAGTGGTTGAGCACTCTGACAGTCCATGGGCTTCTCCTGTGGTACTGGTACCAAAACCCAATTCTAAAGATGGAAAAAAAGAAATGCGGTTTTGTGTAGACTATAGAGGTCTCAACTTGGTAACCAAAACTGATGCTCACCCTATACCCAGGGCAGATGAGCTTATAGATACACTGGCATCTGCCAAGTATCTAAGCACTTTTGATTTGACTGCAGGGTATTGGCAGATCAAATTGTCAGAAGATGCTAAACCTAAGACTGCATTTTCTACCATTGGAGGACATTACCAGTTTACTGTAATGCCTTTTGGTTTGAAAAATGCACCTGCCACTTTTCAGAGGTTGGTGAACACAGTCCTGCAAGGGCTGGAGGCTTTCAGTGCAGCATATTCGGACGATATAGCTGTCTTTAGCTCCAGCTGGGATGATCACCTGGTCCACCTATGGAAAGTTTTGGAGGCCCTGCAAAAGGCAGGCCTCACTATCAAGGCTTCAAAGTGCCAGATAGGGCAGGGTAAGGTGGTTTATCTGGGACACCTTGTTGGTGGGGAACAGATTGCACCACTTCAGGGGAAAATCCAAACTATTATTGATTGGGTTCCCCCTACCACTCAGACTCAGGTGAGAGCCTTCCTAGGCCTCACTGGGTATTACAGGAGGTTCATTAAGAACTATGGCTCCATTGCAGCCCCTCTTAATGACCTCACTTCCAAGAAAATGCCTAAAAAGGTATTATGGACAGCAAGCTGTCAGAAAGCTTTTGAGGAGCTCAAGCAGGCCATGTGCTCTGCACCTGTCCTGAAAAGCCCTTGTTACTCTAAAAAATTCTATGTCCAGACTGATGCATCTGAATTAGGAGTAGGGGCAGTCCTATCACAACTTAATTCTGAGGGCCAGGATCAACCTGTTGCTTTTATTAGTAGGAGGTTGACCCCTAGAGAAAAGCGTTGGTCTGCCATTGAGAGGGAGGCCTTTGCTGTGGTCTGGGCTCTGAAGAAGTTGAGGCCATACCTGTTTGGCACTCACTTCATTGTTCAGACAGACCACAAACCTCTACTTTGGCTAAAACAAATGAAAGGTGAAAATCCTAAATTGTTGAGGTGGTCCATATCCCTACAGGGAATGGACTATACAGTGGAACATAGACCTGGGAGTAGCCACTCCAATGCAGATGGACTCTCCAGATATTTCCACTTAGACAATGAAGACTCATCAGGTCATGGCTAGTCTTATTGTCCTTCATTTGGGGGGGGGTTGTGTAGGAAAGTACCATCTTGCCTGGCATGTTACCCCCATTTTTCACTGTATATATGTTGTTTTAGTTGTATGTGTCACTGGGACCCTGGTAACCCAGGGCCCCAGTGCTCATAAGTGTGCCTGAATGTGTTACCTGTGTAGTGACTAACTGTCTCACTGAGGCTCTGCTAATCAGAACCTCAGTGGTTATGCTCTCTCATTTCTTTCCAAATTGTCACTAACAGGCTAGTGACCATTTTTACCAATTTACATTGGCTTACTGGAACACCCTTATAATTCCCTAGTATATGGTACTGAGGTACCCAGGGTATTGGGGTTCCAGGAGATCCCTATGGGCTGCAGCATTTCTTTTGCCACCCATAGGGAGCTCTGACAATTCTTACACAGGCCTGCCACTGCAGCCTGAGTGAAATAACGTCCACGTTATTTCACAGCCATTTTACACTGCACTTAAGTAACTTATAAGTCACCTATATGTCTAACCTTTACCTGGTAAAGGTTAGGTGCAAAGTTACTTAGTGTGAGGGCACCCTGGCACTAGCCAAGGTGCCCCCACATTGTTCAGAGCCAATTCCCTGAACTTTGTGAGTGCGGGGACACCATTACACGCGTGCACTACATATAGGTCACTACCTATATGTAGCTTCACCATGGTAACTCCGAATATGGCCATGTAACATGTCTATGATCATGGAATTGCCCCCTCTATACCATCCTGGCATAGTTGGCACAATCCCATGATCCCAGTGGTCTGTAGCACAGACCCTGGTACTGCCAAACTGCCCTTCCTGGGGTTTCACTGCAGCTGCTGCTGCTGCCAACCCCTCAGACAGGCAGCTGCCCTCCTGGGGTCCAGCCAGGCCTGGCCCAGGATGGCAGAACAAAGAACTTCCTCTGAGAGAGGGTGTGACACCCTCTCCCTTTGGAAAATGGTGTGAAGGCAGGGGAGGAGTAGCCTCCCCCAGCCTCTGGAAATGCTTTGTTGGGCACAGATGTGCCCAATTCTGCATAAGCCAGTCTACACCGGTTCAGGGACCCCTTAGCCCCTGCTCTGGCGCAAAACTGGACAAAGGAAAGGGGAGTGACCACTCCCCTGACCTGCACCTCCCCTGGGAGGTGTCCAGAGCTCCTCCAGTGTGCTCCAGACCTCTGCCATCTTGGAAACAGAGGTGCTGCTGGCACACTGGACTGCTCTGAGTGGCCAGTGCCACCAGGTGACGTCAGAGACTCCTGCTGATAGGCTCCTTCAGGTGTTAGTAGCCTATCCTCTCTCCTAAGTAGCCAAACCCTCTTTTCTGGCTATTTAGGGTCTCTGTCTCTGGGGAAACTTTAGATAACGAATGCATGAGCTCAGCCGAGTTCCTCTGCATCTCCCTCTTCACCTTCTGATAAGGAATCGACCGCTGACCGCGCTGGAAGCCTGCAAACCTGCAACATAGTAGCAAAGACGACTACTGCAACTCTGTAACGCTGATCCTGCCGCCTTCTCGACTGTTTTCCTGCTTGTGCATGCTGTGGGGGTAGCCTGCCTCCTCTCTGCACCAGAAGCTCCGAAGAAATCTCCCGTGGGTCGACGGAATCTTCCCCCTGCAACCGCAGGCACCAAAAAGCTGCATTACCGGTCCCTTGGGTCTCCTCTCAGCACGACGAGTGAGGTCCCTCGAATCTAGCGACGCTGTCCAAGTGACCCCCACAGTCCAGTGACTCTTCAGCCCAAGTTTGGTGGAGGTAAGTCCTTGCCTCACCTCGCTGGGCTGCATTGCTGGGAACCGCGACTTTGCAGCTACTCCGGCCCCTGTGCACTTCCGGCGGAAATCCTTTGTGCACAGCCAAGCCTGGGTCCACGGCACTCTAACCTGCATTGCACGACTTTCTAAGTTGGTCTCCGGCGATGTGGGACTCCTTTGTGCAACTTCGGCGAGCACCGTTTCACGCATCCTTGTAGTGCCTGTTTCTGGCACTTCTCCGGGTGCTACCTGCTTCAGTGAGGGCTCTTTATCTTGCTCGACGTCCCCTCTCTCTTTAGGTCCAATTTGCGACCTCCTGGTCCCTCCTGGGCCCCAGCAGCGTCCAAAAACGCCAAACGCACGATTTGCGTGTAGCAAGGCTTGTTGGCGTCCTTTCGGCGGGAAAACACTTCTGCACGACTCTCCAAGGCGAGAGGAATCCGTCCACCAAAGGGGAAGTCTCTAGCCCTTTTCATTCCTGCAGAAACCTCAGCTTCTTCTGTCCAGTCGAAGCTTCTTTGCACCCGCAGCTGGCATTTCCTGGGCATCTGCCCATCTCCGACTTGCTTGTGACTTTTGGACTTGGTCCCCTTGTTCCACAGGTACCCTAGATTGGAAATCCACAGTTGTTGCATTGCTGGTTTGTGTCTTTCCTGCATTATTCCTCAAACACGACTCTTTTGTCCTTAGGGGAACTTTAGTGCACTTTGCACTCACTTTTCAGGGTCTTGGGGAGGGTTATTTTTCTAACTCTCACTATTTTCTAATAGTCCCAGCGACCCTCTACAAGGTCACATAGGTTTGGGGTCCATTCGTGGTTCGCATTCCACTTTTGGAGTATATGGTTTGTGTTGCCCCTATCCCTATGTTTCCCCATTGCATCCCATTGTAACTATACATTGTTTGCACTGTTTTCTAAGACTATACTGCATATATTTGCTATTGTGTATATATATCTTGTGTATATTTCCTATCCTCTCACTGAGGGTACACTCTAAGATACTTTGGCATATTGTCATAAAAATAAAGTACCTTTATTTTTAGTATAATTGTGTATTGTGTTTTCTTATGATATTGTGCATATGACACTAAGTGGTACTGTAGTAGCTTCACACGTCTCCTAGTTCAGCCTAAGCTGCTCTGCTAAGCTACCATTATCTATCAGCCTAAGCTGCTAGACACCCTATACACTAATAAGGGATAACTGGGCCTGGTGCAAGGTGCAAGTACCCCTTGGTACTCACTACAAGCCAGTCCAGCCTCCTACAGGAGCAGATAGGGACATGGAGTTTGGGGTCTCTGAAGTCACAATTTAAAAATACATCTTTTGGTGAAGTTGTTTTTTCAGTTGTAAGTTTGAAAATGCCACTTTTAGAAAGTGAGTATTTTCTTGATTAACCATTCTGTGCCTCTGCCTGTCTGTGGAATACATGTCTGCGTCAGGGTGACAGTTGGGCTGTTTGTGAATTCACTTTAGACAGTCACACAAAGGGAGCTGAGGTGTGTCCTGCATATCCTGATGGGTCTTCCTGGGCTAGAGTGGTGGGAGATGCTGACACTTGCATCTGAGTAGGGCTGCGCCTGTCCTTATACAAAGCAGTCTCCAACCCCATGGAGTGTGTCTGGGGCAAGGGCAGGAAAGGCACTACAAAGACTTTCCTTTGAAGTTTGCCTACTTAAAAGGCAGAAATGAGAATAATTAGTAGACCTCTGACACCACAACTTTAGAATCCTTCTGGACTGAGGACATTCTGCCAGGAAGAAGAGCTAGATTCTGTAGAAGGGACTGCCACTCTGCCTGTTGCTTTGCTGTGCTGGCCTACTGCTTGCTGCTTCCATCCTGGGATTGAAAGGACTGGACTTTGCTTTCTACATCTTGCTTCCAAAGGTTCTCCAAGAACTGGGCCTGAGCTTGCCTCCTGTTAGATAACTCAGGCACATCAAAGACTTCATCTGCCAGCACCTGGGCTCTCTTGCTGAGAGTTCTGACTTGCCAAGTGGTGGCGAATTCAGTTCCTGGGCCCTTGGGAGTGAGTTCTGGTGTAACCCAGAAGAAACCAAGTACATCGACTCCAGAGTGATTTCAGAACCTGCACCACTGCCCGACTCAGTGCCGCTGCCCACACCAGAGACGTGGTACCCGCTGAGTGCAACAACCGTGACAGATGCCGCAGGCCCAACGCTGCTGCAGCGCTTCTGAAGTCTCGCCACAGCAGGAGTCACAAGTGCTGTGTCACCGACGTCCATGACACCCGACTCTACTGCAGCACCTCTGGCCCTGTGGTGTGATCGCAACACACCGCAAAGTCGATGCCTCGTGTCTTGACCTGCTGAATTTCTTGACCCCGCTGTATCGTAAGGAAGCGATGCCTTAACCACTGACGCCTAATCACCTCTCCTGCTACCATAAAGGAACCAACGCCTCACCTCCCCGGTAGCAGTAAGAAACTGACGCTGCACCAGCTCCAGTGACACCTCACCTCCCAACTCCGTGCAATGTCTTTGTTTCCCCATCTTCCAAAGGTACTGTCCCTGGGGTCCGTGTGACTCAGTGACCAGCCGGCACTCCATCAAGAGTGCCGTCGGAGTGTTGGAAACAACTCCATCAAGACGTGGTAATAGCCCCAGTTGGAGCTATTGTGTTTCTAAGTGCTTTATTGAGATATAATCTTTAAAAATTCATATCTTCGCTTGTGTGCAATGGGTTTATGTCCTTTTGGTCTTGTTTTACTCAGATTAATTTTGGCTATTTTTCTAAACTGGTGTGGAGTACTTTTGTGGGGTTTTCACTGTTACTGTGTGTGTGTACAAACACTTTCCACATTTGCCTCTGAGATAAGCCTGGCTTCTCGTGCCTAGCTACCAAAGGCATGAGAAGGGGTTATCTTAGCTGTGTGACTCCCTTACCCTGACTACAGTGAGGATCCCTACTTGGACAGGTGCTAACCACTGTCAAAGAGAGACCCCATTCTAACATAAACACACACCCTCTGTGGAGAAACTTGAGACCAACCTGTGCCTTGCTCACAGACAAGGCTGACAATAGTATGACGTCCACTGAACAGCCAAAAGAAGAATACAAAACACGTGAATACAAAATTCTAGTGTCTTGCCAATCACAACAAAATCAAACAAAATTCACCAACAGTGGGGAAACTTTGCAGACACCAACCCAAGCTGTAGGAAGCCGGAACCAAAGCAATTTGTAAGTTGAAGTATAGAAAATGGCCACTTTCCAAGAGCACACCGACTAAAAGGGAGGACCATGATGTCAGAGGTAAACAAATAAAAGCACCAGAGCAAGCAAATAACCAAGAAACCTGACAACAGAATTAAAGGTTAATATATAAATATATAACCTAATAAGATAAATAGAGGTTAATATATAAATATATAATCAAAGTAGAATAAACATGGGACCTTAAGGTTGAAAGAAGCAAAGTCCAATGATGAGAATGCTAATGCTGGAACACACAGACATGCAGAATTGTACAAAGATGCAAACATAGGCACAGCCAAGCTGAGGAAGTGCGTCTGCTGATAGCATCATGGCAGATACCAGCCTCCTCACAGAGAAAGGTCCTACTACAGCTAAATAGCAACCCCAACATGCTAAAGGAAGGACTTTACATGGTTCCTTATCAGCTGGCGAATTAAAAGGAAGATGAGACGACCTTCTGATACAGGAAGGTCTTTCAAGATTTCCTAAATTGCTGATCTATTAACAGGAAGGTGAGACGACCTTCTGCTACAGGAAGGACTTCCGAGGTTTCCTGAATTGCTGACCCGTTAACAGGAAGGTGAGACGACCTTCTGCTCCAGGAAGGACTTCCACTTTTTCTTAAAATGCTGACCCATTAAGAGGCAGCTGATACAAGATTCTGCTACATAAAGGACTTTAGAGGGTTCCTTAGCTGCTGACCCATTAGCAGGAAGTTGCAAAGATCTTTTTCTAGAGGAAGGAGTTTATAGGGTTCCTAAGCTGCTGAGCTATTAACTGGGCCTTCTGATGAAGAGTCAGAGATAGAAATCAATCCTAACCACCTGATAGTACTCACTTAACACCATTAACAACACATCCACTAAACATTAGTGAAATAAACAATGCACCATTGGAAGAAACTTTTTACAGAACACAAGTATAACATAGCAGCTGTGGGAATACTAGTTGACAGATAGTACCCTCCAAAGATAGTGTGAGTCCCACCTGCTCTATAAGGCAAAGTTGTCTACGGTCTGATCAGCTACTGCAGTCCAGCTGGCCTGCCCAATACATAGAAGACCTCTCTTCTGGCCTCCTGACACAGAACAGAGCACAGAAATCAAACAGTTTATCATCCTTGAAAGGAAAGAATGTCCACTTATCTCATGTTCAGAAGCAGAAATCTCATGTGGCAGCCAGATTTAGAAGCACATATCCCCTGAAACAGGACACATTGCTCCCCCAAAAGACAACGCAAACATAGGGAATGAAGACCAGAAGGTGCACTGCCCTGATGCCAATACCACCTGGCTAAGGACAAGATGTGGAGACCACAAGAAACAATACACTTCTTTACATTCTTCATTAAACTTAGGGACTATTCAAGCTAGCAAGTTATGCTTCATGAAAGTGCAGTGAGGCCTGGTTCTTAACCCCCAGGATCCAAAGCCACCCATTTGGCATATGGTTATGCCACGCTAAGCCATGGTTTTAACATGGTGCAAAGGTGTCAACATTCACCTAACATTTGCAACAGAATTTCTTTAGTAACCATTAAAACATAAGTATAAAGAGAAAAAATATGTCAGCAGTAGATTGCAGGAACAGACGCCTCATATGCAGCAGCAAGGTCTCATCAGAGTGCCTGTGGATCCACCAGGAGTCTTCCCTTTCTTTGATAAATTGTGACCAGAACATCATCTCAGAGGGGGGCGCAGCCTGGTGCCTGCATTGGATTCGTGAAAGGGAATTACCTCAGTCAAGGCCCAAGAAAAGAACTTTATTTCATAAATCAACAGCTGCTAAAGAGACAACATACAGGCAGATAAGGCCATGTCAAAGAGAAGAGACACATCAGTAATGAACAAAGTGAGCCACAGGTTCACCATATGTAAATACCTCAGAAGTGTGATGGAATAAAACAGGAATTTCAGAATTTCTTTTATAATGATCAGTTGTATATGCTAGGATGATAAGATTTTGCAAGTAATATTTAATATATCCAAAAATAAATTTTAACATTATGCTTTTTGGGGGCACAAAGTATTATTTGTACACCAAAATCGGATCAAGCCCTGTGAGAGCGATCAGCGTTAAGCAGTGGTATGCAGTGAGCCTCCACAGGCAGTGAGCACTGGTAAAAATTAGGCAGTGGGGAGCAGATTGGTAAGCAGTAGTAAAGAATGAACCATGATACAGGGGTGAGCAATAGTAAATCTTGAGCAGTGGCAGACAGTGAGCGATGGTAGATGATGAGCAATGATAGACTGTGAGCAGTGATGAAAGGAGAGCAATGATAGATGGTAAGCAGTGGTAGACGGTAAGCAGTGGTAGATGGTAAGCAGTGGTAGATGGTAAGCAATGATACATGGTAAGCAGTGGTAGGCGGTAAGCAGTAGTAGACGGTGAAGAATGATTGTAAGCAGTGATAGACGGTGAGCAATGGTAGATGATAAGCAATGATAGATGGTAAGCAGTGGTAGATGGTAAGCAATGATAGATGGTAAGCAGTGGTAGATGGTAAGCAATGAAAGATGGTAAGCAGTGGTAGATGGTAAGCAGTGGTAGACGGTAAGCAGTGGTAGATGGTTAGCAATGATAGATGGTAAGCAGTGGTAGATGGTAAGCAGTAGTAGACGGTGAAGAATGATTGTAAGCAGTGGTAGACAGTGATCTATCATTGGTAGATGATAACCAATGATAGACTGTGAGGAATGATAGACTGTGAGCAGTGATGAAAGGAGAGCATTGAAAGATGGTAAGCAGTGGTAGGCGATAAGCAGTGGTAGATGGTAAAGATGGTGAGCAATGATAGATGTTGAGAAATGTTAGGATGGTAAGCAGGGCGAGATGGTAAAGAATGATAGTAAGCAGTGACAATCATTGAGGAATGGTAGATTGTAAGGATTGATAGATGGTGAGCAATGGTAGATGGTGAGCAATGATAGATGATAAGGAGATGAGCAATGGTAGATGGTAAGGAGTGGTAGACAGTGAGCAACGGTAGATGGTAAGCAATGGTAGACAGTGAGTAATGGTAGGTGGTAATCAGTGGTAGGGTGAACAATGACAGTAAGGAATGGTAGTCAGTGAACAATGGGAGATGGTGTACCATTGATAGATGGTAAGAAGTGGTAGACAGTGAAGAATGTTAGATTGTAAGCAGTAGTAGATGGTGAGCAATGATATATGGTGAGAATTGGTAGATGGTAAGCAGTCATAAACAGTGAGCAAAAATAGATGGTGAGCAATGACAGACGGTAAGCAGTGGTAGATAGTGAGCAATGGTAGATGCTAGGCATTGGTATACACTGAAGAATGATAGATAGTAAACAGTGGTAGCTGGTGTGCAATGGGTGAGCACTGATAGATGGTGATTATTGATGGACGGTAAGCAGTGGTGAATGGTGGGCAATGATAGACGGTGAGCAATGATAGATGGTAAGCAGTAGTAGATGGTGAAGTATGATAGCTAGAAAGCAGTGGTAGATAGTGAGTAATGGTAGACAATAAGCAATGGTAAATGGTAAGCAGTGGTAGAAGGTAAGGAATGATAGATGGTAAGGAGTGGTAAACATTGAGCAATGGTAGATGGTAACAGTGGTGGGCTGTGAGCAATAGTGATGGTAATATGTGGTAGACGGTAAAGAATGATAGTAAGCAGTTGTAATCAGTGAGTAATGATAGATGGTGAGCATTGATAGATGGTAAGCAGTGGTAGACGGTGAGCAATGGTAGATGGCAATCAGTGGTAGATTGTGAATAATGATAGTAAGCAGTGGTATTCAGTGAGAATGGTAGATGGTGAACATTGCTAGATGGTAAGCAGTGGTAGACAGTGAGCAAAGATAGCGAGCAATGGGGATGTTAGGAAGTGGTAGATGGTAAGGAGATGAGCAGTGGTAGATTGTAAGGAGTGATCGAGGGCAACCAATAATAGATGGCAAGGTGTGGTAGACATTGAGCAATGGTAGATGTTAAGCAATGGCAGATGTTAATCAGTGATAAACATTGAAGAATGATAGTATTTAATGGTAGTTGGTGAGCAGTGGTAGATGATGAGGCTTGATAGATGATAAGAATGTTAGCTAGTATGCAGTGGTAGATGGTGAGCAATGGTCGATGGTGAGGCTTGATAGACGGTAAGTAGTGTTAGAAGTTGAGCAATGATTTATGGTGAGCATTGATAGATGGTAAGCAGTGGTAGACGGTGAGTGTTCATAGATGGCATGGAGTCATACATGGTGAGCAATGATAGTAAATAAGCAGTGGTAGCTGGTGTGCAATAGTAGATGGTGATCACTGATAAATGATAAGCAGTGGTAGATGGTGATTATTGATAGAAGGTAAGTAGTGGTAAGCAGTGGTAAATGGTGAGCAATGAAAGACAGTTGGCAATGGTAGATGGTGAAAAGTTATAGATAGTAAGAAGTGGTAAATGGTGAGCAATGATAGATGGTAAGGAGTAGTAGATGGTGAAGTAGGATAGCTAGAAAGCAGTGGTAGATAGTGAGCAATGGTAGACAGTAAGCAACAGTAAGCAGTGGTAGAAGGTAAGGAATGATAGATGGTAAGGAGTGGTACACATTGAGCAATGATAGATAGCAACAGTGGTGGGCTGTGAACAATAATAAATGGTAATATGTGGTAGACGGTGAAGAATGGTAGTAAGCAGTCTTAGTGAGTAATGATAGATGGCGAGCATTGATAGATGGTAAGCAGTGGTAGATGGTGAGCGATGGTAAGCAGTGGTAGATGTTGAGCAATAGTAGATGGTTAGCAGTGCTAAATTGCGAACAATGATAGTAAGCAGGGGTAG
Source organism: Pleurodeles waltl (assembly GCF_031143425.1). NCBI lineage: Eukaryota > Metazoa > Chordata > Amphibia > Caudata > Salamandridae > Pleurodeles > Pleurodeles waltl. Next base: position 85,944,103 of record NC_090444.1, read on the forward strand.
TCAGTGAGCAATGGTAGATAGTAAGCAGTGGGAGATTTTGAGAAATAGTAGATGGTAATCAGTGCTAGATTGCTAAGAATGATAGTAAGCAGTGGTAGTCAGTGAGCAATGGTAGATGGTGAGCATTGCTAGATGGTAAGCAGTGGTAGGCAGTGAGTAAATATAGCGAGCAATGGTAGATGTTAAGAAGTTGAAGATGGTAAGGAGATGAGCAGTGGTATATGGTACGGAGTGGTAGACAGTGAGCAATAGTAGATGGTAAGCAGTGATCGAGGGTAAGCAATGATAGATGGTAAGGAGTGGTAGACATTGAGCAATGGTAGATGGTAAGCAATAGCAGATGATAATCAGTGGTAAACATTGAAGAATGATAGTAAGCAATGGTAGTTGGTGAGCAGTGGTAGATGATGAGGCTTGATAGATGATAAGAAGTGGTAGACGATAAAGACTGTTCGCTAGTATGCAGTGGTAGATGGTGAGCAATGGCCGATGGTGAGGCTTGATAAACGGTAAGCAGTGTTAGAAGTTGAGCACTGATAGATGGTAAGCAGTGGTAGATGGTGAGCATTCATAGATGGCAAGGAGTCATACATGGTGAACAATGATAGACGGTAAGCAGTGGTAGATGGTAAGCATTGGTAGACATTGAAGAATGATAGATAGTAAGCAGTCATAGACATTGAAGAATGATAGTAAGTAGTGGTAGACATTGAAGAAAGATAGATAGTAAGCAGTGGTAGCTGGTGGGCAATGGTAGATGGTGATCACTGATACATGGTAAGCAGTGTTAGATGGTGAGCATTGGTAGATGGTAAGCAGTCATAATTGGTGAGCAGTGATAGATGGTGAACAATGGCAGAGGGTAAGCAGTGGTAGATGGTGAGCAATGGTAGATGGTAACCAGTGGTAGACGGTGAAGAATGATAGTAAACAGTGTTATCTGGCAAGCATTGATAGATGGTAATCAGTGGTAAATGGTGAGCAATGACAGATGGTGAGCAAAGATAGACGGTAACATTAGATGGTGCAGAATAGTAGACAGTGAAGAAGCAGTGGTGAATGGTGAGCAGTGGTAGTTGGTTAGCATTGACAGACGGTAAGCAGTGGTAGACGATGACGAATTATACATAACGCGCAGTGGTAGACTGTGAAGAATGACAAGTAGTAAACAGTGATAGATGGTAAGCACTGGTAAACAGAGAGCAATGGTAGCAGACAATGCACAGTGGTTCTTAACTAAGATAGAGCATAAGTAGAGATGCGTGGTCAGCAGTGGTGCACATTGAGACGTGGTACCTATCGCAGGGAGAGCATGAGCAGGGGTGCACAGCGGTGCTGCCGATTAGTTGTGCAATGTGAGTAGTGGTGCACGTGAATAGTAACACATGGTGAGCAGTGGTGACGGGCCAATGTTGAGCAGAAGCTGTGCTGCACAGTGAGAAGTAGTTAGGACATCTTGTGGTCAGGGAAGAGTTCACCTCACTCCAACTAGGCTAACCATGCAACTGTTTGTGTCTTTCAGGTGAGAGAAGAGTGCCGCCTGCTGAACGCCCCTCCGGTGCCACCACGAGGGGGTCGACCGCTTACTCCTGCCAGCCCTCCGGTGCCGCCTCGCTTCCCTAAGGTTCAGCTCCCAGCCACACACTCTCCCAGCCCCAGCCTCTCCTACTACTCCTCCGGGCTCCAGGAAGTGTGAGTTACTGCCCCTTGTGTGCCGGGAGCCAGTGTCCCTCCCTGTCCCCTACGTACTGAGTCACTGTCCCTCCTGGGCCTCTGTGTACTGAGTCACTGTCCCTCCTGTTGCCTCTGTGTACTGAGTCACTGTCCCTCCTGTTGCCTCTGTGTACTGAGTCACTGTCCCTCCTGTTACCTCTGTGTGCTGAGTCACTGTCCCTCCTGTGGCCTCTGTGTACTGAGTCACTGTCCCTCCTGTTGCCTCTGTGTACTGAGTCACTGTCCCTCCTGTTACCTCTGTGTGCTGAGTCACTGTCCCTCCTGTGGCCTCTGTGTACTGAGTCACTGTCCCTCCTGTGGCCTCTGTGTACTGAGTCACTGTCCCTCCTGTGGCCTCTGTGTACTGAGTCGCTGTCCCTCCTGTGGCCTCTGTGTACTGAGTCACTGTCCCTCCTGTGGCCTCTGTGTGCTGAGTCACTGTCCCTCCTGTTGCCTCTGTGTACTGAGTCACTGTCCCTCCTGTTGCATCTGTGTACTGAGTCACTGTCCCTCCTGTGGCCTCTGTGTACTGAGTCACTGCCCTCTTAGTGTAAGTGTAATGAAACACTGTCCCTCTGAGTGTACTGAGCCACAGTCTCTTTGTGTGCTGTCAGTGTCCATCTGATTGTTGTGTCACTGTCCCTCTGTGTACTGAGTAATTTTCCTTTGAGTGTTGCCACTATTCCTTTGTGTACTCAGCCACTGCCCTCTGAGTGTTGTGAGTTGCTGTGCATCTGTGTACTCAGTCACTGTCCCTCTGAGTGTTGGGAGTCACTATTCCTTTGTGTACTCAGTCACTGTCCCTCTGAGGGTTGTGGGTTGCTGTGCATCTGTGTACTCAGTCACTGACCCTCTGAGTGTTGGGAGTCATTATTCCTTTGTGTACTCAGTCACTGTCCCTCTGAGGGTTGTGAGTTGCTGTGCATCTGTGTACTCAGTCACTGACCCTCTGAGTGTTGGGAGTCATTATTCCTTTGTGTACTCAGTCACTGTCCCTCTGAGGGTTGTGAGTTGCTGTGCATCTGTGTACTCAGTCACTGACCATCTGAGTGTTGGGAGTCATTATTCCTTTGTGTACTCAGTCACTGTCCCTCTGAGTGTTGTGAGTTGCTGTCCATATGTGTACTCAGTCACTGTTCCTTAGTGTACTGAGTCACTGTCTCTCTGTGTGCTGAGTAATTGTTCCTCTGTGTACTGGGTTGCTGTCCCTCTGAGTGTTGCGAGTCACTGTCCCTTTGTGTACTCAGTCACTGTCCTTCTGTGTCCTGACTCTCTGTGTCTCTCTGAATGTTATGAGTTACATCCATGGAGTGCCTCACCAAAAAGTAAAAATGTAGTGCTTGAAAAGCAAGCAGTGAAGCATATAAACCAGCCAATCAAAAGTAACAGTAAAGAGGCAATGCTTCTAGATTGACAAGTTGGAACATGAATAAGGAGCGGGCAAATGAGTGAGAGGAAAGATACCCAATGGTAAGCAATGGGCGGGCTCCAAGCCCCTGTATGTTCCCCATAAGCCCATAATATGTTTTGCAATAGACAGCCCATGTGCTGTCATGTAGGTGAGACACAATGACTGTGCACCATAATGCACACGTGCTAGCCTTACAAACAGCAGAGCACTGAATTTACCCTCAATAATTTACACTCATTATGAGTGTGCCACCCTTGATGAGTTCATACTCACCTTCACTAGAGTAGCGTGCTACTCACCGTAAAGTACTTCAACACTTCACCATGGGGTAGTAAGCACTGTATACACTACTGTTATCAACTGAATGCAGATGTGGACTTTACTGCAATTGTCTGCCTAGCCAAACTGCATCACTCGCCTTACAGGGGTTTAGGACATTGGCTTTAAGTGGTCACCATGTTGGTTGCTCCTAGGACGGGGAGGGGCACAAGGCACCTACCCTTGCAATAACCTACCCCGCACCCAGGAAGTGAGCCAGTGGGCTCTACAGCGGTTTCTTTCACACCTGCAGCAGCCATGTTCACCTCTGATGTCACCATGATCGGAGGGTACACCAGCTTGAGACTGCAGCAGTCAGAGGGAGGGGTGAAGTTAGGGTGACCAGGAAGGGAGAGGAGGAGAAGAGCCTTGTGAAAGGCCTCGGTCTTGAGCACTTTGGCGACGAGGAAGTGTAGGAGAGGTATCTGTGGTACTGATCTGAGAGGACAGCTCAGCACTGTTGGTATAAATCAGGGTTCTGCAAAGTCGGTCCTGGAGAGCCAGGTGCATGCCAGATTTTTAGCATAACCACATTTAGATAAATGTAGATTTCTGAAACATCTTGTTTCTAAATGTGGATATGCAAAAAATCTGGCATGGACCCGGCTCTCCAGGACCGACTTTGCAGAACCCTGGACTATAAGTTATTGTATTGTGTTGTAGTATGTGTGAAGTGCTTCGTAGCCGTGACCTGGCGGTGAAGTGCTACATTTGCAGGGTTCCGAAGGGTGTTGCCCTGTATGAGAGGTCTTGGATGAGATGATTAGGTCCAGATAGGTGCTCTAAACATAGTGCAGAGATGGTACTGCACCTAAGCATAGAAGTTGAGGAACAGTGTGAGAACAGATGTGTTTGGGTGTTTGAACACCTCCCTATTGCAGGGTTATTCATAAAATATTTATAAATCTTTGAAAACCCAAGTTGTGTTATGTTTTACATTACTCGAAGATAAAGCACTGAATGAACTTCTAAAATGCAGTTTTATGTTCACTGACAGCACATCACTGATCAGAATTCAAAATTGGGGTTCACCCTTGAAGCTTCAAAATATCTTTCCCCCATAGTATTACATACCTAATGACAATTGTAAAAATAACTTTGCTTGCTTTGGTGAGTTCATCAGCTTGCAGTGTGCTACCCCTGATGACGTGACCATATATAACATCGCCAGTGGCTACCAAAGATATAGAGATATATATCTCACCTTCACTCACCAAGAGTTCACAAGGGCCCCCAAGTACCTGGCAGGTTTTATCCCTCTACACAAAACTCAGTTGGATCTTTGTTCTGCCTTGAAAATGTCAATCCATGTTCCATCGGCTGTCTCCCACATTTAGCGGACAGGGGCTCTCAGTTTTGGGTGTCACACTCTGGCACAATGTTGGTCAGTACCAGAGGGAAATCAATAAATTGTCCCCCTTCCATAAGAAGCTAAAGGCTTGACTAACCAATTAAGTCTAAAACAGACCCTGTCGGCCATCTTTGTCCTACTCACCAATTGCAAGCGGATGAGGCTCTGTGTGATAGTTGTGTTTATAAACATTCAAAATAAATACATAAAGAAATATGTTTATTTCCTAACTTCTCCTTTTCTGTTTCGTTTCACTGCAGCTCTGGAACCCGGAGCGGAAGTTGCTCCCCCTCACCGGACTCTTACTCCTTGTATTGCTACCCATGCACATGGGGAGACTGTAAAGCCGGGGACTCCTCCAACCGCCAGCTTCCTGGCAACAAGCCTTCAACGGTGCAGCCCACCCAGACATCCTGGTCTGATCCCTGGCCCTATGCAGACACCGGCCCTAGTGTGGCCAGCGGGCGCTCTACGCCATTGTTGAGTGGGGACACCCCTATCAAGACCTACTACAGCTGCCCACGGTTGAAGCCGCCGCATCCACAGAAACGCTTTGCGCCATTTGGAGCGTTGAACCCTTTTGCCAACCCTGCCTACTCCACCAGTCCCACCTCCTCAACAGAGTGGCTGGAATCCTTGGAGCGTCAGAAGTCCCCTTCAACTGCCTCAGAAAGTTTCGACCCCTTTGATGGAGGCAATAGTCAAAGCACATCCCCAGACTCCATCTCCATAAACTCAGAGCTACGATATAACCAGGACTTGCGCAGTTGCATACCGGATGCTGTGTTCAAGGTGGGGGGCAAAGGGACATGCCCTGCTCCACCCCCAAGGCCCCCCAAAGGCTATGACTCAGAAAACATTGTGATTAGAAGCACTGCTCCAATCTCTCCAACAATTGTGAGGGGGGCTGAGGGTGGGATTACTAGAGTGTACCTTACCCAAGGAGTCATAGAGGTACCACCAATGCCTTCAAGGAGCAACCTGGACACGCCCTCGCGCACTCCTGGCATATCCAGACTCAACGGAGAAAGGTCGGTCTGGCACCCACCATCTGATCTGTCCACCTTGTCCGTGGAGGAGGTGTCCCGGTGCCTGCGTTTCATCGGCCTCTCAGAGGATGTGGTGTCCTTCTTTGTTAGGGAGCGCATCGATGGCAGTATTTTTGTGCAGCTCACAGAGGAGATCTTGTCAGAGGACTTCAAACTCACCAAACTGCAGGTGAAGAAGATCATGCAGTTCATAAAGGGCTGGCGGCCCAAGATTTAACTGGTTCTCAGCAGGTGGCAGGCAGTAATTTTTCTCTTCGTGCGATGCCCGTGTGGCCTCTCACGGCCACCAGTCGCAGAGGCATGGGCCGCGCTAGCCAGTGAAGGAAAGCATGCAGAAGTCAAGAGCTAAAGTGATGGTGCTGAAAGCGAGGTCCCAGTAGGAGGATAGCCCATATTTAAGCTCAAGTAGTTTTTTCTTATGTTAATCCTCCTGACCTGATGAGCCCGGCCCACCCTGCAGCCTGGAGATGATGCATGCACACTGCATCACTAACAGATTGAGGCATATTTATAACATGGTAGGGCAGACGCATCAAGGTAGGATACGTCTGAAGTTCTCAATTCTAACACCTAGCAGATCCCTTTGACTATGTTCCTCAGTTAGAGTATTGGGTTTGCCACACACTGCAACCTCCTCTTTGCCACGTTGCTTTAAAAATATGTTTATTTCATAAGATGCATCTCTCAGTCCAAATAACCCCCATTTCCTCCTGCCCCAAATGTACCATCTCACTGTTGATGATGCCATGCATTAATAGATCCATTATTATGGTGTGATATTTGTGGCATGCTCTCCCAACAAACAGAACGGTGCCTTGATGTGGTCTCAAAGCCAGTGTGGGCCAGGTGGTACTTTCAGGGAGGCAGTAAGAAAAAAATGCACCTTTTAGGCATTTTCGAAAAAGAGGATTGTTGAAAGTGAAGAGGTAAGATGCTCCGAGTTTGATCCCCAGGAGGTGAGAGGGTTGATGAGGAGATGGTTGGTCAAGCGAAGGTTTCCATTGGAAGTGGCGAGATGGGGCTTCCCCAGGTAAACATTTGCAAGTCATTCTCAAATCTGGTCCTCTTAGAGTTACTGTGAGGGGGCAGTTTCAGAGGTCCATGTGGAGGGCGTTTGGGTAGCACAGCCCTGGGTCTGTGATCCTGCTCACCTCCGCAGGAAACAAACTGACATTAAATGGGGAAGAGACCGTGATTCTAATCCTGTGATTGTGGTGGAGATATTTGGTTGGAAAGACCATTTATTTGGTTGTTTTCCAAATATAAACTTCACCTTCTACAGGCCATGGTATTAACCAGAAATGTGAGCTGAGGAAGGGACAATAGATTGTTTTCAAAGGCGGCAGCATGGTGGAGATCCGAGCGCCTCAGCACATCTCTGTTCTTTGCACACTATGTTGGATCTATCCCCCCCCCCACCCAAGTCAAAAGGAAGATTGCACATTGAAACAGAGAGTTTTCCTTCAAAGTGTAGGATACCCCAGTAAGAGGAGGCGGAAGACCACAGCAGCACAGAGATACACATCACAGTGTTGTTGCAAATGTTTGTTAATGTGACTGGTGCAGACAGTGTGGGAAAATCCACCTCCCACAAGTCGGTTTTAGCATATATGTAAATGTTATTACTAGTTACAATGATCTCCATCACACGGTCAACATCTCGGTGTCTTGATGGTGTCGGTCTTTCTTGATCTTTCACCCATCAGCACCTGACACTTCCCTTTCCCAATTACAGGTCTGAGCCCACAGGTCCAGGCAAGCCCACTGCATCTGGAGCCAGAGTCGCCTGAAGGTTAATCTCATGAGAAGGGGCTGGTTGACAGCAATGGATCTGAGAGCTGCAGCCAGGCACATCCACTCAATGCAGGGGACACATTAGGATAAAGTTCTCGCAAGAGGCTACAGAGAAAACTTTTGGGCTGCCCTAAAGTTCCTTCAAGAGCCGGCTAAAAAACTGACCGGTAGATAGATGTTTATTTGTGCTCAGTTTGTAGGTCAGTGGGAATTTCTAACTTACGGGCCTGTCCATCTCCGCCACACAAGAGCTCTTGTGCAATGGCGGCCACCTTAGGCTCAGAAAAAACACTTTTAATTCTATTGACTGGATTATATGGAATTTATTGCCTTTCCCCGCTATGGTGTAAGGATCTGGACCACCCACTGCTTAAAAATCAACTTTCCTTTTGTACTCCCAGTGCCTGATGCTACATATGCACACATGTTGTCTCCCTGTCGATGACCCCGCAGACTGTTCACCTTCTGAGATATACCTTTCTCGCGTTATCACGTGAGGAGAGTAGCGACGTAATCTGCCCCAAATGAAAAACCAAAAAGCACAAAGAGCATGAGACGTCCCTGACAGAAGGCAATCTGGCAGGTACTACTAGGGTGTATAGTCAGGTCATGGATGTCACATTTTAGCTAATATAATGATGCTCCAGTGCAGGGGCGAAAGACAGGCCCCTGCAGCCCCTGCCTCGCCTGGGACCCTCGACCCTTCAGGGATCTATTCCACCCAAGGCCGATTAATATTTGTGAGACATCGAAGACTCAGGTCTCACTTAGCTTTCTGCAGGTGGTCACCATCATTATACGTTACACTGCTGCAGTGTTCTCCTAAGAATCTTTGGGGCCCTTGGCACAGCATATTTTGGGGGCCCATGCGGGGAACAAGTTTGAGTTTTATACCCATTTTCTGTTAATTAAAACCCGCATTATGCCAAGCAAATGGTCTATCATCATTACTGTGTCGCCTTCAGTCTGCTTACGCAAGATCATTGTGGTGACACCAGGGTGGTCATTGCCCAGATCTGAGCCACAGCGCAGGTCCTGAGAACACTGGAGCACAAAGGTTTTAAAGCTGCTATGAGGCTCCCTAGTGGTTGTAATGCTTCCTAGGGAATGCAGAGGATCTTTCTGGAAACCTTAACATTAGCGAGTAGAGCACAGAAGAAGGTTTATAGTCGAGAAGTCTCAAAACCAGGAGGCGAGGTGCGTCAGGTACACAGCGAGGGGCAGTGCTGGCTAACCCAACCTCAGCAGTCTGCTACACCCCTCTCCCCCCACACCCCTTGACGTAGAATGTGGTCAGAATGTGGGCACTTATAGCACATCAAGGCCACACTGTGCTACAAGCAAGACCCATGACAAAACTTTAGTTACATATGCCAAAATGAAGTATAGTATAGTGAGCTCAAAAAGAAAATTCTTCTAGGTAAAGAGGTTAGAAAAAAAGTTTAGGTAAAAGAGGAGAGTTAAGAAGGGGTAAGGGACGACGTAGGCGGGAAGAAGGGTCTAGGACGTAGGTGGCACGGAGAGGTGGTGATCTGTGAGGTTAATCCTTCCCGGACACAGCTCGCTTGAAGGTGGGCACTTGGGGAGTTCAGGTAGGATGCGGAATGGATATGTTCTTGGCTAGAATAGGCCCCTGTGCTGTCTTCAGCCCTGCATTCTTGTCTCTGCAAATCCGCAGGGGTCGGCGGCACGCTTCGGCTTGTACCGAGTCCCCTAGCTCGTGGCTAGCTCCATTGTCATGACCATTTAAACTGCTGAGGTAAGCTCTTACTGCACACTGACTAGTCCTTATAACAAGGCAAATCACTCACTCAGCTAGTGAGGACTGAATTTTCAAGTACAGTCAGGAGAATTGTGATAGATGAGTCCCCTGAATAAAGCCTTCTCCCGCGTCTTCAATATGCTAGTGATATGTTTAAACTACACAAACTGCTGCGACCACTGCCCTGAACAGGTCAGTCTCGAACATTTTACTGCACAAAATTGTCTATGAATCTGTTGCACAGCATCACCCAACACGTGTGAATATATCCCCCTCCCCACAGGCCCACCGGGCGCCATTTTGTAGCAGCAGTCCCTCTTCACTGTCTAACCTGTCAATAGCCCTTTCTACGTCACTGACACAAAAAAAACCTTTCTGATGAATGGCACAACTTTTTGTCTGAACTTGTGTACATATTGAACACAGCATTGCCTTTTGTACAGCGTCTTGACAAACTCACTGTAAAAACAAAAGCACACCCTGTAATTTGAACTAAAATTACACTTTACTAATCACCTCTCTTCACAGCTGTATAGTCTGATATGTGTCAAAGCTGGAACTAAATTATATTGTTTAACTGTACCATTCCGCTTAGCTGCCTTCCAGCCCCTTCCCAGGGGTGACTGGGTGTATTTATTTCCCACCGGCGTTCTCCTGAACCTGTCTTAACACTGGGCACAGAGCCGCCCCCTGAATTTGTGGGGGCGGCCTGCTTGAACTTCTTTAATTTTGTTTTCCACGCTCGACGTTGCTGAATGCTGGTGGGATAATGAAATAAAGAGATTAAACTGATGAAGCAGGAAATGAAACCCGTGAGCTTCGTCATTTGTACGCCTGTGTGTGGGAAGTGAGACAGTGGTGTGCTTAGAACGTGGAGCCGCAGAATGCGTGACATGATGAGCCCCTTTTCTGACTCTCTTTTTAATAGACCCTTTGAGATTTAACAATGTTTCTAAATTGTGGATCTTTAATGTAATCTTGATGTTCTGGTCACTAAACCTCGGAAAACCCCCTTATGCCCCCTCCCTCAACCTGTTTTTCGTGCCACACGCACCACGCACTGTGGTTACCGGTGGCTGCCAAAAATGTCAAATGAGTGATGATGACAGGAGAAACAACATTTTTTTTTTTAACTTACAGTTTTTGTTGCGATGCCCGTCTCCTGCCGCCTTGCTCCTCTTGTGGTGTCCCAGCATTCACTGGGACACCAGCACAGTCTCCCCAGAAATCCTGGCACTGCTAGGACTGCTGCTCACACACAGCCCTGAGGTCTGTGCAGTTTCTCCAGCCGACTGTTCATCACAGCTGGGCTGGAAAAACTTAAGTGTGCATGTGTGCCTGAGACGGCCGGCCAAACACACATGCGCACTTAGGTGCATTCTTTCCTCCTCCCCCCTCCCACCAGCTGTGGCCCCGCCTTGTACTGCTGGCTGAGCCAGCAGATGAAAAATAAAACGATAGTGCAACTGGTGCAGTGGGGCGAGGCTCCTTTGCCATTCCAGAGGAGCCACCCCTGACTGTGGTTCACCACTATCCTTTAGGTCTGGCCAACCCTCTTGCATTGTTGATCCAATCACACAGGCATCTTTCAAAATAATCAATTTGAAGCAAGAATCGCCATTTCTCGCTTGTCTCATTGTTGCTTCCCAGCGGAGATTTGACTGGCTGATCTCTGGGGTCAAGGTTGAGTCTTACGGAACATTTTCTCAGGGATGAAGTCCTGTCTAGCAAAGATCCCTCTGGATAAGGAAGGGAAGCTAATCTGTTCTACCGAAAGCTAGTGAAAGGCTCTACATACACTTCGGATATTGTTAACCTCGACAGTCTGGGTGATTTTTACAAGCGGGGTCAAGTAAACCGTCATATCCCAGAAAAGGACTAAGCCATCATCTAGAGGAGAAGAATTACGGCAATCACCGTAAAAAATTAATTTATAAGAGAACAAGAATGATATATATATATATATATATATATATATATATATATATAGATATAGATAGATAGATACACATACAGGCAGGGACCTTATAGCTAGGCTTACATTTTTGACATACAAAACCACAGAAATTCACCATTTATAGTTAGAGTTATCTCAAGCAACTATTACTCGTGCCCTAAGGTAACTATAACTCGCACCCTTGCCATGGACTGCTAATTACCCTACAAATTACGGCACCGAGGACACCTTTGATAACATCATTGATATCACTGGAATGTTTGCAGTAAAAGGTTTGACGAAAAAACTGTGCTCGGCGGGGGCGTGAGTTATAGTTACCTTAGGGCAAACGTTATAGTTAAAATGCAAGCCTAACTATAATGTTCCTGTAACCTTTGGTTTTTAAGTGCATATATTTATAAATATATATATATAAATATAAATATCAGTATTAGTGTAAGAAAAGTGGAGTTCAGGCGTCTGAGGTGTGTAAAAATTGTTTTTATGTGTATGTTATGTGTGTGCTTAAACGTGAATGTGTATATGTGAACGTGTGTATAAGTGAGAGTGTGTGTGCATGTGTGAGTGAAAGTGAAGGTAAAGGGGCTTGTGATGTCACTTCCGCTAACCCTGGGATTTTGATGAACTGACATGCATGAATGGAAGACTGTTTCTTTATCTCGTGTATTGAAGAAGCTAGCTTGACGTGCAGTATCTAGCTCAAAGCACAGGTTCTCCAGGCCTTTTTAGGTCTGCCAGAAGACATTTACTAGCCATAATCTCACAAATGACATGGGATGATTTCTTAGTCCTTGCTATTTCTGCTTTTCTAAATCATGAGGCCACATTCCATGATGCCTTGCAGCAAGATTTGCAGATATAAATCACCAAACATAAAAGGATGAAGTTAAACCCTTTTAACAATACATCTGTTTTGACTTCACTCCAAATTGTCAGTGACGACACAAAAAAACAACCTAAAATTGGAGGACAAACAAATATATAAATTAACCAAAGAATTTCACCTGCCAGCTTAAAGAAACTCTTTTTTTGCCTACAGGTTTCGGTCTCAATATCCCCTCTCAGTGGACTGCAAATGGTAAAGCACTCACTGTGGTAAATTCAGAAGCTAGTGCAAGACAACATTCCCAAGCAATGTGTCTGATGAGTTTTAATCTATGGACAGAAGTCAGAAATAGAGGAAAGTGTCTTGAGGATATGGAGAGAAGACACAAATGGGGCAAATTGTAGGTTAGGGCTGCAGAATATGGAAGTAGAAAAGGCAGCACTAGACCAAAGAGGAAAGAACACTAGAAATAAGTGAACGAATGGAGAAATGCACTCAGGAAAGCCAATCAGCACAAAAGCCCACCATGCTAATTATAAAGGGATATATAAGAGAGTTGTAGAGCAATGCAAGAAAGGATAGATGAACACAAAAGAGCAGGAAACTACTACTAGAGGGGAGAGGCTGTGAGACAAAGTAGAGAGCGAAAGAAGCATTGAAAACATGGAAGGCTGATGTACTGAAGGGAGCGAAGGTAACGATTTACAGTGCTAAGAAAACTTGGGTGATAAGAAAATATGACAAAAATCAGACAAGAAAAGGAAACATTGGGAAGGAAAGAGATACCAAAATTCTCCAGTCTTTACAAGAAAGATGCCACCCTGTATCAAGTCACAGTGCTTAACCATTCACAAAACACCACTGGCTTCCGACATATTATATAATATTATAATATATTATGTGAGGAAGCAGGATTTTTGCAGGTTCACCCCCAATTGCTGCCCCCATTGAACTACTAGACACTGGTGTAATGGCTCGGAAGTGCCCTGAGCTCTGCTAATCAGGCCTCGGTGCATTAGAATAACCAGACTTACTTTTAAGTCCTTAGTATATGGTACCAGGGGTACGAAGGCCTGCAAGGTACAGTGTCTCTCATGGACTGAAGCACTAGTTGTGCCACCACGGGTCTGACAAGGCATCAGCAAGACTCCGGGACTGCCACTGCTAGCTCGCAGAGCAGTTTTACACTGCTAACTCAACTTTGCCATCGCAAGCCATGGCAAAGCCCAAGCCTTCCTTTTTAATGTTTGTAAGTCACCCGTAAAGCAGGCCTACTGAGCCCTAAAGGCAGGGTGCAATATATTAAAAGGTTGCACCTGTGGGTTCATGGTTTTATGGTCCGAAACAGTAGAAACCACCATTGTTGTTTTCACGGTTGAAAGGCTAGTAGCCTCGTTGCCGAGTACAGAGTTACAGGGTGACATCTCAGCCCTGCTAACTTCTGAATGGGACTACTAAAGTTGGTACTTCAAGGTATCAAATGTATCAGTGCATTAAATCTGATTTAATTGTTAAATCGAATTTAATGTCACATGTGGGCAAAGTGCAACTTTAATAAGTTGCCCCTTTGTTGCCAAGGTTTCCAGTGCCTATTAACAATTGCACACACAGGTCTGTCCTCAAGACAGCCTTCTGGCCTCCTGGGGAGAAGTGTATACAACTCCCAGGAAAGCCTATAAAGGGTCTGCCAGGGGAAGAGATATAATATCTTCCAGGCAGGAAAAGCCACACAGGGTGTTCATCCAAAATGTGAGCTTCAAAGGGGCAGCTGCCAATGATGGGCAAACGGCAAGCACACATGAGAGGAACTGCTCCTTTGTTGAAGTAGACATGAGGGCTTTGGGGTCAGTAAAAGGAAAACACTGACCAAACCAGTTTTTCCCGTGAGTGTGTAGCCCACAGGTAGCCAAGCACCTGGGGTGGGTTACCAAGGTCCACACACTGGGTGAGGGGTTCAGCCATCTTGGGAATGGGCAGAATGGCACACCCTGGTTTAGCTAGATGCCACACTTTGCAGAAAGTTATCAGCCAGGAGAGATCCAAGTAGCCCATTGGTTAGTGACCCAGACCTCCCTTAAGGGCACTTTCTGGGCATAAAAGAGCTACCCCTGCCACCCCAGAGCTTAGATCTGACCTGGACTGGAGAAGAGAACCGAAGGACTGCCGTGCTGACATTGGACCTGGCAAGGAGAGGTTGCACCTCCTGCCCCTTCGACTAGTGAAGAGAGATTGGCGCCTGTGGTGTCTGCTTATAGAGAATGTGTCACCCACGCCCAAACAAGAGTAAAGACTCCATGAGTCAGTTGGCTGACTTCCTTTTCCAGCACTAGGGATACAAAAGCTGGAGAAGCCTTCCTGAGCATGTTGGTAGCCCAGAGTTTCGCTCACTGGTGCACTGCAGCCTGGAAGACTGAGTCTTGATGCTCAAAAGTTGCACCAAGTCTTCTGGATCCAGGAGAGTCCTCAGAGTGTAGTTTTGTTTCCTAGAAGGAGAGCTATCACCAGAACCAGGGAACTGCTGTTTTCGCTGTGTCCAGAGACCAGTAGTCCAGTGGTGAGTGGACTTTTGCTACAGCAAAGAGGACTTCGAGGGACAACAATGTCTGTGTCCAAAGTTGCCCCACTATGACCATGGACCCAAGAGTAGCCCCAGGAAGTATCCCATCAACCGCACAGCATCCTCAGCATCCTTTAGCATCCTATATCCCTTGTATCATGAGCACTCCATGGAAACCAATGGCAAGTTGCCATTAAAGCTGGAACTGGACTGGGGACTGCTTCTTCTTGGAGGTAACTGTTCTTTGGGATTTTGTTAGCTCGCCTGACCAGATCCTTTCTAAAGCTGGTAACCAAAAGTAACTTTAACAATCATTTTCTTGAAAATGTTTCCAAGTGTCAAATTCGTTGAATTTTTCCAACACTTGTCCACGGTTAAATGAAAAGTTGTGGTTTACTGTTTCTTCAAGTAATTGTATCTCCACAACAATCAGGTGGATCTCTTCCATTTTGGTGTCTACCAATTCATAAAAATATAGCCTATTTTTATAAAGTGGTGTCGAATTTCTTGACAGTTGTGTATCTTTCTTGTCAAATTGTTTTGGTATTGTTGAAATGCTTTACACTTGTTTCTTTGTTTAGACCTGACTGCTCGATGCCACAGCTACCCAGTTGAGGTTTGATAAACAAGCCTAACCGGACCCAAGACAGGGTTGTGGGTTTACATGGTAAGGTCTCACAACCACACTACATAAACCACATTTCCTCACAATATACATATATTTTTTCACACAGTGGTGTTTACCACTGTATAGTTGTAGTTAGGTCAGAGTTTCCATACAAAGAGCATTTTGTTTTGCTAATAATTGTGGCGCAGTTTGACAAATTTGCATGACACTTTCCCAAAACAAGTGTATCCACCTCAGCTCCTTCATGGAAAGTTTTGCGCTGAACCGTCGAGCAGGGGCCAAGAAAAATGTGGAGGATCTCAAAAGTGTGATTTCCCATGTTAACTCATATAAGAAACTTTGGAATGACAGACAGAATGAACATAGCTGAACAAAATTACACCAACTTTTGCAAAAAACTTTACTCAGCAAGCGTGTTTTGGGGATTTGGTGTAAATCCCTTCTGCCGGTTTCCAGAAATTAGCATTTAAAGAGATTTGGATTTGGCATGAAGGGGTTACATAGCTAGCTCTGTCTGGTTCATTGGTGTCCAGATATTCTCTGATTGACCAATTTACACGGGGCTAGTCAATCCTGATAGGTTAGCTACATTCACAATATGAATAAGCAGCTTTTACAGCACTCATGAGCATGGTCTCTGTTAGAAATGGGGTTTTTGGTTGGCAGTCAGGTTACCCTCTGTCCAAGCAAAAGCCCTCACTCTAGTCAGGGTAAGTCACACACTATCCAAGATTATCCTGTGCCCACCCTCTGGTAGCTTGGCACGAGCAGTCAGGCTTAACTTAGAAGGCAATGTGTAAAGTATTTGTGCAATAAATCATACAATACCACCATATAGCACCACAAAAATACACCACACAGTGTTTAGAAAAATATATAATATTTATCAAGATAATTGTAGGTCAAAAAAGAATAAAGATGCAATGGAAAATTGTAGAACTATCACAGGAAAGTGATATAAAGGGTCTTAAGTCTTTAGAATGTAATAAAGTGTCTTTCAAGCACAAAGTACCTGGTTTCTGGTGGAAAATCTCCTCAGCGGGCCACAGGTGAAGAGATGCGTGGAAAAAGGGGGGGTGTGCGTCGATTTCCTCTCAGCACACACCGACTTGCGTCGTTCTTTTCCACGCGGGGAAGTCGGGCGTCGTTTTCCGGCGCGCAGACCGTCTCCTTTTTGTGGATCGCGGGGATTACCAGATGTCCCGGGTCTGTGCGTGGATTCTCCTGCTTGTTTTCCGGCTGCGCGTCGTTCTGCGGGGCTGCGCGTCGAAGT
Source organism: Pleurodeles waltl (assembly GCF_031143425.1). Taxonomy (NCBI): domain Eukaryota; kingdom Metazoa; phylum Chordata; class Amphibia; order Caudata; family Salamandridae; genus Pleurodeles; species Pleurodeles waltl. Next base: position 85,960,742 of record NC_090444.1, read on the forward strand.
TTCGATCTCACGGTAGGCGTCGCGTTGATTTCTCCTTGGAAGTCGGGCGGCGTTGTCCTTGCGAGGCCGTGCGTCGAAAGTTTGGTCTCACGGCAGGCGTCGTGTCGATTTCTCCTTGGAAGTCGGGCGGCGTTGTCCTTGCGAGGCCGTGCGTCAAAGTTTCGCACTCACGGTAGGCGTCGCGTCGATTTCTCCTGGAAAGTCGGGCGGCTTTGTCCTTGCGAGGTTGTGCGTCGAAGTCTCGATCGTCCCGAGGGCGTCGCGTCGATCAGCGTCGGTGTGCGGCGTTTTTCTCGCCGCGAAACAAGCTGTGCGTCGAAATTTTCGGTGCACGGAGCGTCCAACTGAAAGGAAGAAGTCTTTTTGGTCCTGAGACTTCAGGGAACAGGAGGCAAGCTCTATCCAAGCCCTTGGAGAGCACTTTCACAGCCAGACAAGAGTTTCAGCAAGGCAGCAGGGCAACAGCAAGACAGCAGTCCTTTGTAGAAAGCAGACAGGTGAGTCCTTTGAGCAGCCAGGCAGTTCTTCTTGGCAGGATGTAGTTTCTGGTTCCGGTTTCTTCTCCAGCAAGTGTCTGATGAGGTAGGGCAGAGGCCCTGTTTTATACCCAAATGTGCCTTTGAAGTGGGGGAGACTTCAAAGAGGGGCTAAGAAGTGCACCAGGTCCCCTTTCAGTTCAATCCTGTCTGCCAGGGTCCCAGTAGGGGGTGTGGCAGTCCTTTGTGTGAGGGTAGGCCCTCCACCCTCCCAGCCCAGGAAGACCCATTCAAAATGCAGATGTATGCAAGTGAGGCTGAGTACCCTGTGTTTGGGGTGTGTCTGAGTGAATGCACAGGGAGCTGTCAACTAAACCTAGCCAGACGTGGATTGTAAGGCACAGAAGGATTTAAGTGCAAAGAAATGCTCACTTTCTAAAAGTGGCATTTCTAGGATAGTAATATTAAATCCGACTTCACCAGTCAGTAGGATTTTGTATTACCATTCTGGCCATACTAAATATGACCTCCCTGCTCCTTTCAGATCAGCAGCTGCCACTTCAACAGTGTATGAGGGCAGCCCTAATGTTAGCCTATGAAGGGAGCAGGTCTCACAGCAGTGCAAAAACGAATTGAGGGTTTTTTACACTACCAGGACATATAACTACACAGGTACATGTCCTGCCTTTTACCTACACAGCACCCTGCTCTAGGGGATACCCAGGGCACACATTTAGGGTGACTTATATGTAGAAAAAGGGGAGCTCTATGCTTGGCAGGTACTTTTAAATGCCAAGTCGAGGTGGCAGTGAAACTGCCCACACAGGCCTAGCAATGGTAGGCCTGAGACAAGGAAAAGGGGCTACTTAAGTGGGTGGCACAATCCGTGCTGCAGGTCCACTAGTAGCATTTAATCTACAGGCCCTAGGCACCTGGAGTGCACATTACTGGGGACTTATAAGTAGATTAAATAGTTCAATCAGGTATGATCCAAAGTTACCATGTTTACAGAGAGAGAGCATATGCACTTTAGCACTGGTTAGCAGTGGTAAAGTGCGCAGAGTCTAAAAACCAGCAAAAACAGTATCCACAAAGTGGAGGGAGGCAGGCAAAAAGTTAGGGGTGACTACCCTAAGGCTGTCAGGTCTAACATGTGTCCCCCCCAGCTGAAAGTGGGGAGAGCTACCCGACCTCTTGGGAGCTCTCATCGCTAAGGCGGAAGTACCTGGAGAGACCATCAGCATTGGCGTGGTCAACCCCTGGGCGATGTTCCACCGTAAAGTCCATCCCCTGTAGGGAAATGGACCACCTCAAGAGTTTTGGATTCTCACCCCTCATCTGCATGAGCCATCTGAGGGGCCTGTGGTCTGTCTGAACTAGGAAGTGAGTCCCAAACAGGTAGGGTCTCAGCTTCTTCAGTGCCCAGACCACAGCAAAAGCTTCTCTTTCAATAGCACTCCACCTCTGTTCCCGTGGTAATAGTCTTCTGCTAATAAAGACTACTGGTTGATCTCTGCCCTCCTCATTTAGCTGTGCTAGAACTGCCCCTATGCCATGCTCTGAAGCGTCTGTCTGCACGATAAATTCCTGGGAGTAGTCAGGGGCCTTGAGCACGGGGGCCGTGCACATGGCTTCCTTCAGGGCGTCAAAGGCTTTTTGACAAGCCTCTGTCCAATTCACCAACCTAGGTTGCTTCTTGGACGTGAGTTCTGTCAAGGGGGACACAATGGTACCATAGCCTTTGACAAACCTGCGGTAGTATCCGGTGAGGCCTAAAAAGGCTCTCACCTCAGTCTGGGTTCGAGGTGGTTGCCAGGCCTTGATAGTTTCGATCTTGGCCTGGAGTGGCTGCACCTTGCCACCACCTACTAGGTGTCCCAAGTACACCACGGAACCCTGCCCAATCTGGCACTTACTAGCCTTGATGGTCAGGCCTGCCTGTTGCAGGGCCTGAAGCACCTCCTTGAGGTGGAGCAGGTGTTCCTCCCAGCTGGAACTGTAGACAGCTATGTCATCCAGGTAGGCTGCACAGAAGGCATCCTTGCCAGCCAGGACCCCGTTAACCAACCGTTGGAAGGTAGCGGGGGCATTTTTCAATCCAAACGGCATCACCCGGAACTGGTAATGGCCGTCAGGGGTGGAAAAGGCGGACCTTTCCTTAGCCCCCTCAGTCAGGGCGATCTGCCAGTACCCTGAAGTAAGATCGAACGTACTCAGGAACTTGGCAGCGCCTAGCCTGTCCACGAGCTCATCAGCTCGGGGGATGGGGTGAGCATCAGTCCGTGTGACTGAGTTGAGACCCCGGTAGTCCACGCAGAACCGGAGTTCTGGCTTCGCGCCTGGGGCAGTAGCCTTAGGGACCAACACCACTGGGCTGGCCCAGGGACTACTGGACTTCTCAATAACCCCTAGCGTCAACATCTTGGAGACCTCCTCCTTGATGCTGGCTTTCACCTTATCTGACAACCTGTAAATTTTGTTCTTCACAGGGAGACTGTCACCGGTGTCAATATCATGAACACAGAGGTGGGTCAGTCCAGGAGTAAGGGAGAAGAGGGGGGAGAACTGCTCCAACAGCTCATAGCAGTCTCCTTTCTGGTTTAGAGTCAGGGAGTCAGACAGAATGACCCCGCTTACGGACCCATCACCTTCTTGGGCAGAGAGGAGGTCAGGGAGAGGTTCACTCTCCTCTTCCATTCCTTCATCTGTGACCAGAAGCATGTTGATCTCCGACCTCTCAAAATGAGCTTTTAGTCGGTTCACGTGGAGCACCCTTAGGGGGTTCCTAGGGGTTTGGAGGTCCACTAGGTAAGTGGCCTCCCCTTTCCGCTCCTTTATTTCAAATGGGCCAGACCAGCGGTCCTGGAGAGCTCTGGGCTCTACTGGCTCCATTACCCACACTTTGTCTCCAGGTTGAAACTCTACCAGAGTGGCCTTCTGGTCATACCATTGTTTCATCACCTCTTGACTGGCCTCCAGGTTACTTTGGGCCTCTTTCCAGAAGCGGGTCATCTGATTGCGGAGGGCCAACATGTAGCTGACCACGTCCTGAGGGGGTGTCTTTGGAGCGTTCTCCAATCCCTCCTTGACAATGCTTAAGGGTCCCCTGACGGGGTACCCATAGAGAAGCTCAAAGGGACTGAACCCTACCCCCCTCTGGGGGACCTCTCTGTAAGCAAAGAGAAGGCATGGTAAGAGGACGTCCCATTTACGCCTCATGGCCTCAGGGAGGCCACCAATCATGCCTTTCAGGGTCTTGTTGAATCTCTCCACAAGCCCATTAGACTGGGGGTGATAGGGTGTGGTGAACTTGTAGGTTACACCACACGCATCCCACAGATGCTTCATGTACGCGGACATGAAGTTAGTGCCTCTGTCAGACACTATCTCCTTGGGGAATCCCACACGGGTAAATATCCCCATCAGGGTTCTGGCTACCACCGATGCAGTTACGGTCCTCAGAGGGATTGCCTCTGGGTACCGGGTGGCATGGTCCACCAAAACCAGGATAAACCTGTTGCCTAAGGCAGTTTTGGGGTCCAAGGGGCCAACAATGTCGACGCCCACCCTTTCAAAGGGGGTGCCAACGACAGGAAGTGGAATCAGGGGGGTTTTAACCCTCTTTCCTGCTTTACCACTAGCCTGGCAGGTAGGACAAGCCCTGCAGAATTTGTCTGAGTGTGTCCTCATTTTGGGCCAGTGAAAGTGGGTGACAAGCCTGTTGAAGGTCTTGTCTTGTCCCAAATGTCCTGCCAGGGGAATGTCGTGAGCCAGACCCAGTAGGAAGGCTCGGTAACATTGGGGGACCACCAGCACACGTGCTGCCCCAAAGACCGGAACCCTAGGCTCACTGTAGAGGAGATCATTCTCCCAATATAGGTGGTGATTGCCAGAGGCGTCACCTGCTGCCTGGTTTAAGGCTTGTTTCCTCAACCCTTCTAGAGTGGGACACTCTTTCTGCGCCTTGCAGAATTCCTCCCTGGTGGGTCCACCCTCAACTTGCCAGCCAGCAAGCTCAGGTAAGTCACCTAGGGTGGCAATGTCTTCCCCAGTTGGCTCGGGAGTCTCCTCCTCAGGAGCCCCGTCAGCCACTGTGGGAACTTCTGGGGCCGGTTTCCCGCGCCCCTCGTCCCTCCTCTTGGCAGCTCTCTGGGCCATCGTTCCAGGCTCCAGATGCCCTTGACTTCCCTCTCGGTCAGCCATGGACCGGGTGGTCATGCAGACCCACTCAGGTAACCCTAACATCTCCAGGTGAGATCTGAGCTCTACTTCTTTCCAAGCAGTATGCTCTAGATCATTGCCTAACAGACAATCTACAGGCATGGCAGGACTCACAGCTACTTTCAGAGTACCAGAGACCCCCCCCCACTCAAAGGGAACCCGAGCCACCGGTAGGTGACTCTCGCGATTGTCAGCGACTATGACCTGGTGGAATGTATTAGGGATTATCTGCTCTGTGGACACCAGCTGACTCTTGATAGTAGTCATACTGGCTCCTGTGTCACGCAGAGCCTCCACCTTCTGCCCATCAATGAGGACCCACTGCCGGTACTTGGAAGTATTTTTAGGCATGTGGACCTTGGACATCATTTCTCCTTCTCCCAGGGACACTAGGGAAATCTCTACCTGTCCCCCACAGCTATCTGGGTCCATCTCCCCCCCGAGCGCTACACTAGTCAACCCAGGGACCTGTCCAGTAGTGGACGGTGCCCTCTTGGGGCACTGGGGATCGCCTTTGTAGTGACCATATTGGTAACACTCCATGCATTTGGGGCTAGATTTTCCTGACCTGTCAAATGTCCCTGGCTTTTTCCCAAATTTGGAAAAGGAAGGGTTGCCACCCCCTCCCTGGGAATTCTTTTGGGGGCCTTTAGAGAGTTCCTTATCTGTAAGTTTATCTCCCCCCTCTTTCTTCTGTTGGGAACCCTGACCACCTTTGTGGGAGTCCCCCCCAGGTACCTTCTTGGACACTCTGGTGCTAACCCAGAGGTCCGCCTCCTCAGCAAGCTTCCTGGGATCAGTCAGCTTACTATCCACTAGGTGCTGGCGCAAATCGGTATAAGTAACATTAAGCATATGCTCTCTCAGGATCAAGTCATATAAACCTTTATAATCTGCTACTTTGTTGCCCCGCACCCATCCATTCAGTGCCTTACTAGAGAAATCAAAGAAATCTACCCATGTTTGTGTGGTTTGTTTGATGCTGTCCCTGAACCTCTGACGGTATCCCTCAGGGGTCAGCCCAAACTTGGCAAGTAAAGTGGCTTTCTGGAGTGGGTATGTGTTTTGATCCGGTGGATCCAATGTGAGAAGTGTGTCCCTCCCCAATGGCGGCACATAACCCCACATAGCTACCCCCCATTGCCCTTCAGGAACCTCATGAGCCCTTAGTGCAACTTCATAAGCAGCTAACCATTTATCTATGTCATCTCCCACCACAAAACTGGGCACCACATTTTTGGGTATACGAACCTTCTTTTCTCCAGCAGGTCCTGTCTGTATGCTGCCACCATTATTGCTGGATTCAGACTGTCTTGCCTTGATCTCCAGCTCCTTGAGACTCAGTTCATGAGCCAACAATAGTTTCTTTTCAGCCAACGCTCTTTCAGCTTCCACTTGTTTGGCTGCTCTTTCAGCTTCTGCTTGTTTGGCTGCCCTTTCAGCTTCAATCTGTTTGGCTGCTCTTTCAGCCTCAGCTTGTTTGGCTGCCCTTTCAGCTTCAATCTGTTTGGCTGCTCTTTCAGCCTCAGCTTGTTTGGCTTCTCTTTCTGCCCTCCTCTCCTCCTGTTGTGCCTCAATTTTCAGTTTTGCCATTTGCAATTGGAACTCCCTTTCCTCTCTCCTTTCCTCTGCGGTCAGGCTTTGCATGGAGACACTGCTCCCTGGTCTGGAAGGGTGCACAATTGCAGTGGTAACACCATCCATAGATAGTGAAAATCCTTCTGAGGGGTCATTTTCTGGCTCCTCTTCCTCATCATCCTCTAAATGGGCTTCTGCCCAGGCCCTCAGCGCCACTTGAAAGTCCTCCTTTCTGGAGGCCCCTTGGGTGGGTACCCTTAATGCCCTGCAGAATCCTCTTAGTTGTTTGACCGTGTATGTATCCAACTGGACTAGGTCAAAGTCCCCTGTCTGAGACCCAGTCAGAGACATGTTGAGTGAGGATTTAGTTTTTGAAAATTGTCAGGAAAAAAACGGATTTTCAAAAAGAGATAAAAACCAAGTTGACCTTCAACTGTGGGTAGGTAGTGAAATACTTAGCTACTGTATGTCACTGCACAAATACAAGTCCTATCCTCACCGCTGATCACCAATGTTAGAAATGGGGTTTTTGGTTGGCAGTCAGGTTACCCTCTGTCCAAGCAAAAGCCCTCACTCTAGTCAGGGTAAGTCACACACTATCCAAGATTATCCTGTGCCCACTCTCTGGTAGCTTGGCACGAGCAGTCAGGCTTAACTTAGAAGGCAATGTGTAAAGTATTTGTGCAATAAATCATACAATACCACCATATAGCACCACAAAAATACACCACACAGTGTTTAGAAAAATATATAATATTTATCAAGATAATTGTAGGTCAAAAAAGAATAAAGATGCAATGGAAAATTGTAGAACTATCACAGGAAAGTGATATAAAGGGTCTTAAGTCTTTAGAATGTAATAAAGTGTCTTTCAAGCACAAAGTACCTGGTTTCTGGTGGAAAATCTCCTCAGCGGGCCACAGGTGAAGAGATGCGTGGAAAAAGGGGGGGTGTGCGTCGATTTCCTCTCAGCACACACCGACTTGCGTCGTTCTTTTCCACGCGGGGAAGTCGGGCGTCGTTTTCCGGCGCGCAGACCGTCTCCTTTTTGTGGATCGCGGGGATTACCAGATGTCCCGGGTCTGTGCGTGGATTCTCCTGCTTGTTTTCCGGCTGCGCGTCGTTCTGCGGGGCTGCGCGTCGAAGTTTCGATCTCACGGTAGGCGTCGCGTCGATTTCTCCTTGGAAGTCGGGCGGCGTTGTCCTTGCGAGGCCGTGCGTCGAAAGTTTGGTCTCACGGCAGGCGTCGTGTCGATTTCTCCTTGGAAGTCGGGCGGCGTTGTCCTTGCGAGGCCGTGCGTCAAAGTTTCGCACTCACGGTAGGCGTCGCGTCGATTTCTCCTGGAAAGTCGGGCGGCTTTGTCCTTGCGAGGTTGTGCGTCGAAGTCTCGATCGTCCCGAGGGCGTCGCGTCGATCAGCGTCGGTGTGCGGCGTTTTTCTCGCCGCGAAACAAGCTGTGCGTCGAAATTTTCGGTGCACGGAGCGTCCAACTGAAAGGAAGAAGTCTTTTTGGTCCTGAGACTTCAGGGAACAGGAGGCAAGCTCTATCCAAGCCCTTGGAGAGCACTTTCACAGCCAGACAAGAGTTTCAGCAAGGCAGCAGGGCAACAGCAAGACAGCAGTCCTTTGTAGAAAGCAGACAGGTGAGTCCTTTGAGCAGCCAGGCAGTTCTTCTTGGCAGGATGTAGTTTCTGGTTCCGGTTTCTTCTCCAGCAAGTGTCTGATGAGGTAGGGCAGAGGCCCTGTTTTATACCCAAATGTGCCTTTGAAGTGGGGGAGACTTCAAAGAGGGGCTAAGAAGTGCACCAGGTCCCCTTTCAGTTCAATCCTGTCTGCCAGGGTCCCAGTAGGGGGTGTGGCAGTCCTTTGTGTGAGGGTAGGCCCTCCACCCTCCCAGCCCAGGAAGACCCATTCAAAATGCAGATGTATGCAAGTGAGGCTGAGTACCCTGTGTTTGGGGTGTGTCTGAGTGAATGCACAGGGAGCTGTCAACTAAACCTAGCCAGACGTGGATTGTAAGGCACAGAAGGATTTAAGTGCAAAGAAATGCTCACTTTCTAAAAGTGGCATTTCTAGGATAGTAATATTAAATCCGACTTCACCAGTCAGTAGGATTTTGTATTACCATTCTGGCCATACTAAATATGACCTCCCTGCTCCTTTCAGATCAGCAGCTGCCACTTCAACAGTGTATGAGGGCAGCCCTAATGTTAGCCTATGAAGGGAGCAGGTCTCACAGCAGTGCAAAAACGAATTGAGGGTTTTTTACACTACCAGGACATATAACTACACAGGTACATGTCCTGCCTTTTACCTACACAGCACCCTGCTCTAGGGGATACCCAGGGCACACATTTAGGGTGACTTATATGTAGAAAAAGGGGAGCTCTATGCTTGGCAGGTACTTTTAAATGCCAAGTCGAGGTGGCAGTGAAACTGCCCACACAGGCCTAGCAATGGTAGGCCTGAGACAAGGAAAAGGGGCTACTTAAGTGGGTGGCACAATCCGTGCTGCAGGTCCACTAGTAGCATTTAATCTACAGGCCCTAGGCACCTGGAGTGCACATTACTGGGGACTTATAAGTAGATTAAATAGTTCAATCAGGTATGATCCAAAGTTACCATGTTTACAGAGAGAGAGCATATGCACTTTAGCACTGGTTAGCAGTGGTAAAGTGCGCAGAGTCTAAAAACCAGCAAAAACAGTATCCACAAAGTGGAGGGAGGCAGGCAAAAAGTTAGGGGTGACTACCCTAAGGCTGTCAGGTCTAACAGTCTCTGTATCCAGAAAATAATTAAAATAAATATATAAGAGGGCAGGTTGAGCACACCCAGAACCCCGGGAGCATGAAGTACTCTCTTGGCATGTATGTAACAAGTTTGCATACATTTGACAATTCATCTGGCTATGCAAGGCTTGGAAATCCCCTTTCATTTGTGAGTTTTTTTTTCAAATTAAACAAATAGCTGGCCTGGTTTACAAAATGGTTTGGTTCTATCTGTATAATACATACAAGCCTTCAACAACACAAAGCCCTTTCGGCCACAGAATCAGTCTCTAGGAAGAAAACTGGACTTCAAATGGTTTGATTGAGATGGAAAGGAGAAATTACCTCTGGAAGAAACTAGGGGTTAGTTCTGAGAACTACCCTGTTCTTGTGTACCTGTATAAAAGGCTCTTGAATGGTAGGGGCATGTAGCTCACAAATTCGTATGAGGGAGGTAATGCAACTAGGAAGACTACTTTCCATGAAAGGAATTGAGAGTGCACAAGTGCAAAGGTTCAAAAGTCTGTTAAGGACTTCATTTAGGTACCAAACTGGGGCAGGAGGGGTGCATGTGGTATTACCCTTTTGAAACCCTCATAAAGGCTTGAACACATGATATTCTGAGCAGAGAAATATTGTCTGTTTTGCATGTAGGCTGCAACTGCACTTATGTGGAAACGCCGCAATTTATGCATATATTAATCCCACCATTTGTAGGTGAAGAAGGTAAGTACTAAGGGCCTGATTTAGAACTCTGTGGACGGGATACTTCATCACAATGGTGACAGATATCCCATCTGCCGAAATCTAAATCCTATTATGGCCTATGGGACTTAGATTTTGGCGGACGGGATATCCGTCACGATTGTGACGGAGTAAATCCGCCACGTAGTTCTAAATCAGGCTCTATGGCCCTCATTACAACCCCTGGCCGGTGCAAAAGCGACGGTAACACCACAAACAGGCCGGCGGTAAAAAAAATTGAATCATGACCACTGCGGAAACCGGCAACACATACAGCCACTTTAACACTCCGACCGCCACGGCGGTAGCAACAACACCGCAGCAGTAACCGCCAACAGCCAGGTGGAAGACAATGTACTGCCCACTCCATTACTACCCGCCCATCTGCCAGCTTTTCCGGGGCGGTACCAACGCCATCAAAAGCATGGCAGAAACAGTACTCGGAAGGGAAACGACTCACCTCTCGACACTCAAGGAAGAACTAGGACGCCATGGAGCCCGAGCTGCAGGTGTTCCCCATGCTGGTGGATCTTCTCATGCACCAGGAACATGAACGCCGGCGACGACGACCACAGTGAGTACTGCACCTAGCACACAAGGGAGTGGGGGAGGAAAAAGAGAGTGACACACACACGCAACACCCCTACACCCACCCTCACTCACAACACTATACACACAAACACATGCAACAACATTACATATACACCACGTAACCCTCAGGAATAACGCAAGGACAAAAGGAATGGAGTCAAATGAGTGTAATATTGGTAATACTTAAAAATACGTTCATAAAGAAAAAACAGTATGTACAATATATACAATATATACAAAAGGCGAGGCAATGCCCACTCAAAAATTGTCCGTGGCCCACAGGGCCAAAACACATAGGCCAAGGCTACACTTGACTCCTGCCTCAATACGGAGAGAACACTGGAGCTACATCAGGTCGAAAACACACAGGCACCTCAGGGGGACAGGGATTGGGGGGGCACCTCAGCCGGAAGATGGTACAACGCCACTGCTCCTGGAGGGGGCTCCACTTGGTCCTGGGGAGTGCAAGGCCACAGTTTCTCAAGTGGGTGGTTTACGTACTGCTTTGTCCTGGGGAGTGCAAGTCCACAGTCTCTCAAGTCGATGGCTTCTTCCACTGGTTCTGGAGGGGGCCTTGTGCCCAGTGTGCTTCATCCTGGCAACGAGGGTCTGAGTGGATGCCTTCTTCCACTGGTTCTGGAGGGGGCATTGTGTCCTGTAATGCAGATGTTTTGGAGAGCAAGGTCACAGTCACTCACCTGGCTGTCACAACGACAGCTTTTTCAGGGGCCAGGATGCACTGCAGCCCATGTAGTCACCACTACACACTGCTCTCCCACGGTGACGGCTGCTCAGTGAATCGCAGTTGTGCTGCAGGTGGCTGTGCTGGCAGTGGTAGCCTCCAGGCCTTCACCTGCAGCCTCGGACGGCTGCCCACTGGGGCTGCTGCTGCTGGCAGTGGTGCTGCTTGTGGTGGGGCAGGTGGTGGTGCTGGCTGTGGTGCAGGTGGCGGTGCTGGCAGTTGTGGTGGTAGCCTCCAGGCCTCCACCTGCAGCCTGAGATGGCTGCCCACTGGGGCTGCTGCTGCTGGCAGTGGTGCTGCTTGCGGCGGGGCAGGTGGCGGTGCTGGCTGCGTTGCAGGTGGCGGGGCTGGCCGCAGAGCAGGTGGCAATACTGGTGGTTGTGGTGGTAGCCTCCAAGCCTTCACCTGCAGCCTCGAATGGCTGAACTGCCATGGCTGGTGTTCTGTGCCCCTTCCTGCCCTTGGCAGATGGTGGCGCCTCCTTGCTTCTGCCAGCTGGAGTCTTTGACTTGGCCTTGCTGGCTGGTTGTGCCTCCTTCCCCTTGCTGGATGCGGTCCCCTTCTTGCCCTTTCCAGGTGGCGGACCCTTCTTGGCCTTGGCAGGTGTTGGTGGCACACTGGCTGGGCTGACGGGTGACTCCTTGGAGCCTCTCACAGCTGCAGAAACCACAGCGGCCTTGGACTGGGTGGCTGAGGTGCTGGGCTGGGTTCTGGCCACCCTGGCCCGAGGTGAAGGACAGGGGGGAGGGGTAGGGAAGAGGTCAATGTTGGCGAGGAAAAGCTTCTTAGGGACACTGGGGTGGGAAGAGGGTGAAGGTTTGGGAGTAGAGGAAGAAGGAGTGGGTGTAGGAGGTGTCAGTCTGCTGTGTTTGGGTGCAGGTGCATGAGCTGGATACTGTTGTGAGGGGGATGGCTGTTGGGTGGGTGTTTGCTTGTGTTTGTATACTTTGGGAGGAGGGGTCACAGACACAGTGGGAGAGGACACAGGGGACGTGTGCATGGATGTGGGGGTGGTGACTGCCAGTGAGGGGTGTGTAGTGATAGGCGTGCTGGTGATAGAGGTAGTGGATGAGGATGTAGTGCATGCAGGTGTGAGTGGAGACGCTACTGGGAGGGGGTGGACGAGGAGGAGGAGGGGGGACAGTGGAGGCAGTGGATGTTGGTGTGTCTGCATGTGGATGGTGCTTGTGTGAGTGCCTGTGAGATGAAGTGTGGTGCTTGTGTTTGCCTGAGCCACTTCTGTGTGTTGATTTGGGTGATTGCTGGTCTGAAAGTGTGCTTGGGATAGGCTGGGGTTGAGGGAATTGGGACTGGGTAGAGGAAGTTGGAGGGGGGAGGCTGGAGACAGGGACAATGCCTGCCATCGGTGCAGAGGCCAGAGACTGGAATGCTCTCTGTTGGGCCGCCACACCAGAGTGAATGCCCTCCAGGCATGCATTTGTTTGTTGCAAATGCCCTGCGACACCCTGGATGGCATTCAGTATGGTTGACTGCCCAACAGTGAGGGATTTCAGGAGGTCAATAGCCTCCTCACTGAGGGCAGCAGGGCTGACTGGGGCAGGGCCTGAGGTGCCTGGGGCAAAGGAGATGCCCCGCACCTGGGTGAGCGGGCACGGGAAACATGCTGAGGGGCTGCTGGGAGGGCGGTGCTGGTAAGGGGGTGGCGGCTGTACCTGTTGTTGGGGTGGGCACAGAGGTGTCTGCCACCACCAGGGAGCTCCCATCGGAGGAGGAGTCGCTGTCAGTAGTATCCCCTCTTGTCTCCATCGTGGTGCTCCCCTCACCCTCCGTCCCACTGGTGCCCTCACCGTCGGTGGATTCGGCCTCCAGGGCCATGTGGGATGCAGCTCCCTCCGTCGCCGGTGCCTCTGATCCTCCACCAGATGATGCTAATGCACACAAGGACAGGGTGACAAAACAAGAAGGGGGGGGAGACAGAGGATGCACTTAGTCAATGCCAGCAACAACACTACCATTGGCGTATACAACACACAGGGATCAGCCCTATGCACTAGGACATGCTCTACCAGTTACAAAGCTAGTCACCAATCCATGGGGTACATTGCCTAACGCCATTAGCTGCACACCTGAAACCCACAGGACCCTGCCCAGTAGTAGATGCCCACTAACCCTATTGGGGTTGGAGTGCTTCAGAGCCTGCCCAACAAGGGACCTACACTGCCATGTTCACCCTGGCCTAGGGGCACCCACAGCACACATCCCCCACCCAGGTAAAACCTTAACACGCGCAAATTCATGATTCTAAATCTGTACTCACCCCCTTGTGGCTGCTGTGATGCCTTCAAGTGCCCATCCAACTCCGGATAGGCCAGCGCCAGGATGCAGAACATCAGGGGGGTCAGGGTACGATGGGCACCCCTTCCTCGTTCGGAGGCCAGCCCCAGCTGCGCCTCCGCCGTCTTCCTTGCTCAACAGCGCAGGTCCTCCCACCGTTTGCGGCAGTGGGTGCTCTGCCTGTCAAAGACCCCAGGGTCCGCACCTCCTTGGCAATGGCACGCCAAATACCCTTTTTCTGATGGGCGCTGACCTGCAGAAATATATGCATAGAAAAAGGAATTAGTCATACCATCCGGACTGTTACACCCATGGCCCACAATATCCCTCCCATCCCCTTACGCACAGACATTGACCACCAGACATGCAGCACTCTGCCCAGGACCCCTCAGTCCCCCCCACACGAGGCTTACACACACAGCAATCCATACATTCATGGCCCACACATCATGCTCACAGTGGACTCACCTGTTTGTCTGGAGGACCATAGAGTAAAGTGTACTGGGGTAGGACTCCATCCACCAGTCTTTGCAACTCCTCTGCAGTGAAGGCGGGGGTCTTTTCCCCAGACACTCGAGCCATTGTCGCTTCCAGATACAGGCCACAGCAGCACTTGCAGTGTAGGTCCTCTCCTGTTGAAGGTCAGGTTGCAATTGAGTGAACAGATAGAAAATGGCAGTCACGTCCGCAGCGGTGCGCACCGGCACCAGCGGCGTACATCGCCATTGGCTCCTGGAACCCATAGGGCCCAATGATAACCACTGCGAAGTTGCGTGGCGGTCGTTGACCGCCGACCGCAACGGTGCACAACGCCAGCGTAATTACCTCTTTTCCACTTGTCTCTCCTCACAGGTCACGCAGCCGCCATTTCAGGGGGGCACAGGCCATGGCACCTAACTGCGTCACAGCAGACATTGGCACATCAACTCACTCTCGAATTCACAAACTGTTTCTGTAAAGGAAGAAATGCATTTTTATTTTCACATATGTGTGAATATGACCCTCTGCCCACCGTTTTTCACCCTAGATTTCAACCGCTGAGGATGAATAGGAGATGGAGACATCCCCCCGTGTACAGACCCCTGGTGGACCTGGCGACTATGGAGAACAGGCACATTATCCTGACCTACAGACTTGATAGGGCCACAATCCAAGAACTGTGTGCCCAATTGGAGCCAGACCTGATTTCAGCTATCCGCCACCCCACAGGTATCCCCCCCCTCTAGTGCAGGTCCTGTTAGTGCTCCATTTCCTGGCAAGTGATTCCTTCCAAGCGACAGTGGCCATGGCATCAATGATGTCTTAGCCAATGTTCTCCAACGTGCTGACCAGAGTGTTGTCTGCCCTGCTGAAACACATGCGCAGCTACATTGTATTCCCCCAGGTGGAGGATTTGGCCACAGTGGAGGCTGAATTTTATGCCCTGGAATATATCCCCAACATCATTGGTGCCATTGATGGTACACATATTGCATTTGTCCCCCCTGGAGAAATGAACAAGTATTCAGGAATAGAAAAAGCTTTCACTCTCTGAATGTGCAGATGGTGTGTTTGGAGGACCAGTACATCTCCCATGTCAATGCAAAGTATCCTGGCTCTGTGCATGATGCCTTTATCTTGAGGAATAGTAGCATTCCATATGTGATGTCTCAACTCCAGAGGCATTGGGTGTGGCTAATAGGTGAGCCCATGGTCCCCACCCAGTTGATGTAGGTATATGGGTGTGGCCCTAAGGGTGAGTGTGTGGCTAACAGGTATCCCTCGATATTTACAGGTGACTCTGGTTACCCCAACCTCTCATGGCTACTGACCCCCAGTGAGGAATGCCAGGACAAGGGCAGAGGAACGTTACAGTGAGGCACATGGGCGAACAAGGAGGATAATTGAGAAAACCTGTTGCCTCCGGAAGGCCAGATTCCGGTGCCTCCATCTGACAGGTCGATCCCTGTACTACTCACCCAAGAAGGTGTGCCAAATCATTGTTGCATGTTGCACAACCTGGCCTTGAGACGCCGGGTGCCTTTTCTGCAGGAGGATGAGCCTGGAGATGGTAGTATGGCAGCGGTGGAGCCTGTGGACAGTGACGAAGAGGAGGCAGAGGAAGAAGATGTGGACAACAGAAATACACACATTCAACAGTACTTCCAGTGACACACAGATGAGACACTATAACTTCACCTTCCATTGCAGTTTTGTGTTTGACATTGAACATGGCAGCCTGATTTCCCTATGTCTATGGCCACTTACTGTAATCTTTAGCATCTCTATTTTCAGATCTCTGTGCCCCACTCTTGCTCCTGGTGTGTTTACTGCTGCCCACTACAGGTTATACCTATGTTAATATTACAGTAGATTAGAAATGCAACGTTTACAGTTTGTGAGACTAATACATGTGTCATATAATCCACAGACTCCATACTTGAATTTGTTTAAAGGGTGTTTATTTTGGTGCTAATAAGTGGAGGGGGTATTGCAATGGGCTGGGTTGCTGATGGAGGGAAGTCCAGGGTAGAGTCCATTCTATTTGTATCACAGGTGCATTGTCCAAAGGGGCATAGGAAGGGGAGCAATGGAAGTTCAAGGTGGACAGGGTGACAGAGTGGGACAGAAAGGTGACAATCAGGAGAGTCTTATTTCCTGGCTGGGGTCTTGGCAATGTTCTCTGGCTTCTTCCTGGATCGCAGGGACCATTTGCGGGGTGTTTCTCCTTCTGCAGGGGGTGGGGTGCTAGTGGCCTGTTGGTCCTGGGGCTGGGCCTCCTGTCCACTAGCGCCAGCAGAGGTGGAGGGCTGTTCATCAGTGTGGCTAGTGTCAGGGGCTCATTGGTGTGCCACTGTCTCCCTCATGGTGTTGGCCATGTCTGCCAGCACCCCTGCAATGGTGACCAGGGTGGTGTGAATGTGTTTCAGGTGCTCCCTGATCCCCAGGTACTGTCCCTCCTGCAGCTGCTGGGTCTCCTGCAACTTGTACAGTATCTGGCCCATGGTCTCCTGGGGATGGTGGTATGCTCCCAGGACCCCTGCAAGTGCCTCATGGAGAGTGGGTTCCCTGGGCCTGTCCTCCCCCGTCACACAGCAGTCCTCCCAGCTTCCCTGTTGTCCTGTGCCTCTGTCCCCTGAACCATGTGCCCACTGCCACTGACCCCAGGTCCCTGATCGCCCTGTATTTGTGGGGTTGCCTGGGGTCTCTGTAGTGGTGGACACACTGCTGATTGACGTGTCCGGGGGACAGAGGTATGGGCCCGCTGGGTGGGTGCTGTGCTGGTGTTTCCTGAGGGGGGAGTGTCTGTGGTGGTTTGGGACTGTGGCAGGGTCACTGACTGTCCAGAGGTCCCTGATGGGCCAAGTTGGTCATCGTGATCTAGGCGTGCAGAGCTGCTATCATCACTGTGGGCCTTTTCTGTGGGGGGGACTGGATGTGGCCGGCACCTCCTCTCCGGTGACATTGAGTGGGGGTCCTGTGGGGATGTAAATGCAGTGTTATTGTATCTGCGTGTGCCATCTTGTGCATGGATATGTTTCCCTCTATGATTGTTATTAGCAAGGCAGCTTTGGCTTGTGTGAGTTGTGCTAGTGTGCATGCTGTGGTGATGGGTGTCCATGCAGGTCTGTGATGGGTGTCCATGCATTGGTGTTGAATGCAGGGCTTGGTATTGGTATGGGTGGGCTGTGATGGTGGGGTATATGTGAGGTGGTGGAGTGATGGGGTAAGGGTAGGGGTAGGAGTTTGTGATGGCATGCAGGTAGGGTGGGGGATATATTAGTAAAGATTTGACTTACCAGAGTCCAGTCCTCCTGCTAGGCCCTCAGGATGCAAGATCGCCAAGACTTGCTCCTCCTGTGTTGTTAGTTGTGGGGGAGGAGATAGGGGTCCACCGCCAGTCCTCTGTGCAGCTACCTGTTGTCCTCTGAATGCACCTTCCCCCGTAGGTCGTCCCACCTCTTCCTGATGTCATCCCTTGTTCTGGGGGGCTGCCCCCAGGCGTTGACCCTGTCCACAACTCTCCGCCATAGCTCCATCTTCCTAGCAATGCACGTCTACTGCACCTGTGATCCGAAGAGCTGTGGCTCTACCCGGATGATTTCCTCCACAATGACCCTTAGCTCCTCCTCTGAGAACTTGGGGTGTCTTTGTGGTGCCGTGGGTGTAGTGTGAGTGGTATGTGTGAGGGTGTGTGGGGTGATGTGTTGGGATGTGTGCTGTGAGGTGTGTGGATGGTGTATGGATGATGGTGTTATGTGGCTCAGATTCAGTGGGTGCTCCTGGCTCGTCTCTCTCTCAGTTGGCAATATTTTTTTTCATTGTAACAGGTTGTGGGTATTGTGGGTGTGTGTTTTATATTGGATTGGGTGTGTGGGTGTGGTGTGTGTATGTGTGTCAAGTGTGTGTAGTTTAACTTGTCCAATGTGGTGTAGTTTTGTTAGTGTGTGTGTTTTTTGAGCTGGGTGACGTGTACCGCCAATGGTTTACCACGGTTGAATGTCCGCCACGGTGATTCGTAGGTCATGATGCTGTGGGCGTATTACTGTTGGCGTAACGGTGTGGGTGTTGGTACCGCCTGTTTATCACTGACCTTTGGGCTGGCGGACTTGTGTGGGTGTCTGTATAGTGGCGGATTTCTCTGTGTAGGTCATAATACCCGTAACAGTATACTGCTGCAGTCACGGTATTTTGACGGCCGTCAGCAAGGCAGTAGGCAGCATTTACCGCCAATGTTGTAATGAGGGCCTATATCTTATACTGTAGTGTTCAAAGGCTCAGATGTATTGGGAATGCAGTAATGTACAAACCTTTTCCATTCTGCTGTGTAGCAAACCCGCGCTGTAGGGTGTCCAGCATCCTTATGGATGGACATACATTCTTGTGGTAGATGCAGGTGCCCAAACTCTAGGACCTCAAGTGCCAAATAACAAGATTGAGCTGTGCTGGTTCCGGGTGACTGATCTGCCTGTTGCGCTGCATGAGTAGGTCTGGTCTGATGGGAATCCTCTCGTGAGGGCTGATGGAGAGCTCCAGTAGGGTGGAGGACCAGGGCTGCCTAGACCTGGTTGGAGCGAATGGAATGAGAGTGAGGGAAGTCTGCCTGAGCTTCCTGATGACAAATGGATCAGTGGGAGAGGTGGAAAAATGTAGGCAAATATCCCTTACAAGTTGATCCATAGTGCATTCCCCATGAACCGCTGGTGCAGGTATCTGGCAGAAAAGCCAGGCATTTTGTGTTTTTGGCCACTATGAATTGGACTATTTACATATTGCTCAACCGTTGGAAGTATGTGTGGTGTATGTGTGGAGAACTTGGGGGAGGGGTTCCCACTCGTGGACTTGTTGATGTGTCCTGCCGAGTAGGTCTGCAAAGTAGTCTATTAATGGAAGGTGTTCTGTCATGAGGTGAACCTTGGGGCAAACTGCCCAGTGCCAGATGTTCTGTGCTAAGTGGGAGAGCTGCAGTGAATGTGTGCCTCCCTGTTTCTGAAAATAAACATTGCTAACATGTTGTCTGTTTTGACAAGGACTACCTCCCCCGGATGACTTTGAGAAAGGCTTTGCAAGTGAGTTTTATCACAGAAGCTCTAGGACACTGATGTGTTGACCCTATTATTGGGAGGGCCACAGCCCTTGTATCTAAGTAAGCGCCCCATCCCAAGAGAGAGGAGTTCTGGTAATATTCATATGTAGGACTGGGACTGCAAAAGGCCTGCCTTACACCATGTTGTTGGGTGTCCACCAGGGCTGCCTTTAGGGCAATGAGACTGGTACATCTGAACCTGATGCTGACTTTGGTGGGAGGTGCTGTGTTTAAAAATAACATATGAGTTTAAAAGCATGTGAACTTCCTTGTGCATCCAGCAGTTTTCAGGCAACAATAAAAATGTCAAGATAACTCTGGTGATTAATGTTCCTACTGGTGAGAGATTGTGCTTTATCTATTGGCAGTTTTATCATAAAATAGGGCACAGTGTTTCCTGCTGCAAACAAGGTGTAGCCTGCAGACCACAGACCTGAGGGAGTGAACTATCAGTAGTGTTATAAAAAATTAAACGTATGTCAGAGAGAGGTGATAGAGAAAAGAGGGGTACTGTTGAATAGGGGTAGTGAGGGAATTCGTGAAGAAGGGGTGCCAAAAAACAGTCACACCGGGCTTCACAAGCCCTAAAGCCTAAGAAAAGCTGCAGCCGGGATGACAGAAGATGGGATTTTGTGATGGTTGTAGTGAATCCCAGTGCATGCAGGAGGTAAATTGTTGTCTGCATATGTAATAGGCATTGTATTTTGCTAATGCTCTTGATCAACTTATCATTGAGGGATGGGAATACAAGGATCCCTCGGTGGTGAAGGTGTGCCGCGCCAACTGCTAGGCATTTTGTGAATACTCCTGGGGCTGTGGTAAAGCCAAAAAGTAGCACTTTATTTGATTAACGATGGCCACTTACCATGAGCTGGAGGTACTTTTGATGTGCCGGGTGGATGGGATTATGGAAATAGGACACTGAGATTGAGCGCCGTCATGAGGTCTCCGTGCTGCAGATGGGGGGGGGGGGTGATTCGATTGGGTGGGTGGGCCTGAGATTCAGGATTGGCCTGAGGGATCCATCCATTTTGGGGATGAGGAAGTACAGTGATTGTACCCATGTCTACTGTTATAATGAGGGTATGTGTTCTACCGCCTTATTTTATAGGCGGGAATACACCTCTTCCTGCAGGAGGTGGAGGTCTTCCTTTGTCAGTTTGTAAGTACAGGGTGATATGTAGTTCGAGGCAGTAACCTTGCTCCTTAATGCCAAACATCTATTTGTCTGAGGTGATTTTTTACCATTGATGGATGAAATGGCTTAGTCTCTCTGCAACAGGAGACTGGGTATCGAAGTGTGAGCTGTCACTGTTTAGGTGGGGTAGGCTCTTTGTTGGCACCCTCCCTACCCCTCCCCCTATGATTGTCTCTCTAAGTCCCTTTATCATGCCTTCTGCCGGCTGGATGCTGGTAAGAGTGTTGCTGTTATCATTTATATGATGGGTCTTGACTACGAGATGTAGGCTTTGACCCGCCCTGCACTATAACATCCCTGCAACCTTAGTTATTTTTAGTGACTATATACGTTTTTTTAAATGCTAATTCTGAATGATAATGTCCCTGTAACCTCTGTTTCTTCAGCAGATTGCTATGGTTTTTTTCAATGCAGCAGCCACGTGCAGCCAACCCCACGCAGCCATGCCCTGCGGCCAACCACCCTGCGGGCAGCCAACCCCTGCCACACACTGGCTTCGGCCCTGCGCATCGGGTGCTTGGCCACAGGGCCTGTCTGGAGTTGGTGAGTGAGTATGTGAGTGGATGCACTGTTTTTATTCATTGGGCTCCGGATCCATCATACATTTTCACTGGGGGCCTTGCTGAGAACTGCAGTGGATCCACAGATTGACCCAAAAAATAATTGTAGGCAAAATTTTACCCATGACCCCTCCATCTGTCCTATGGGGTCAGGATACTTTTATCCTGACCCCCTATGTCATTTTTAATTTTAATTTTTTTCCTTCCACACCGAGCCGATAAGCAAAAAGGAGGACACAACTTTTCTCTCAGGTTGCGGCCTTGCTTTGGCATCTGGATCCGCGGATCACCATGGGTGGATCTTCGTCCCTAAATATCCAAATTTATTTTTCTTTTAATAATTCTAAACCTACTGAACGTATTTACACCAAATTGTAAAAAGAGCTCTTTCTGGACCAAGAGCTAGCTTTCTGCCAAAATGTGGTGTAATTCTGTCCAGCAGTTCGGTCTATAGTTAGGTCTAAACGCCCTGTGGGAAATTGCATGGGGGAGACACATTTTGGAACTCCCCCTTTTTCTCGGCCCCTCATTTGGCAAATCCCCCAGAAACTTTCAGGACCCCGAAACATCCAAGGCAGCAACTGAAGTGAGTGCCAAACTAATTTTGAAAATGTTGTTAAGATTCGCCAAACGGCGCCAAAGTTATTGGCAAAACCAAAAACGCTTTTGCTATGGAAACTAGGCCCTAACTATAACTAGCAGCAGTTGACTACAGAGTTCTACTGAGTAAGTAGAGTGCTAACATTCTGAATTTATGCCAACAGAGTGGCACATCTGATCACCTTCTTGGTGGAATCAACATGGAAAACTGAAAGCATTTTCTACTGAGAATACTGCAGTAAATGAGGATACTAGAGTGCTTCATAAGTCTCCCAAGATGGCTACCAGAGAAAAATGTAGCCCAATGACAGAAGTGTGCAAAACATTAATTTTTTTTTTTTTGCAGTTTATATAGCATAGATTTAACCCCAAGATATTGGAGTGCTTTACATGAGCATCAGTTGCATTACACAAGGACACATTCCTTTTGGACTTTAGGCATGGGGAGATTAAGTGATCTGCCCAGAATCACAGGATGGCAAGCTGATGCCACAACCCGACCCTGGTTCCCCAGTTGCAAAGTCTGCAGCTCTGGCCATAACACCACATTCTCCCCACTAAGTGCAACAGATAACCAAGTGATCAACTGTATAAAAAACATCAAAATAGCAAATAATTTAAAAGTGCCTTGCATTAGGTATTACAGTTTTGATAACATCAAGATAACATCAGGCGTGCCACACTTTTGTAATAAATATAGTATGTTAGCAAACTAATTGTTCATTGGAATACTGTGGGGAGGCAGGTGTCAGGGGCACAGACTCAGATCATTTAGGGCAGGGAGGAGGGTGCAGAGGCAACAAGTTGACCACGCTGGGCAGTGGCAGCACAGCGGACCATGGAGGGCAGGGGAAAGGGCGGCAGAGACAACAAACCAACCATGCAGGACAGACAAGAGAGGCTGTGGTAATATAACAGACCACTGAGGGCAGAAGGAAGAGGCAGTGGCAGTACAACCCTACATGCCAACAGACCCGATTCAGGCAGGAGACTCCAAATGTTTTTAAGCCCAAAAGGGCTTTATTTTATCGGTCTTCTGCCTAACATTTCCTCTTTTTCAATGTAAGTCAATGGTGAAAATCAATTCCCCAGGTTTTTTTCAAAATCTCCCTCTTACCAAGGTCAAAATGTTGGCAGGTATGGTACATTGGATCACATGGGGCAGGAGGAATGGGGCAGGGACATGGACTGGCCAGGCTAGGAGGGAGATGGGCATGGTCAGGGGTTGCGGCAGCACAATACACCACACAGGGCAAGCGGGATGGCAGTGCAGCACAACGGATCATGGAAAGCAATAGGGAGGGGACAGAACCATGCACATGGAGAACAGAGAGCAGAGGGGAAAGAGGCAAGGGCAGCAAGCTGACCATACCAGACACACAGGAGGGACAGTTGCAGCAAAACTGAACATGAAGGGCAGGAGGGAGGGAGCAGGGGTACAACAACGGCCCAGACAAGGCAGGAGGGAGGTGATAGGGGCCTGCACATGGAAAACAGAGGGCAGGGGGCAAGGGGACAGAGCTGGAGCAGCAAGCTGACCATGGAGGGCAGGCGGGATGGGCAAAGGGAGCACAACCAACCATGGAGGGCAACAGTGAGACTATAATGACATACACAGAGAGACAGGAGGGAAGGTGAGAGGGGGTCAGGGGCAGCAAGCTGACCACACAGGGCAGGTGGGAGGGGCTGTGGCAGCACAGAAGGCCATGCATGGCAAGCAGGATGATTAGTGGCAGCACAAAGACCATGGTAGGCAAGAGGAAGGGGGCAGGGCATTCACAAATATCCACAGAGGGCAGAAGGGAGGGGTAGGGGCTGGACACAGGTAAGAGAGGGCAAGTGAAGGGGCTTCACGACAGACAACGCAGGGTAGGTAGGAGGAGCAGTTTCAGCACAAGAGAGCTTGGAGGGCAGAAGGGAGTCGCAGCAAAATAGACCAAGGAGGACAGGAGGGAGGGGATAAGGGCATGAAAGTCGGACAGGCAGGGTGGGGCTGGCGGTGATAGGCGTCAGCCACCTGACCAAGCTAGGCAGGTGGGAGGGGCAGTGGCAGGTCCATGGAACATGGTGAGCAAAAAAGAGGGAGCGGACTGGTGCATGGACTCAGACATCGGAGGGTAGGGAGGAGGTGGGTGGGACAGCAAGGTATTTGTTCAGGGCAGACGGGAAGGACAGTGGCAGAACAACGGCCACACAGGGCTGTAATAAGGGAGCAGGGGCCTGGCCTCGGACAATGAATGGAGAGGGCGGGCGCAGGAGCAGCAAGCTTGGGTGGGGGCAGCACAATGTCAGGCCATGCCCTGCGTCCAACCACCCCCACTCTCCACCATGCATTGTGATGGGCATTTTACTTAACATTAAAAAACCCTAGAAATTCACTGAAAAAAAACAAAGGTTACACAGACGTTGTGGCTAGGAAATAGAATTAATAAAATCTTGGAAATTCACAAAAAAAACCAAAGGTTACAGAGACAATATCTTTAGGTTCAGATTTTATATGCACAAAACAATAGAAATTCAGCTGTTAGAGTTATTTCAAGTAACTATAACTAGTGCCATAAAGTAACTATAACTCATGCGCTCGCCATGCACTGCTAATTACCCTAAATATGACATCACTCACATCTTCAATGACATCAGTGATAATATCACTAGCATTTGCAGTAAAAGTATTGATGAGATATACTGTGCATGGCGGGGGCGCAAGTTATAGTTATCTTAAGACACGAGTTATAGTGTGCCATGCACTGCTAACTACCCCAAAAACTACGTGACTCAGGACATCTTTGATAACATAATTGATAATATCAACGTATTATATGCAGTAACATTTTTGATGCAAAAACTGTGTATGGCGGGCGCAAGTTATAGTAACCTTGGGGTACGAGTTATAGTTACTTGAGATAACTCTAACAGGTGCATTTCTAAGATTTGGTACGTTTAAAATGTGAGCCTAACTATAACAGTGACCTTTGTTTTTTAAAGTAAATTTTATATATATATTTATATATTCACTGAAAAAACAAAGGTTACAGGGACATTATAGTTAGGTTCTGAATTTACTTGTACAAAACGATAGAAATTGAGCAGTTATAGTTACCTGAGTTAACTATAATTGCGACCCCATAATGCACTGCTTATGACCTCACATATTACATCACTCGTGACATGGTAAGTGACATCACTGATGACATCATCCAGTGAGTGTAAGTGACTGTATGGATCTTTGAGTGGGTAAGTGAGAAGCTGTATGGGTGACTGAGTGGTTGAGTCAATTCCCGTATGGGAGAGTGAGTGGATGTGTAAGTGACTGTATGGATGAATGAATGAGTTTGTGACTGGGTGCATTGGTTAAGTGAGTGGGTGTGTGAGTGGCTGCACAGGTGAATGGGTGTGTGAGTACTTGTATGGGTAACTGATAGAGTGTGTTAGTGCCTGTATCAGCGAGTCAGTAGGTGAGTCAGAAAGTGTATTGGTGAATGAGTGGGTGTATGAGCGGCTGTATTCATAAGTGTGTGGCTGTGTCAGTGACTGTATGAGACAGTGAGTGGAGCTGTGAGTGCTGGTATCAGTGAGTGGGTGTCTGAGTTGTATGGGTGAGTGAGTGTGAGTGGCTGTACGCATGAGTCAATGGAAGAGTGAGTGCTTGTATGGGTGAGTTACTGAGTGAGTTACTGACTATCAGTGAGTGAGTGGCTGAGTTAGTGACTGTATGGGTGGGTGAGTGGATGTATGAGTAGATGTATGCATAAATGAGTGGCTTTATTAGTGACTGTATGGAAGAGTAAATGCATGTGTGAGTAGCTGTATCTGTGAGTAGATGTGTGAGTGGCTGCATGGGTGAGGGAGTGGGTGTGTGAGTGACTGTACGGCTGAGTTTGTCAGTTGTATGGGTGACTGATTTTGTGTGTAAGTGCATGGGTGAGTGAGTGGCTATGCCAGCATGACTGCATGGCTGAGTCTGTGGGTGTGTGACTGGTTGTATGTGTGAGTGAGTGCGTGTTTTAGTAGCTTTGTGGGTCTGTTATTGGTTTATTTGAGTGGATGTATGGGTGTACGAGTGGGCCTATGAGTATCAGTATGGGTGTGTGAGTGGGTGTGTCAGTAGCTGTATTACCAGAGGCAGCTCCTCCGCTATGGCGAAGGAGTGTCACCCCCACAGCTACAAAACTTGAAAAATAAAACGATAATAAACTGTGTTTATTATCGTTTTATTTTTCAAGGGGGAGGGGCCATGGGGGATGACAGCCATGAAGGGGAGTGGGGTGGACTCCCCTCAGTGAGCATGTGAGTTTGGCCAGCTGTCTCAGGACGGCCAAACACACATGCACACTGAGCTCTCTCCAACCCGGCACTGTGTTGCCGGAGTGGAGACAGCAGGCACAGGCTCCCAGTTTGCCTGGGAATGCAAAGCCATGGAGATCAGGCCAATCCTGGTGCTGCTCTCATGCTGGCAGCAGCGTGAGAGCAGCATCAGGATTGGCCGCAGGGCAGGCTGGGAGCCTGGCCTTCGGTGGAGCAGCGATTCGGATGTGCAGTGCAGAGGTACGTTTTGTTTTCTTTATGAGTGTGTCCCCACGCCCCCCACCCCGTCACCCGTCCCCAACATCCAGCCGCAACTGTGTATTACTGTGGGAATAGCTGAGTTAGAATTATGGGCCTCATTCTGAGGCTGGCGGGTGGCGGTAGCCGCCCGCCTGGCGGGGACCGCCATATGGCCGCTCCGCGGTCGAAAGACCGCGGAGGCCATTCTGGCTTTCCCGCTGGGCTGGCGGGCGACCGCCAGAAGGCCGCCCGCCAGCCCAGCGGGAAACCCCCTTCCCACGAGGAAGCCAGCTCCGAATGGAGCCGGCGGAGTGGGAAGGTGCGACGGGTGCAGTTGCACCCGTCGCGAATTTCAGTGTCTGCTAAGCAGACACTGAAATTCTTTGTGGGGCCCCCAGGGGCCCCACGACACCCCATACCGCCATCCTGTTCCTGGCGGGCGAACCGCCAGGAACAGGATGGCGGTATGGGGTGTCAGAATCCCCATGGCGGCGCAGCAAGCTGCGCCGCCATGGAGGATTCCATAGGGCAGCGGAAAACCGCCGGGAGACCGCCGGTTTTCCCTTTCTGACCGCGGCCAAACCGCCGCGGTCAGAATGCCCTTGAGAGCACCGCCAGCCTGTTGGCGGTGCTCTCGTGGTCGTTGGCCCTGGCGGTCAATGACCGCCAGGGTCAGAATGACCCCCTATATGTCTTAGAGAGTGGTTGTGTTAGTGGGTGAGTGAGTGTGTGTGGTGGTAGTGTTATGGGTCTGTGAATGAGTACGTGAGTAGTTGTGTGTGTGTGACTGGACGATTGTTTGTATGGTGGTATGACAGTGTGTGAGCGTTTCTCAGTTAATAGGGTTATGGGTCTGTGAAAGAGTATGTGAGTTGTGTGGATGTACGATTGTTTGTATGGGGGTATGAGTGGGTGTGTGAGCATTTATTGGATGATGTCATCAATGATGTCATCAGTGATTTCACTGAGCATGTCATGAGTGATGTAATATATGAGGTCATAAGCAGGTCATTACGGGGGCAAGTTATAATTAGCTCAGCTAAGTATAACTGCTGAATTTCTATGGATTTGTATCAGTAAATTCAGAACCTAACTAGAACATCCTTGTAACCTTTTTTTTTTAGTGAATCTCTACGTTTAAAAAAATTATATTTCCTAACTATAACGTCCCTGTAACCTTTGGTTTTTTCTGTGAATTTGTATGGCTTTTTAAATTATATTTCGTAACTATAATGCTCCTGTAACTTTGTTTTTTTCTGTGAATTTCTACGTTTTTTTAATGTGAAGTAATTGTAATTACTACATCTTAATTGAAACACTGACTCCAAAACCATGCCACACATGGCCTTTACCGTGTAGTGGGTTGCTTCTATGGGTTAGCACAAAAACATGTGCTTCAAATGGTTTTGGTTGTAAGGGGGTTTATGAAAGTGTGGTGTATGTGTAATTGCTTGTATCGTTATCAGAGAATGCATTAGGTTACTGGTGAGTTCATGGGTGGTGTAAGAGTGATTTACTAAGTATATAACTGTATGTATGGCTGAGTGAGTAACTGCATGAGTAGTGTATGGGTGACTGAGTTTATTAGTCGTGTTGAGTGTATGAGAGGTGTATGGGTGATTTAATGAGAGTATGAGAGCATTTATACATGAGTGACGTATATGTGAGTAGTGCATGGGTGGTTGAGTGAGTGCACGAGTGTGTACGGGTTTCTCAGTGGCTATGGTTGAGTGACAGTGCATGAGCAGAGTATCAGTGACTGAAAGAGTGTATGAACGCGTATATGTGTGAGTGAGTTCACAAGTGCATATATGCATGATTTCTTGAGTGGATGAGTGCAAGTATGGTAAGAGAGAGAGTGCATAAGTGTTGTACGGGTGAGAGATTGAGTGTATGTATGGGAAAATGTCCGAGACCCCCTACAGCCACGTTCAACTTTTCATGTGTAGTTTCTAACATGTGAAAATGAGTCACATATATTTCTGCTATATGTAATTTTCAAAGTGGGAATAAGTGGTAGGATAGAATATAGCATTTGATTATGTATCTATTTAGCTCATATTTAACTGAGTTATGTCATAGATCATGTTTTTTTTACATCAAGTCTGTGCGCGCATTGGTCGCGACATTTAACGGTGTTTATCCACTTTGCGGTATTCACAAATATAGCATGCTTGCAATAAACTATAAAAAAAAGAGTGAAACTTGTTTGATAAATAAAAAATAAACATGAATATTTTTTAATTAATACTTTAAGTTTAAATAAATTGTGTTGCCCTTTTTATTGGAGTACACTATTCAATAACAGATTACGGAAGGGCGGAGAGCGGAGGGGCCGGTGTTTGCAAACTTGTATGCCGGCCAACCTTCTTCCACTTTCTCGGATATCATGACAATCACGATTACAGCCTGTTACAGAAAAAGTGTAATGCACATATATAGTGAGTTTCTGTAAAATGTTTGACAGTCATTGTTTACCAACAAAGTACTTAAACTTTCGATTCCGTTATTGTTTTCGTTAAGTTATACTTTGGTGTGGGATTTTCCATTTTTCAGTGACGTCGGTCGCCACACCAACACCATTATCCGCAAACGACAATTGCTCATGTAAAGAGCAATTTGATTGGACAAAAAAGTTTTCAGTTCTACCTATAGGAATTCTATGTCAGGACCGGAGGCTCAGATTATGCTTCTCTTTCTATGCTTTATTTTCAAACAGCAGCCAATAGGAGAAGGTATTGTTAAAAGAAAAACATATCCCAGCATTCATAGTATGTACAAAATAACCATAGAGAACAGAGTATATAAACTGAAGAGGCTACGAAACTTCCTCTTTCTTTGCTGCTTCCGCAGCCAGCTAAGTACATTTATCTTGTTCTTTGTGCTGTGTGATTCGCGCTGTGTTTACGCTACGCGCGCCGCTAATTTTGTGGAGCAGGAGTGTGTTGGGTCTTTCCCCGACTCTGAGAAAATTTCTCCGAGGGTTGAGGCGGATCGGCGGCCTTTTTGGTCTGACGCGCGCGCGCCCTCTCTCTTAGTTGCGCGCCTCGCACGACTCGCGCCCGCGCTTTCTCGTTCCCCTGGCGACCGTTTCGATTTGGACGCGCGGTCAGAGAACGGGAAGGCGCGAGCGCCGCACATCGCCCGGCAACGTTCCCTGAAGCTTTTTTAAAGGCAATCTTGACAATTGATCTTCCTGGTTTGTGCCGGACCGCCCCTTCCTTACTCCCTGACGCCCTGGTATCACGCTGTGACCAGGGTTGTACAAATTGGATTAGGCGCTGCCTAGACTGCTGCAGGCTGGCTCCCTCCACATTCTAAATCATTATTGAGCAGTGTTTTTGCATTTATTCTGCTACTTTCAGCCTGTTGGGGTGTGCACTCCCCCTGACTGTAGTCTGTTACTACCCAGAATCCACGTTTTACACGTGACAGAGATACCCAGAATCCACGTTTTTACACGTGACGGAGATAATATGGCCCAATCATATTCTTATGAGGATGAAGAGTATTTTGAGGGTGAGCCCCCCTTTTTTGATGAGAATCTGGCAGGCGTGCTGGACAATACCGTGCAGCTCTCGGTAAATAAGGCACTGGCGAAGGCTCTGGGGCCTCTCACCCATCATTTTGAGAGCTTTGCACGCCAAAAAGGTTGGTTGCCCAACATTGCGCCTTCGGAGGAAGCGCTACCGGACCAGCCCTCTACCTCCAAAGGTAAGGCTAAGGCCAAGACTT
The DNA here is from genome assembly GCF_031143425.1 of Pleurodeles waltl. Lineage (NCBI taxonomy): Eukaryota > Metazoa > Chordata > Amphibia > Caudata > Salamandridae > Pleurodeles > Pleurodeles waltl. The sequence goes on from NC_090444.1 coordinate 85,990,362, forward strand.
GGGCCCACTCCGACATTTTCAGGAAATTGGCCTCCTCCATTCAAAAGGAGCACGGTTATAGCTCCTCCCAAGCGCAAGACGCTTATGGTTCAGACTCAGACCAGTCGTCCTCCAAATCGTCATCCGGGTCTGATTCTGAGGAGGATCTCGGAGCCCGGCCGGGTGTGAGCAAACGCAAAAAGTCGGAGTCTACTAAAGCCCCGCCTCCCAAAGCCCCTCGTGTATTGACCTTCAGCCCGGAGGAGATCGTCCACCCCCGCTCTTCAAGCTGGGTTCCTCCGCCCGAGGTGGAAGAATATCTCCAAAACCATATCAGGGCAGGTTTCGATAAGGACGTGAGGGCCAGGCTTCGAGCGGAGTGCCCTCGCCCAGACTTGGAGGGTAAGGTCACAGATACACCGGATGTAGATCCTACTATGGTCACCTTCTTAAAGAAATGGACGAAGGACCCCAAAAAGGGCCTCGACCGGGCTTGGCGCTCTTGCCAAGACAAGCTACTTGACCTCTTGGGCCCTCTAGCAAAGATCTTGGAGATGGCTTACGTGGCCAAGGAGTCTCAGTCCCCTATCGATCCTAACATCCTGGTAGGGTGGGCTCAGCGAGCCATTTGCCACCTAGGCAATGCCAGCGTGGCCTTATCAACGGAAAGGAGATGCTCTATCCTGATGAGAATCGATCCTCAGCTCACTGAGCTCGCCACCTCAGAAGCGGGCCCTGTGGCCCAGGGACTCCTGTTTGGGGCCCCCTTCATTAAGGATTTGGCCAAGTTTGCTGCGACCTTCAACACCATGGATAAGGCACAACTGTCGCTCAAAAAAGTCTTCAGGGAGACTCTTTTTCGGAGGGCCAGACGTCTGCGGGGTCACTCGTCTGGCCGCTCCTATTACCAAGGCCCCAGAGATGCCCTCTCCAGGGGCTGTGGATACTACAAAGAGCAACAAGCAAGCTCCACCTTCTATCCCTTGCGTCCCCGAGGAGGTAGGAGCCGCTACCGCAATAACTCATACAGAGCTCAGCAAGGAGATACCCAGGATCGCACCACTTCAGGTGAGAATAATCCACCCTTCTGAGGTAGTTCTTGGAGGCAGGGTTCAAACTTGTTTGATGGAGTGGCAAAAATTATCCAGGGACCCCTGGCTGTTACAAACCGTTCAAGGGTTCAGATTGGAATTCTACCAGACCCCTTTTCAACAAAGCCCCCCGCCGCTTCCCCATTTTTCCCGTCCCGATATCGACATCATAGACTTGGAGTTGCAAGCGCTCCTCAAGAAGGGTGCTATTTGCCGAACTGTTCCCCATCCCAGAGGTTTCCTAAGCCCCATTTTTCTAGTAGACAAGAAAGGGGGAGGATCGCGTTTGGTCCTAAATCTCAAGGAATTCAACGCATGGCTGGTCTACAGACATTTCAAGATGGAAGGAATCCATCTTCTCAGGGATATACTGCAAGAAGCAGATTGGTTAGTGTGGCTAGACCTAAAGGACGCTTATCTAAGCGTTCCTATTTTCCCGCCTCACTGGCGTTTCCTTCAGTTTCTCTGGCAGGGCCAGTGCTTCGAGTTTCAAGTACTCCCTTTTTGGCTTTCCTCCGCTCCTTGGTGCTTCACCAAGGTGATGAGGCCTGTGGTGGAATCCCTTCGTGCAAGGGGTGTGCGTCTGATAGTCTACCTCGACGACCTGATCATTATGGCTCAGGACCCCCTTATCCTGCAAGTCCACTTGTCTTGGACGATCCAGCTTCTCCAGGATCTGGGTTTCATAATCAACCAACCCAAGTCTTGTCTCTGTCCGTCCCAACAGATCGAGTTTCTGGGCTTCAAGATAGACTCGGTGACAGCTCAGTTGATCCTCCCTCCTCTGAAGGTGGGCAATATCAAGAAGGAATTGCGCCTACTTTTATCCAGACAGAAAGTGTCATTGAGGAGTTTAGCCAGGATGGTGGGTCTTTTATCCTCCTCGATCCAGGCTATTTTCCCAGGTCCCCTACATTACAGAGCCCTCCAACGGCTCAAGATTTCTCACCTCCAGAAGGGCTTGTCTTATACGGACTTAGTTCCTCTGAATCCAGAGGTCCGCTCGGAGATAACCTGGTGGTTAGAGCACAAGGAGGCCTGGAATGGGCGAGCGATTTTCGGCACTTCCCCAGATGTTATTCTGGAATCGGATGCCAGCAGATGGGGCTGTGGAGCCCGATGTTGGGAGGTGACCACGGAAGGCCGTTGGTCGGAGGAGGAGCTCCGCCTCCACATCAACTGCCTGGAGCTTTTAGCCGGATCCTTTGCAATCCGGAGTGTCTCTCCTCTGAAGGCGGATTGTTGCATTCTCTTGAGAATGGACATCTCCGCGGTCAGGTATGTGAACAAGCTGGGAGGCACAAGATCTCAGACCTTAGCTCGCATTGCCAGGGATTTCCTGCAATATTGCCTCCAACATCGCATCTCAGTGATTGCGGGGTACCTGCCAGGGACTCGCAACACAGTGGCGGATTAGAATTCCAGATTCCTCCGGGATTCCAGCGATTGGATGCTGCTCCCAAAGGTGTTTGCCTCTCTCAACCGGATATGGGGCCCTTTCTCTATAGATCTTTTTGCCTCGAGATTGAATCAACAGCTTCCTCTCTTCTTCAGCTGGAGACCAGATCCGGAGGCGATAGCCACCGATGCCTTTCTCCAAGACTGGTCTCCCCATCGAGCTTATGCCTTTCCCCCATTCAGCATGATTCCTCGTGTCATTTCCCAAGTCCGACGTCTGAGAACAGAGATTGTGTTGATAAGCCCTCTTTGGAGGGCTCAAGCCTGGTTCCCCTTAGCTCTAAACCTTCTGTGCGACTTCCCTCTCCTAATCCCTCCTCTTCACAACCTTCTCCTGGACCCTCTGGGGTCCCCGCACCCCTTGATTGTTCAGGGCAAGTTACACCTGGTAGCCTGGAGAATCTCAGGCGTCATTGGTTCCTGCCAGGCATTTCAGAACAAGCTTCCAGTTTCATCCTACAAGCCTGGTCCTCCAATACGATATGCCTCTGCTTGGAAGCGATGGATTCATTGGTGTGAGGAACGGGATTCCGATCCCTTTAACGCTGATGTCAGTTTAGTGGTAAATATTCTGGCTTCACTTGCAGCTGCAGGCCTAGCTTACAGATCGATCAATAATTATAGATCCGCCATTTCAGCAGGTCATGTACCAGTTCTAGGTAAACCTATTGGGGAACACATTATTGTCTCCAAATTAATGAGGGGTATTCGTCTGTCGAATCCCCCGCGTCCCAGATATTCTTCCCTTTGGGACGTCAACGTAGTGCTTACGTTCATTTCGTCTTGGCAAGATAACAGATTCCTTTCTCGCAAACAACTCTCGGCCAAATTGACCTTATTGCTATGCCTCATTTCATGCAAGAGGGTATCTGATGTGCGCTCCCTTGATCTGCAGGACAGGATTTTTTCTCCTACAGGAGTTTCATTCTCGATCTCCAAACGTACTAAAACGGGCATCAATTCAGTGTCTTACCCTTCTTTCCCTCATAATCCCAAATTATGCGTAGTGCAGTGTTTAAAGGCCTATGAATCGGCTACAGAAGAATTTCGTGCAGACCCTAGAGGTCAATAGTTGATTGCACTACAGAAGCCTTTCAAGCCAGTCTCGTCAGCTACTCTAGCCAGATGGATCAGATGGCTTCTTTCTGAAGCAGGGATTAATGTCTCCATGTTTGGAGCTCATTCAGTCCGTGGAGCTATGGCTTCAAAGTCCTTTAATTTAGGCATGAGGTTGGAGGATATTATGAGGGCGGCAGACTGGTCTTCGGAATCTACTTTTAAGACCTTCTATCATAAACCCATTGTAGACATTGCATCAATCGTGGTTGATCAGCTTTGAACTAGCATAATCTGAGCCTCCGGTCTTGACATAGAATAAAAAAAATTCAAGCTTACGCGTTAAGAATTTTCAATTCTATTAAGGACACGGAGGCGAGGATTATCCCCCCCTAGTGGACAATAAGAACTCTGCTCACGAGTTAAGTATTCTGTTGTCTTGCCCACCCAGTGATGTTATCAGTGCATGTAAGTTGTGGACATTGGTTCTATGGCATATACTATGATTAGTTCTCGTTTTGTTCTCTTCACAGGTGTTGATCAGAGTTGAAGCACTTCGTTCCAGGGACTTATCAGTTTGGATGATTGCATCACCTCTTGTCCGGAGTGCCTGTTCTCTTGGATCTTTGGATCGTGTTTTGTTCGATTCGATGTTGTTACAATTATTGACTCTTACTGACTGAGATTTCGCAAAGAAAGAGGAAGTTTCGTAGCCTCTTCGGTTTATATACTCTGTTCTCTATGGTTATTTTGTACATACTATGAATGCTGGGATATGTTTTTCTTTTAACAATACCTTCTCCTATTGGCTGCTGTTGTTTGAAAATAAAGCATAGAAAGAGAAGCATAATCCTCGCCTCCGTGCCCTTAATAGAATTGAAAATTCTTAACGCGTAAGCTTGAAATATTTTTAGTCTCCACCCGTTTTTCAGTTCTTGAATCTTCCTTTTGATTGTGGTTTGGAGACAGAACAAGTGTGCTTTTAGATCTCTGATGCATCTTTTAATTTTTGGCTTTTTATGTGTAAAAAAAATGGCAGCAAATCCAGAACATCGGGAGGAGACAGGAGATTACAAAGAAGGTCAGGAGCATGAGGTGGGTGAAGAAGATGGACTGGACGAGGAGCATGTGCAGAAAAAAAACTATTGCATGGGATTTTTTTCCATTCCAGACTTGTGGCAAAAGACCCTGTCAAGAGGTACAAATAAAAAAAAACTCATGTGGTACAACTTCAATGTTATATCATCTAAAAACATATCGTGGAAGCGGCTTGAGGAGGGCAAGGAGGGAGAGAGGAGGAGATGGACCTTCAGCTTCTTGTGGAAAACCATCTGTGCCTGGAGAGAAACTACCATCCGAGGCGCAGAAGCGACGCCCTGAAGTAATTCCTCGGTTCAGGCATGTTGGCCCGTACTTCCTGGGCTCTAATACCACCCTTACAGCAGGCGAACAGTCATTGGAAACTATTATTGAATCTGCAAACCAGCACAAATGTTAATTTTTGTTAATTTCCGATAATTTTTCAACCTGTTTTCACATTGCTGGCTTCAACGTTTTTTTCACCTTGTTGCCATTTTTTTTACTATAAATACCACAAAAATCATAAAACGTTAGAAATTTACAAAAATAAATAAAAAATAGTTCCAGAAAAGAAAAAAAAATGGTTGTTTTCAGAACCGTCTTTCACAGTTAAAAAAAGATAAAAAGAATGCTGTGTGTATGTGTGGTTTATGTATGGGTGACTGAGTGCATTAGTGAATGTATGCGCAAGTGAGTAAGTGAATGAGTGCTGTATGGATGATTGAATGCACAGATATATGTGTGGATGGGTGATTCAGGCATGAGTACATGTATGGGTGAGTGAGTGTGTGAGTGCTGTATGGGGTATTGAATGCCTGCATGTATGGACGAGTGAATGAATGTATGACTTGTGTATGGGTGTCAATGAATGTATGAGTGGTATTAGGTGGCAGAGCATGAATGTTATATGGGTGATTTATTGTGTGTACGAGTGCATGTATGGATGAGTGAGTGAGTGCATGAGTGATGCATGGGACACTGACTGCATGAGTTTATGGGTGAGCGAGTTATGAGTGCCTGCATGAGTGCATCTATGAGTGAGTGAGAGTAGTATATGGGTGAGTGAGTGCATGAGTACTGTGTGGGTGACTGAATGAATGTATAAGTGCTATGTGAGTGATTGAGTGGATAAGTGCATGTATAGGTGACTAAGTGAGCATACAAATGGTGCATGGGTGACTGTATGAGTACATATATGAATGAGTGAGTATGAGTGGTGCATGGCACATTGAGTGCATGTATGGGTGGGTGAGTGAGTGCGCCTGTGAGTGTGAGAGTGGTGTATGTGTGAGTGCATGAGTGCTGCATGGGTGACTGAATGAATGGATGAGTGGTGTATGAGTGATTGACTGAGTGCATCCATGCATTTATGGGTGACTGAGTGTATGACTGGTGTATGGGTGACTGACTGAGTGCATGATTGCATGTATGGATAAGTGAGTGGATGAGTGGTGTATTTGTTAGTAAATGGGTGTATGAGCGAGTGAATTAATTTATGAGTGGTGTATGGATGAGCAAGTGCAGGAATGGTGCATGCATGAGTGACTGTATGAGTGTATGTATGTATGAGTGAGTGCATGGATGGTGTATGGGTGACTGAGTGCATGAGTGTGTGTATAGCTGAGTGAGTGCGAGTGTGCCTATGAGTGACTGAGTTTAAGAGTGGTGCATGGGTGAGTGAGTGCACGAGTATTGTATGGGTGGCTGAATGAGTGGATGAGTAATTTATGGGTGATTGAGTGAGTGCATGAGTGGTGTATGGGTGACAGACTGAGTGCATGATTACATATATGGATAAGTGAGTGAGTGGTGTATTTGTGACTGAATGAATGTGTGAGTGAATGTATGAGTGGTGTATGGATGAGTGATTGCAGGAATAGTGCACGAGTGAGTGACTGCATGACTTTATGTATGGTTGAGTGAGTGCAAGTGTGGCATATGGGTGATTGAGTGCATCAGTACGTGTATGGGTGAAAGAGTGACTACATTAGTACGTCTATGAGGGACAGTAGTATATGGGTGAGTGAGTGCATGAATACTGTATGTATGACTGAATGAATGTATGAGTGGTATGTGGGTGATTGAGTGAGTGCATAGGTGACTAAGTTAGCGTACAAATGGTCCATGAGTGACCGACTGTATGTATGAGTCCATATATTGATTAATAAGTCAGTGCATGAGTGGTGAATGGGTGATTGTGCATTTATGGATGAGTGAGTGAGTGCATGAGTTGTGCATGGGACACTGACTGCGTGCACGAGTGCATGTATGAGTGAGTGAGTGCATGATTGTGTCTATGAGTGAGTGAGTGTGATAGTGGTGTATGGGTGACTGAGAGCATGAGTGCTGTTTGGGTAACTGAATACATGGATGAGTGGTGTATCATTGATTGAGTGCATGTATGGGTGGCTGAGTGAGTGAGTATATGACTGGTGTATGGGTGACTGACAGTGCATGATTGCGTGTTTGGATAAGTAAGTGCATCAGTGGTGTATTTGGGAGTAAATGAATGTATGAGTGGTGTATAAGTGAGAGAATGAATGTATGAGGGGTGTCTGAATGTGCGAGTAAGTACAGGAATGGTGCATGAGTGAGTGTGTATGAGTGTATGAGTGGTGTATGGGTGATTCACTGAGTGTATGAGTGCATGTATAGGTGAGTGAGTGCATGAGTGACTAAGTGAGTGTGAGAGTCGTGCATCGGTGACTGAGTGCATGAGTGCTGTGTGAGTGACTGAATGAGTGGATACGTGATGTATGGGTGATTGAGTGAGTGTGTGAGTGCATGTATGAGTGACTGACTGAGTCCATAATTGGAGTATGGATGACTGAGTGCATGATTGCATGTATGGATAAGTGAGTGAGTGTATGAGTGGTGTATTTGTGACTAAATGAATGCATGAGGGGTGTATGAGTGAGTGAATGAATGTAAGAGTGTTGTATGGCTGAGTGAGTGCACGATTGATGCATGTGTGAATGAGTGTGCATGAGTATATGTGTGGATATGTGAGTGATTTCATGAGTGGTGTATGGGAGGTTGCTTAAGTGCATGAATGTGTGTATGGGTGAGTGAGTGTATCAGTGTGTCTACAAGTGAGTAACTGAGTGTCTGAGTACTGTATGGGTTAGTGAGTGCCTGAGTGTTGAATGGGTGAGAGAGTGACTGCATGAGTGGTGTGTGGATGAGTGTATGAATGTATGAGTAGTGTATGGGTGAGTGAATAAATGTATGAGTGGTGTTTGAATGAGTGTGAGTGAGTGTAGGAATGGTGCATGAGTGAGTAACTATGTATGAGTGTATGTATGGATGAGTGAGTGCATGAGTGGTGTATGGGTGATTGACTGAGTACATGCATGCATGGGTGAGTGAGCGACTGCAGGAGTGTGTCTATGAGTGAGTAGGTGAGAGTGAGGGTGTGAATGAGTGAGTGCATGAGTGCTATATGGGTGACTGAATGAATGTATGAGTGAATCACTGAGAGCACAAGAGCATGTATCGGTGAGTGACTGAGCCTATGACTGATGCATGGGTGACTGATTTAGTGAATGCTTGTGTGTATGGATAGGTGAGTGAATGCCTAAGTGGTCTATGGGTGATTGAATGAGTGACTGAATATATGGGTGGTATATGAGTGAGTGGGTGAGTGCACAAATGGTACATGGCTGACTGTATGCATGGGGGGATGTATGGCTAAGTAAGTGAGTGCAAGAGTTGTGTATGGGACATTGAGTGAGTAGATGAGGGAGGACATGTAGGGGTGAGTAACTGACTGTATGACTATGTCTAGTAGTGAGTGAGTGTGAAAGTAGTATATGGGTAAGTGTATGAGTGCTGTATGTGTTACTGGATGAGTGTATCACTAGTGTATGGGTGATTGAGTGAGTGCATGTGTGGGTGACTAAGTGAGTGCATGACTAGTGTAAGGTGAGTGAATTAATGTATGAGTGGTGTATGCGTGAGTGACTGCAGGAATGGTGCATGAGTGGCTGACTGTGTGTATGAGTGTATGCATGCATGAGTGATAGAGTGCATGACTGGTGTAAGGGTGACTGACTAAGTGTATAATTGCATGTATGGATAAGTGGGTGTATGAATGGTATATGGGAGAGTAAATTAATGAATGAGTGGTGTATCAGTGAGTGATTGAATGTATCAGTGGTGGATGAGCGACTGCATGAATGGTGCATGGCTGACTGTGTATGAGTGCATGTATAGATGAGTGAGTGACTATGTGAGTGGTTCCATGAGTGAGTGAGAGAGTGCATGAGTGGCTGTATAAGTGAGGTATTGACTGCATGAATAGCTGTTTACTTGAGTGAGTGGCTGTGTGAGTGGCTTTAAAGCAGAGTGAATGGTATAATGAGTAGGTATATAGTTGAGTGAGTCATAGTGTGAGGTCATGTACGGTTGAGTTAGAGGGTGACTGGCTGTATCAGTACCTGCGAGGGTGTGTAAGTGGACTATGGATGAGTGTAGGTATGTGAGTTGCTCTGTCACAGACTGAGTCTTTCTCTGAGAGGATGCATGGTTGACGTTGAGTGATGGTTGAGGCTGAGTATCTATGTAAACAGGTTGATGAATGATTGAGTAATTGGCTGTATGAGTACCTGCCAATTTGTTATATTACACAGAACATTTGAATAGGATATAGACAGAGGAACGTAATGGTAAGGTATGACAACATCAGTTTATATTTACAAACGCTCTCCATGTATACCTCTAACCATTATGTCTATGGTTGAAGAACTGTTTTCATAAAAGGTCGTTCAACTGCAGCCATTATTGAAAAAGAAAAAAGATAAAGATATATTGCTATTTATTCTTCACATGGAGACAAATATAACAGTAGTTATAGCCTATACTATAAGAATATATTACACTGTAGTAAATATATCATTTTGATTGTTTTAGTGTTCTCAGCATTTATACTCCTTTACCGTAAACAATGGTTTGTATAAAGCATCATCGTCGAACAGCGGGGAAAAAACAATCAATGGATTGTAAAACAAAACCCAAAGCTGCACGGTAGATTACTACAAATGAGTGATACTATGCTTCACGCTCACTACATTTCATTAATTACTGGCTGTGGCTGCAGTTACTAGAGTAATCTGAACAAGCAGATTTTTAAAAACAATTTGAATGATTATATCTGATACAATATCTGAAAAAATGGGACGTACTCTTCAATTTTAGACATCCTCTTGAAAACATCATCCCTGGTAGGCCAAATGATGTCTATAGGGCTGGTAATCCATGTTTACAAAAATCTACATAGTAGTTTTTTCCTCAATTAGCATGGTTTGAGAAACAAAAGGGGACTCTTCCTTTAAATTAGAATTAATTGTATTCTTTCAACTTCAGACTGCTGTATTGGGAGTATGTCCTTCCAGTTTCAGACTTTAATTAGACAGTGTTGTATTGACTTCTTATATCGACTTCTTTCTGGAATATTAATATCTTGACATTTGAAGATCTTTCTTAGAGACTTTACCCTTAATAGACCAAATAATATCTAAAAAAACAGATGAACCATGTACAGAAAACACTGTGTCCACTTTTTAACCATATTTTTCCTGATAACTTTGGTTGAAGAAAGAGAAGATATGAGTTTTGTAGTTTGAAGAGAAGTTTTGTTTGTATTATAGGTTGATGTCATTGCATTCTGTCCATCCACTTTTGCTTTATAAATACACAGTGTAGTGTTGAGAGGTTATATTAACTCCTTCATGAAAGATGATAGCCAAAGTAGTAAAAGTTCTTCCTGGAAGTGATATTTGATCAGTTTTAAAATGTGTAATTTCAGTTTCCAATTTGGAACTATCTGCTCTGCATCGTTGAAGCATTACTATAAGATATTTTCCTGTTCTTTGTAGAAACAATCTAGACATAAGGTCTGACTGGTAAGACTCTTTCCTGCACAAATATCCTCCCAGACCTCTTTCATCTCGGTCTTTTCTGACTTTGTGATAGAAGAAGCCATGTATCTAGCAACAGCAATAGAGTTATCTGCTACAAACTGAACATCAATATTTGCATTCCACATGTTCAGAATAACAGTGTTGTAGTCATTTATATATTTTGATGCTTCTGATCTTTTGAGATTGTAAGTTTTTTTTTGGTGATTTCTGTGTTATAGTGTGTCTCACTGCTGACAAAAAGCTGTTCACTCCCTCCTCTGAGATGACAGGTGTTGGGAATCCAAAATGACATTTTGTGTAAAATTTTGCTTCAGATCTACATTTTTTACGATGGTATTTACCACACCTGTGAGTTTGAAATCATAGAACTTGTTGTCTTAATCCTTTGTCAGCAGTTTCTGTTGGGATGGCACATGTTACATACTGTTCTATGAAAGACAAGACAGACTCATCAGTCTTTTCCAAACTATGGGTCATCTTTTACCCATAACCTCTTGGTACTCCTTGGGCGAAAAGTAATCAGTCACTTCACCAAGAGGTGGATTTGTTTTGTTGCAGATAAAAGCCATCATTGCTTGAAATCTGTGATTGAAATATCTGCAAACGTGTGCTGGATCCAATGAGCAGAGTTCTCCAGGTGTTTTTAGATTGATGTCTTTTATATCTGAATTTGCTTCTCTTAAGAAATCAAGCAGATCGTTCCATGCCTTGATGTCCTTTTATTTGAATTTGCTTCTCTTAAGAACTCAAGCAGATCATCCCATGCATACTCAGCACAACTCAGTGTTAGAAACCAGGTAGGTGTTCCTAGGTTTCTCAACATGCATTTAACTTCTCCATGAAGATGACACCAATACTCATTCGTACCACGTTGACATGCCATGAAATTAATTAAGTTGTACTCCAGTTTTTCATCTTTTCCAGGAATGTTTTCAACAAATTCCCTTGCTGACAGATTCTGCATATTCACCCCTGTTTTCAAAATATGATTAACTGCATAAGATAAGCTAGTCACTCTCAAATAGCAGATGAAATATGTAGGAAATAGACTGACGAAATCTTGGATCCTTTGAGTAAAGTCTCAATGATTGGTACTCTGCTGCTGGTATTTGTATAGGCCCCTCATCATATTTACCATATAGTCCAGTAGGAAATACTTGTGGAAAACAGCGAACTTCTAAGCTTTTCTCCCACACACTTAATGAAGCTCCTTTCGCCTCTTTCCTTTGAAATAGATCAATAGCATCTCCAATAATCTCTTTAGAATATAGAGGATGAATACTATAATGTTCATAAGTTTCTTCCGATCTAGATTGATCCACCTTTTCAATTTGACCTCTTGATGGTAGTTTGTCATCCTCCATGTGAGAAATATCTTGAAGAACATCTACATTTTTATAGTATGTACCAGATATAATGAATCTTTTTTTTTACTTTACTAACATCTAATAACTCTTGGCATATCTTTTTACTCTTGGTAGGCACACCATTGACTAGAAGTGCAAGTCCTTCTTCCAAAATTCTTTGCACACCTATAGTTTCAACATGCCACTTAAAATGTAATGGTAGGTACACAACTCTACCTTTTAGACCTTTCTTGAACTCAGTTGGCGGTAACTTTCCTGTCTTTGTCTACAGGGACTAAAGCTTGAAATGGACTTGTTCATTGTATAAGTATGGATTCATAAACATTCAAATCTTGAAGTTCTTGTGGAATAGACATTAGTTCTAACTTGTTACATACTGCTCTAGCTGGCATTTTATTATCCTCTAATTTATTATAATAGTACTTACATATAATTTGTCATGTGACACAATCAAAGTGTTCCTCCACAAATAAGCTGCAAATTCTCGACACTTGTCTATGTTGTCTTCTTCAGTTTTTTTCAGACACAGTAACATAACGAGTCTGACTCTTGTAGTGAGTGTGTCAACAACATGTGCACACAAAGACAAGTTTCTCTGAGGAGACTCTGTTAAATTTTCTAATCTCTTCATGAAAGTTGTCATCAGTAATACCTATTTCTTGCTCTGTTACACCTGCAGATTCCAAGTGTTCATTTTTTCTGCACTTCTCTTCAGGTCCAAAGAAATAAAACTGTATATCATCACTAACCTTCCCACCTCTGCCACTGTTCCATGCAAAAGAGCTCTATTAATTACTTGTAAACATAGTGCAGAGTGTGAAGGGAAGCCCAAACTGCCGGTTTGCAGATCTCTGCCATGGGGACTCTATTGCCAGAGCCAAAGTATAAGACTTTACCCTGGTAAAATGAGCTCCTATGCTTTCTACTGGTTCCTTGTGTGCCAAAGCATAACACACCTTGATGTCCAAGATGATCCATCTAGACAACATCCTCTTCTGGACAGCTTTGCCCTTCGTAATTCGTAAATCCCTGGTATGGTCAATATAAAATCTGACTGCCCTCCTAGGGTCCATCCTGTCGAGCTTTCCCTCCTCCTTACTGGGATGTGGAGGAGGGAAACGAGGCAGGTAAGGTAATAGACTGTCCTAAATGGAGGATGTAACCAGCTTGTGCAGAAAAGCAGCACTGAGTCGAAGAACCAGCTTGTCAGGAAAGAAGAATGTATAAGCAGACTTGACGCTCAGTGCTTGTAATTCACGACATGTCTAGACAAAATAATGGCAACCGGAAAAACTGCTTTAAAAGTAAGCAGTCACAACTGGCAATAGTGTAAACGTTCAGAGGGAGAATACATTAAAAACATAAGGACTAGATTACTGCCCCATTGAGGTATTATGAAAAGATGGAGAGAAAACCATTTGGGTAGTGAGGCCCTTCATAAATCGCATAATTAGGGGACTTGAACAATAAAGCTGATCTGGGAGACATAGGACGGTTGGGAGGGTGGCATCCCTGCACCATACTAAAAAATCGGAGGTAGCTGAACGAAATCTTGAGTGAAGTTGAGGAGAGCAACACCCAGAACCGCCCAATGGCATGGAAAAAAGAGAACTGATATCAGGGACTGGCAGCACTTTATGTCTTCAGTGACATCGTGGTGATGTTCTGTCCATTACCAAGATGAAGCCAGCGCCTCTACTGCACAGAGAGTTATTGAGAAATTTCCAGATCCAGTCTGTCACCTGGGATATTTAAAAGGTGTGGAATCTGCAGGTAGAAGTATCCATGGACATTATCATTAAGTGAAAATGTCAGTCAAAACAATGTTTTAAACAAGCAAAACAACTAAAATTCAGCTGTTATAGTTATCTCAAGCAACAGTAACTAGTGCCCTAAAGGAAATATAACCCACACCCGCCATGCACATGTAGGAAGACGGATTCTGGTTGCAATCCGCCACCCCCCACTTTTTGCCTGGTTACTGATGCAACTTTGACTGAAGTGCACTGGGTTCCTGCTAACCAGGTCCCCAGTGCCAGTGTTCCTTCCCCAAAACAAGACACCTGGTCACTTGGTCCCCAAGTGGCCAGGCCCTTTAGCACCTGTCTAAGTCCCTAGTAAATGGTAACTCTGGTACTGAGGGCTTAGGAACAAAAGAGGTTCCCCCAAGAGCTGCAGCACAGCTTATGCCACTCTAAGAGACCCAGCATCAAACTCATGCAGATCACCATTGGTGGCTGCGTGACAAGATGCTCCCAAAAAGTGAAAACTTGACACGGCACACACTAGTGTGCCTTGTCTCCGTAACACTGTCTGTAATATGTGTGTCACCCCTACAACAGGCCTTACAGCCCTAAGGCAGGGTGCAGTGTGTTACAGGTGAGGGCATATCTGCATGAGCAAACATGCCCCTGCTATGTCTTTGTAGATCCTTAGACATAGTAAGTGAACAGGGAAGCCACTTTAAATGCACGTGATGGACAAAAGTCAATACGAGTTCCCCAGCTACATGATGGCTTCACTGAAGATATGGATGTTTGGTATCAAACATCTCATGTTAATAAACCCGCACTGATGGATTTATTCATACGTGCACCCAGAAGGCACTTTAGAGGTGCCCCCTGAACACCTACCAACTGCTGGTGGGCTAACTGACTAGTTCTAGCCAGCCTGCCACCAACAGATTAATTTCTGACCCCAGGGATGACAGCTTTGCTCTCCCGAGGTCAAGAACAAACACCTGCTCTGGGAGAGATGTTTACACACCCCACCCAACAGGATGACGTGTTAATCTGCATTCCACGACAGGGGGCTTCAAAGAAGTCCACTGCCTTTGGTATGCAGATCTGGCTTCACTCAAAGGAGAGATGCCGACCTCCCTGTCCCAGGGCCCATTTCGCACCTGGAGAGGAGGAAAATATAGTATTCAGAGAGGTGGGTCCATCCTTCTGGTCAGTCTCACCCCTAAAGTGCCTTGCCTGATGTGGACACAATAGTTAGAAATCTGCCATCTTGGTGTTGGCAGAGTTAGGAACTCTGGGACAGGGTTATGTCCACTTCCCCCAGGAAGTGGTCCTATAGGGGGGTGTAGTGACCCCAGGGGTAGGTAGCCCACTGGATACTACTCTACACTCCATGAAATGCTCTTAAATTCAGTATTTAGGGTAGCCCCTAGCACCATGAAATCAGAATCCTGCTGACTTACAAAGAAGGGCACTCA